>NC_140768.1:261396-376793 GCF_044657685.1 Stegodyphus dumicola
TTTCGATGGGGGTCACGGAAATGGTCGACTGAAATGGGCCAAACTTTGACCCCCGATATCTCGGGCCCTATTTGTCCGATCGACTTGAAATTTGAAACGTGGACCTAACAGGGTTTCGGCCTTCCTCCCCATGCCCCGCAGTCGCCCCTCACCAGGGGGGGTCCCCCCCTTTTCGCCGTAATGCTAAAACAAAAACTCGCGAATATCTCCGAAACGGTTCGATAGAATTGCGCAAATTTTGGTGTGAAAGGGCTCCCTAGTCTTTCCTACAAACCCTCCAAATTTCGTGGTCCTAGCTTCAATAGTTTTTTTATGGCGAATTTTTGAAGGTTTAAAGAATAGGCCAAAAATCGAACGGAAATTCCCCGCAGAAACTCCCTTCGCGAATTTTAAAAATCCGAGATAGCCAAAATGTTGCTCTCGAAGAGTAGATCAATTTTAAAAAAAAAAGTTTCTCTCTAGGCCCAATAGGACCCGACTTTCATAGGGTCAAAGTTCACGAATTTGACACATTTCGGCCGCGAGAATTCCCTGTAACCGTTGCACCGAATTTCAAACCGCTCACACAGCACTTCCCATTCGGACACATGAACAATCCCCCGCAAGCGTTTTCTCGTAGCTCAATTTTTGACCTCGGCGCAAGCGACCGAAATTTCGATGGGGTCACCGAAATGGTGACTGAAATGGGCCAAACTTTGACCCCCGATATCTCGGGCCCTAATTGTCCGATCGACTTGAAATTTGAAACGTGGCCTAACAGGGTTTCGGCCTTCCTCCCCATGCCCCGCAGTCGCCCCTCACCAGGGGGGGTCCCCCCCTTTTCGCCGTAATGCTAAAACAAAAACTCGCGAATATCTCCGAAACGGTTCGATAGAATTGCGCAAATTTTGGTGTGAAAGGGCTCCCTATTCTTTCCTACAAACCCTCCAAATTTCGTGGTCCTAGCTTCAATAGTTTTTTTATGGCGAATTTTTGAAGGTTTAAAGAATAGGCCAAAAATCGAACGGAAATTCCCCGCAGAAACTCCCTTCGCGAATTTTAAAAATCCGAGATAGCCAAAATGTTGCTCTCGAAGAGTAGATCAATTTAAAAAAAAAAAGTTTCTCTCTAGGCCCAATAGGACCCGACTTTCATAGGGTCAAAGTTCACGAATTTGACACATTTCGGCCGCGAGAATTCCCTGTAACCGTTGCACCGAATTTCAAACCGCTCACACAGCACTTCCCATTCGGACACATGAACAATCCCCCGCAAGCGTTTTCTCGTAGCTCAATTTTTGACCCCGGCGCAAGGGACCGAAATTTCGATGGGGTCACCGAAATGGTGACTGAAATGGGCCAAACTTTCACACCCGATATCTCGGGCCCTAATTGTCCGATCGACTTGAAATTTGAAACGTGGCCTAACAGGGTTTCGGCCTTCCTCCCCATGCCCCGCAGTCGCCCCTCACCAGGGGGGGTCCCCCCCTTTTCGCCGTAATGCTAAAACAAAAACTCGCGAATATCTCCGAAACGGTTCGATAGAATTGCGCAAATTTTGGTGTGAAAGGGCTCCCTATTCTTTCCTACAAACCCTCCAAATTTCGTGGTCCTAGCTTCAATAGTTTTTTTATGGCGAATTTTTGAAGGTTTAAAGAATAGGCCAAAAATCGAACGGAAATTCCCCGCAGAAACTTCCTTCGCGAATTTTAAAAATCCGAGATAGCCAAAATGTTGCTCTCGAAGAGTAGATCAATTTTAAAAAAAAAAGTTTCTCTCTAGGCCCAATAGGACCCGACTTTCATAGGGTCAAAGTTCACGAATTTGACACATTTCGGCCGCGAGAATTCCCTGTAACCGTTGCACCGAATTTCAAACCGCTCACACAGCACTTCCCATTCGGACACATGAACAATCCCCCGCAAGCGTTTTCTCGTAGCTCAATTTTTGACCCCGGCGCAAGGGACCGAAATTTCGATGGGGTCACCGAAATGGTGACTGAAATGGGCCAAACTTTGACCCCCGATATCTCGGGCCCTAATTGTCCGATCGACTTGAAATTTGAAACGTGGCCTAACAGGGTTTCGGCCTTCCTCCCCATGCCCCGCAGTCGCCCCTCACCAGGGGGGGTCCCCCCCTTTTCGCCGTAATGCTAAAACAAAAACTCGCGAATATCTCCGAAACGGTTCGATAGAATTGCGCAAATTTTGGTGTGAAAGGGCTCCCTATTCTTTCCTACAAACCCTCCAAATTTCGTGGTCCTAGCTTCAATAGTTTTTTTATGGCGAATTTTTGAAGGTTTAAAGAATAGGCCAAAAATCGAACGGAAATTCCCCGCAGAAACTCCCTTCGCGAATTTTAAAAATCCGAGATAGCCAAAATGTTGCTCTCGAAGAGTAGATCAATTTTAAAAAAAAAAGTTTCTCTCTAGGCCCAATAGGACCCGACTTTCATAGGGTCAAAGTTCACGAATTTGACACATTTCGGCCGCGAGAATTCCCTGTAACCGTTGCACCGAATTTCAAACCGCTCACACAGCACTTCCCATTCGGACACATGAACAATCCCCCGCAAGCGTTTTCTCGTAGCTCAATTTTTGACCCCGGCGCAAGCGACCGAAATTTCGATGGGGTCACCGAAATGGTGACTGAAATGGGCCAAACTTTGACCCCCGATATCTCGGGCCCTAATTGTCCGATCGACTTGAAATTTGAAACGTGGCCTAACAGGGTTTCGGCCTTCCTCCCCATGCCCCGCAGTCGCCCCTCACCAGGGGGGGTCCCCCCCTTTTCGCCGTAATGCTAAAACAAAAACTCGCGAATATCTCCGAAACGGTTCGATAGAATTGCGCAAATTTTGGTGTGAAAGGGCTCCCTATTCTTTCCTACAAACCCTCCAAATTTCGTGGTCCTAGCTTCAATAGTTTTTTTATGGCGAATTTTTGAAGGTTTAAAGAATAGGCCAAAAATCGAACGGAAATTCCCCGCAGAAACTCCCTTCGCGAATTTTAAAAATCCGAGATAGCCAAAATGTTGCTCTCGAAGAGTAGATCAATTTTAAAAAAAAAAGTTTCTCTCTAGGCCCAATAGGACCCGACTTTCATAGGGTCAAAGTTCACGAATTTGACACATTTCGGCCGCGAGAATTCCCTGTAACCGTTGCACCGAATTTCAAACCGCTCACACAGCACTTCCCATTCGGACACATGAACAATCCCCCGCAAGCGTTTTCTCGTAGCTCAATTTTTGACCCCGGCGCAAGCGACCGAAATTTCGATGGGGTCACGGAAATGGTGACTGAAATGGGCCAAACTTTGACCCCCGATATCTCGGGCCCTAATTGTCCGATCGACTTGAAATTTGAAACGTGGCCTAACAGGGTTTCGGCCTTCCTCCCCATGCCCCGCAGTCGCCCCTCACCAGGGGGGGTCCCCCCCTTTTCGCCGTAATGCTAAAACAAAAACTCGCGAATATCTCCGAAACGGTTCGATAGAATTGCGCAAATTTTGGTGTGAAAGGGCTCCCTATTCTTTCCTACAAACCCTCCAAATTTCGTGATCCTAGCTTCAATAGTTTTTTTATGGCGAATTTTTGAAGGTTTAAAGAATAGGCCAAAAATCGAACGGAAATTCCCCGCAGAAACTCCCTTCGCGAATTTTAAAAATCCGAGATAGCCAAAATGTTGCTCTCGAAGAGTAGATCAATTTTAAAAAAAAAAGTTTCTCTCTAGGCCCAATAGGACCCGACTTTCATAGGGTCAAAGTTCACGAATTTGACACATTTCGGCCGCGAGAATTCCCTGTAACCGTTGCACCGAATTTCAAACCGCTCACACAGCACTTCCCATTCGGACACATGAACAATCCCCCGCAAGCGTTTTCTCGTAGCTCAATTTTTGACCTCGGCGCAAGCGACCGAAATTTCGATGGGGTCACCGAAATGGTGACTGAAATGGGCCAAACTTTGACCCCCGATATCTCGGGCCCTAATTGTCCGATCGACTTGAAATTTGAAACGTGGCCTAACAGGGTTTCGGCCTTCCTCCCCATGCCCCGCAGTCGCCCCTCACCAGGGGGGGTCCCCCCCTTTTCGCCGTAATGCTAAAACAAAAACTCGCGAATATCTCCGAAACGGTTCGATAGAATTGCGCAAATTTTGGTGTGAAAGGGCTCCCTATTCTTTCCTACAAACCCTCCAAATTTCGTGGTCCTAGCTTCAATAGTTTTTTTATGGCGAATTTTTGAAGGTTTAAAGAATAGGCCAAAAATCGAACGGAAATTCCCCGCAGAAACTCCCTTCGCGAATTTTAAAAATCCGAGATAGCCAAAATGTTGCTCTCGAAGAGTAGATCAATTTAAAAAAAAAAAGTTTCTCTCTAGGCCCAATAGGACCCGACTTTCATAGGGTCAAAGTTCACGAATTTGACACATTTCGGCCGCGAGAATTCCCTGTAACCGTTGCACCGAATTTCAAACCGCTCACACAGCACTTCCCATTCGGACACATGAACAATCCCCCGCAAGCGTTTTCTCGTAGCTCAATTTTTGACCCCGGCGCAAGGGACCGAAATTTCGATGGGGTCACCGAAATGGTGACTGAAATGGGCCAAACTTTCACACCCGATATCTCGGGCCCTAATTGTCCGATCGACTTGAAATTTGAAACGTGGCCTAACAGGGTTTCGGCCTTCCTCCCCATGCCCCGCAGTCGCCCCTCACCAGGGGGGGTCCCCCCCTTTTCGCCGTAATGCTAAAACAAAAACTCGCGAATATCTCCGAAACGGTTCGATAGAATTGCGCAAATTTTGGTGTGAAAGGGCTCCCTATTCTTTCCTACAAACCCTCCAAATTTCGTGGTCCTAGCTTCAATAGTTTTTTTATGGCGAATTTTTGAAGGTTTAAAGAATAGGCCAAAAATCGAACGGAAATTCCCCGCAGAAACTTCCTTCGCGAATTTTAAAAATCCGAGATAGCCAAAATGTTGCTCTCGAAGAGTAGATCAATTTTAAAAAAAAAAGTTTCTCTCTAGGCCCAATAGGACCCGACTTTCATAGGGTCAAAGTTCACGAATTTGACACATTTCGGCCGCGAGAATTCCCTGTAACCGTTGCACCGAATTTCAAACCGCTCACACAGCACTTCCCATTCGGACACATGAACAATCCCCCGCAAGCGTTTTCTCGTAGCTCAATTTTTGACCCCGGCGCAAGGGACCGAAATTTCGATGGGGTCACCGAAATGGTGACTGAAATGGGCCAAACTTTGACCCCCGATATCTCGGGCCCTAATTGTCCGATCGACTTGAAATTTGAAACGTGGCCTAACAGGGTTTCGGCCTTCCTCCCCATGCCCCGCAGTCGCCCCTCACCAGGGGGGGTCCCCCCCTTTTCGCCGTAATGCTAAAACAAAAACTCGCGAATATCTCCGAAACGGTTCGATAGAATTGCGCAAATTTTGGTGTGAAAGGGCTCCCTATTCTTTCCTACAAACCCTCCAAATTTCGTGGTCCTAGCTTCAATAGTTTTTTTATGGCGAATTTTTGAAGGTTTAAAGAATAGGCCAAAAATCGAACGGAAATTCCCCGCAGAAACTCCCTTCGCGAATTTTAAAAATCCGAGATAGCCAAAATGTTGCTCTCGAAGAGTAGATCAATTTTAAAAAAAAAAGTTTCTCTCTAGGCCCAATAGGACCCGACTTTCATAGGGTCAAAGTTCACGAATTTGACACATTTCGGCCGCGAGAATTCCCTGTAACCGTTGCACCGAATTTCAAACCGCTCACACAGCACTTCCCATTCGGACACATGAACAATCCCCCGCAAGCGTTTTCTCGTAGCTCAATTTTTGACCCCGGCGCAAGCGACCGAAATTTCGATGGGGTCACCGAAATGGTGACTGAAATGGGCCAAACTTTGACCCCCGATATCTCGGGCCCTAATTGTCCGATCGACTTGAAATTTGAAACGTGGCCTAACAGGGTTTCGGCCTTCCTCCCCATGCCCCGCAGTCGCCCCTCACCAGGGGGGGTCCCCCCCTTTTCGCCGTAATGCTAAAACAAAAACTCGCGAATATCTCCGAAACGGTTCGATAGAATTGCGCAAATTTTGGTGTGAAAGGGCTCCCTATTCTTTCCTACAAACCCTCCAAATTTCGTGGTCCTAGCTTCAATAGTTTTTTTATGGCGAATTTTTGAAGGTTTAAAGAATAGGCCAAAAATCGAACGGAAATTCCCCGCAGAAACTCCCTTCGCGAATTTTAAAAATCCGAGATAGCCAAAATGTTGCTCTCGAAGAGTAGATCAATTTTAAAAAAAAAAGTTTCTCTCTAGGCCCAATAGGACCCGACTTTCGTAGGGTCAAAGTTCACGAATTTGACACATTTCGGCCGCGAGAATTCCCTCTAACCGTTGCACCGAATTTCAAACCGCTCACACAGCACTTCCCATTCGGACACATGAACAATCCCCCGCAAGCGTTTTCTCGTAGCTCAATTTTTGACCCCGGCGCAAGCGACCGAAATTTCGATGGGGTCACCGAAATGGTGACTGAAATGGGCCAAACTTTGACCCCCGATATCTCGGGCCCTAATTGTCCGATCGACTTGAAATTTGAAACGTGGCCTAACAGGGTTTCGGCCTTCCTCCCCATGCCCCGCAGTCGCCCCTCACCAGGGGGGGTCCCCCCCTTTTCGCCGTAATGCTAAAACAAAAACTCGCGAATATCTCCGAAACGGTTCGATAGAATTGCGCAAATTTTGGTGTGAAAGGGCTCCCTATTCTTTCCTACAAACCCTCCAAATTTCGTGATCCTAGCTTCAATAGTTTTTTTATGGCGAATTTTTGAAGGTTTAAAGAATAGGCCAAAAATCGAACGGAAATTCCCCGCAGAAACTCCCTTCGCGAATTTTAAAAATCCGAGATAGCCAAAATGTTGCTCTCGAAGAGTAGATCAATTTTAAAAAAAAAAGTTTCTCTCTAGGCCCAATAGGACCCGACTTTCATAGGGTCAAAGTTCACGAATTTGACACATTTCGGCCGCGAGAATTCCCTGTAACCGTTGCACCGAATTTCAAACCGCTCACACAGCACTTCCCATTCGGACACATGAACAATCCCCCGCAAGCGTTTTCTCGTAGCTCAATTTTTGACCCCGGCGCAAGCGACTGAAATTTCGATGGGGTCACCGAAATGGTGACTGAAATGGGCCAAACTTTGACCCCCGATATCTCGGGCCCTAATTGTCCGATTGACTTGAAATTTGAAACGTGGCCTAACAGGGTTTCGGCCTTCCTCCCCATGCCCCGCAGTCGCCCTCACCAGGGGGGGTCCCCCCCTTTTCGCCGTAATGCTAAAACAAAAACTCGCGAATATCTCCGAAACGGTTCGATAGAATTGCGCAAATTTTGGTGTGAAAGGGCTCCCTATTCTTTCCTACAAACCCTCCAAATTTCGTGGTCCTAGCTTCAATAGTTTTTTTATGGCGAATTTTTGAAGGTTTAAAGAATAGGCCAAAAATCGAACGGAAATTCCCCGCAGAAACTCCGTTCGCGAATTTTAAAACTCCGAGATAGCCAAAATGTTGCTCTCGAAGAGTACATCAATTTTTAAAAAAAAAGTTTCTCTCTAGGCCCAATAGGACCCGACTTTCATAGGGTCAAAGTTCACGAATTTGACACATTTCGGCCGCGAGAATTCCCTGTAACCGTTGCACCGAATTTCAAACCGCTCACACAGCACTTCCCATTCGGACACATGAACAATCCCCCGCAAGCGTTTTCTCGTAGCTCAATTTTTGACCCCGGCGCAAGGGACCGAAATTTCGATGGGGTCACCGAAATGGTGACTGAAATGGGCCAAACTTTGACCCCCGATATCTCGGGCCCTAATTGTCCGATCGACTTGAAATTTGAAACGTGGCCTAACAGGGTTTCGGCCTTCCTCCCCATGCCCCGCAGTCGCCCCTCACCAGGGGGGGTCCCCCCCCTTTTCGCCGTAATGCTAAAACAAAAACTCGCGAATATCTCCGAAACGGTTCGATAGAATTGCGCAAATTTTGGTGTGAAAGGGCTCCCTATTCTTTCCTACAAACCCTCCAAATTTCGTGGTCCTAGCTTCAATAGTTTTTTTATGGCGAATTTTTGAAGGTTTAAAGAATAGGCCAAAAATCGAACGGAAATTCCCCGCAGAAACTCCCTTCGCGAATTTTAAAAATCCGAGATAGCCAAAATGTTGCTCTCGAAGAGTAGATCAATTTTAAAAAAAAAAGTTTCTCTCTAGGCCCAATAGGACCCGACTTTCATAGGGTCAAAGTTCACGAATTTGACACATTTCGGCCGCGAGAATTCCCTGTAACCGTTGCACCGAATTTCAAACCGCTCACACAGCACTTCCCATTCGGACACATGAACAATCCCCCGCAAGCGTTTTCTCGTAGCTCAATTTTTGACCCCGGCGCAAGCGACCGAAATTTCGATGGGGTCACCGAAATGGTGACTGAAATGGGCCAAACTTTGACCCCCGATATCTCGGGCCCTAATTGTCCGATCGACTTGAAATTTGAAACGTGGCCTAACAGGGTTTCGGCCTTCCTCCCCATGCCCCGCAGTCGCCCCTCACCAGGGGGGGTCCCCCCCTTTTCGCCGTAATGCTAAAACAAAAACTCGCGAATATCTCCGAAACGGTTCGATAGAATTGCGCAAATTTTGGTGTGAAAGGGCTCCCTATTCTTTCCTACAAACCCTCCAAATTTCGTGGTCCTAGCTTCAATAGTTTTTTTATGGCGAATTTTTGAAGGTTTAAAGAATAGGCCAAAAATCGAACGGAAATTCCCCGCAGAAACTCCCTTCGCGAATTTTAAAAATCCGAGATAGCCAAAATGTTGCTCTCGAAGAGTAGATCAATTTTAAAAAAAAAAGTTTCTCTCTAGGCCCAATAGGACCCGACTTTCATAGGGTCAAAGTTCACGAATTTGACACATTTCGGCCGCGAGAATTCCCTGTAACCGTTGCACCGAATTTCAAACCGCTCACACAGCACTTCCCATTCGGACACATGAACAATCCCCCGCAAGCGTTTTCTCGTAGCTCAATTTTTGACCCCGGCGCAAGCGACCGAAATTTCGATGGGGTCACCGAAATGGTGACTGAAATGGGCCAAACTTTGACCCCCGATATCTCGGGCCCTAATTGTCCGATCGACTTGAAATTTGAAACGTGGCCTAACAGGGTTTCGGCCTTCCTCCCCATGCCCCGCAGTCGCCCCTCACCAGGGGGGGTCCCCCCCTTTTCGCCGTAATGCTAAAACAAAAACTCGCGAATATCTCCGAAACGGTTCGATAGAATTGCGCAAATTTTGGTGTGAAAGGGCTCCCTATTCTTTCCTACAAACCCTCCAAATTTCGTGGTCCTAGCTTCAATAGTTTTTTTATGGCGAATTTTTGAAGGTTTAAAGAATAGGCCAAAAATCGAACGGAAATTCCCCGCAGAAACTCCCTTCGCGAATTTTAAAAATCCGAGATAGCCAAAATGTTGCTCTCGAAGAGTAGATCAATTTTAAAAAAAAAAGTTTCTCTCTAGGCCCAATAGGACCCGACTTTCGTAGGGTCAAAGTTCACGAATTTGACACATTTCGGCCGCGAGAATTCCCTCTAACCGTTGCACCGAATTTCAAACCGCTCACACAGCACTTCCCATTCGGACACATGAACAATCCCCCGCAAGCGTTTTCTCGTAGCTCAATTTTTGACCCCGGCGCAAGCGACCGAAATTTCGATGGGGTCACCGAAATGGTGACTGAAATGGGCCAAACTTTGACCCCCGATATCTCGGGCCCTAATTGTCCGATCGACTTGAAATTTGAAACGTGGCCTAACAGGGTTTCGGCCTTCCTCCCCATGCCCCGCAGTCGCCCCTCACCAGGGGGGGTCCCCCCCTTTTCGCCGTAATGCTAAAACAAAAACTCGCGAATATCTCCGAAACGGTTCGATAGAATTGCGCAAATTTTGGTGTGAAAGGGCTCCCTATTCTTTCCTACAAACCCTCCAAATTTCGTGATCCTAGCTTCAATAGTTTTTTTATGGCGAATTTTTGAAGGTTTAAAGAATAGGCCAAAAATCGAACGGAAATTCCCCGCAGAAACTCCCTTCGCGAATTTTAAAAATCCGAGATAGCCAAAATGTTGCTCTCGAAGAGTAGATCAATTTTAAAAAAAAAAGTTTCTCTCTAGGCCCAATAGGACCCGACTTTCATAGGGTCAAAGTTCACGAATTTGACACATTTCGGCCGCGAGAATTCCCTGTAACCGTTGCACCGAATTTCAAACCGCTCACACAGCACTTCCCATTCGGACACATGAACAATCCCCCGCAAGCGTTTTCTCGTAGCTCAATTTTTGACCCCGGCGCAAGGGACCGAAATTTCGATGGGGTCACCGAAATGGTGACTGAAATGGGCCAAACTTTGACCCCCGATATCTCGGGCCCTAATTGTCCGATCGACTTGAAATTTGAAACGTGGCCTAACAGGGTTTCGGCCTTCCTCCCCATGCCCCGCAGTCGCCCCTCACCAGGGGGGGTCCCCCCCTTTTCGCCGTAATGCTAAAACAAAAACTCGCGAATATCTCCGAAACGGTTCGATAGAATTGCGCAAATTTTGGTGTGAAAGGGCTCCCTATTCTTTCCTACAAACCCTCCAAATTTCGTGGTCCTAGCTTCAATAGTTTTTTTATGGCGAATTTTTGAAGGTTTAAAGAATAGGCCAAAAATCGAACGGAAATTCCCCGCAGAAACTCCCTTCGCGAATTTTAAAAATCCGAGATAGCCAAAATGTTGCTCTCGAAGAGTAGATTAATTTTAAAAAAAAAAGTTTCTCTCTAGGCCCAATAGGACCCGACTTTCATAGGGTCAAAGTTCACGAATTTGACACATTTCGGCCGCGAGAATTCCCTGTAACCGTTGCACCGAATTTCAAACCGCTCACACAGCACTTACCATTCGGACACATGAACAATCCCCCGCAAGCGTTTTCTCGTAGCTCAATTTTTGACCCCGGCGCAAGCGACCGAAATTTCGATGGGGTCACCGAAATGGTGACTGAAATGGGCCAAACTTTGACCCCCGATATCTCGGGCCCTAATTGTCCGATCGACTTGAAATTTGAAACGTGGCCTAACAGGGTTTCGGCCTTCCTCCCCATGCCCCGCAGTCGCCCCTCACCAGGGGGGGTCCCCCCCTTTTCGCCGTAATGCTAAAACAAAAACTCGCGAATATCTCCGAAACGGTTCGATAGAATTGCGCAAATTTTGGTGTGAAAGGGCTCCCTATTCTTTCCTACAAACCCTCCAAATTTCGTGGTCCTAGCTTCAATAGTTTTTTTATGGCGAATTTTTGAAGGTTTAAAGAATAGGCCAAAAATCGAACGGAAATTCCCCGCAGAAACTCCCTTCGCGAATTTTAAAAATCCGAGATAGCCAAAATGTTGCTCTCGAAGAGTAGATCAATTTTAAAAAAAAAAGTTTCTCTCTAGGCCCAATAGGACCCGACTTTCATAGGGTCAAAGTTCACGAATTTGACACATTTCGGCCGCGAGAATTCCCTGTAACCGTTGCTCCGAATTTAAAACCGCTCACACAGTACCTCCCATTTATGTACCTAATTAAACCTACAAAGGCATTTCCTCCCAACTCAATTTTTGCGACTTCATGGTCCGACCCTATATTCAATGTTAAGTGTATGGGAGCAAACCGTTTAAATAAAGATATCGGCTTGAAACTTTATCAGCGTCTTTAGTCCCCGGAATGCATTCGATTGCAGCAAGAGGATTCAAAATCGCTTCATTAGTTCTCTTCGTATAACGTTAAATGTGCGAAATCGTCGTTTCTCGGTGAGAAAACGCGTTTTCGCATATGCTTTCGAATTTTAAGGGAACGGCTGCACGGATTTTGAAACCGCTTTCACAGAACCTCGCATTTAGGGGACTGAACAAGCCTATAAAAGCATTTCCTCCTATCTCAATTTTTGCGACTTCATGGTACGACCCTATATTCAATGTTAAGTGTATGGGAGCAAACCGTTTAAATAAAGATATCGGCCTGAAACTTTATCAGGGTCTTTAGTCCCCGGAATGCATTCGATTGCAGCAAGAGGATTCAAAATCGCTTCATTAGTTCTCTTCGTATAACGTTAAATGTGCGAAATCGTCGTTTCTCCGCGAGAAAACGCGTTTTCGCATATGCTTTCGAATTTTAAGGGAACGGCTGCACGGATTTTGAAACCGCTTTCACAGAACCTCGCATTTAGGGGACTGAACATGCCTATAAACGCATTTCCTCCTATCTCAATTTTTGCGACTTCATGGTTCGACCCTATATTCAATGTTAAGTGTATGGGAGCGAACCGTTTAAATAAAGATATCGGCCTGAAACTTTATCAGCGTCTTTAGTCCCCGGAATGCATTCGATTGCAGCAAGAGCATTCAAAATCGCTTCATTAGTTCTCTTCGTATAACGTTAAATGTGCGAAATCGTCGTTTCTCGGCGAGAAAACGCGTTTTCGCATATGCTTTCGAATTTTAAGGGAACGGCTGCACGGATTTTGAAACCGCTTTCACAGAACCTCGCATTTAGGGGACTGAACAAGCCTATAAAAGCATTTCCTCCTATCTCAATTTTTGCGACTTCATGGTACGACCCTATATTCAATGTTAAGTGTATGGGAGCAAACCGTTTAAATAAAGATATCGGCCTGAAACTTTATCAGGGTCTTTAGTCCCCGGAATGCATTCGATTGCAGCAAGAGGATTCAAAATCGCTTCATTAGTTCTCTTCGTATAACGTTAAATGTGCGAAATCGTCGTTTCTCCGCGAGAAAACGCGTTTTCGCATATGCTTTCGAATTTTAAGGGAACGGCTGCACGGATTTTGAAACCGCTTTCACAGAACCTCGCATTTAGGGGACTGAACATGCCTATAAACGCATTTCCTCCTATCTCAATTTTTGCGACTTCATGGTTCGACCCTATATTCAATGTTAAGTGTATGGGAGCGAACCGTTTAAATAAAGATATCGGCCTGAAACTTTATCAGCGTCTTTAGTCCCCGGAATGCATTCGATTGCAGCAAGAGCATTCAAAATCGCTTCATTAGTTCTCTTCGTATAACGTTAAATGTGCGAAATCGTCGTTTCTCCGCGAGAAAACGCGTTTTCGCATATGCTTTCGAATTTTAAGGGAACGGCTGCACGGATTTTGAAACCGCTTTCACAGAACCTCGCATTTAGGGGACTGAACAAGCCTATAAAAGCATTTCCTCCTATCTCAATTTTTGCGACTTCATGGTACGACCCTATATTCAATGTTAAGTGTATGGGAGCAAACCGTTTAAATAAAGATATCGGCCTGAAACTTTATCAGGGTCTTTAGTCCCCGGAATGCATTCGATTGCAGCAAGAGCATTCAAAATCGCTTCATTAGTTCTCTTCGTATAACGTTAAATGTGCGAAATCGTCGTTTCTCGGCGAGAAAACGCGTTTTCGCATATGCTTTCGAATTTTAAGGGAACGGCTGCACGGATTTTGAAACCGCTTTCACAGAACCTCGCATTTAGGGGACTGAACAAGCCTATAAAAGCATTTCCTCCTATCTCAATTTTTGCGACTTCATGGTACGACCCTATATTCAATGTTAAGTGTATGGGAGCAAACCGTTTAAATAAAGATATCGGCCTGAAACTTTATCAGCGTCTTTAGTCCCCGGAATGCATTCGATTGCAGCAAGAGGATTCAAAATCGCTTCATTAGTTCTCTTCGTATAACGTTAAATGTGCGAAATCGTCGTTTCTCGGGGAGAAAACGCGTTTTCGCATATGCTTTCGAATTGTAAGGGAACGGCTGCACGGATTTTGAAACCGCTTTCACAGAACCTCGCATTTAGGGGACTGAACATGCCTATAAACGCATTTCCTCCTATCTCAATTTTTGCGACTTCATGGTTCGACCCTATATTCAATGTTAAGTGTATGGGAGCAAACCGTTTAAATAAAGATATCGGCCTGAAACTTTATCAGCGTCTTTAGTCCCCGGAATGCATTCGATTGCAGCAAGAGGATTCAAAATCGCTTCATTAGTTCCCTTCGTATAACGTTAAATGTGCGAAATCGTCGTTTCTCCGCGAGATAACGCGTTTTCGCATATGCTTTCGAATTTTAAGGGAACGGCTGCACGGATTTTGAAACCGCTTTCACAGAACCTCGCATTTAGGGGACTGAACATGCCTATAAACGCATTTCCTCCTATCTCAATTTTTGCGACTTAATGGTTCGACCCTATATTCAATGTTAAGTGTATGGGAGCAAACCGTTTAAATGAAGATATCGGTCTGAATCTTTATCAGCGTCTTTAGTCCCCGGAATGCATTCGATTGCAGCAAGAGGATTCAAAATCGCTTCATAATTTCTCTTGGTGTAACGTCAAATTTGCGAGAAACGCCGGACGGAATTTCAAACCGCTTACGTTGTACCTCGCATTTAGGGGTCTGATGAAGGCTATTAAAGCATTTCCTCCTATCTCAATTTTTGCGACCTGGGGTCATTGACCGCACTTCCAATGCATAGTTAATGGGAGCTTCAATAGTAACGGTAGCGGAGCAAAAATTCGATGTTCATGTGTCAAATTTCGAAACTTTGACCCTATCAAATTCGGGTCCTATTGGGCCTGGAGAGAAACTTTTTTTTTTAAAATTGATCTACTCTTCGAGAGCAACATTTTGGCTATCTCGGATTTTTAAAATTCGCGAAGGGAGTTTCTGCGGGGAATTTCCGTTCGATTTTTGGCCTATTCTTTAAACCTTCAAAAATTCGCCATAAAAAAACTATTGAAGCTAGGACCACGAAATTTGGAGGGTTTGTAGGAAAGAATAGGGAGCCCTTTCACACCAAAATTTGCGCAATTCTATCGAACCGTTTCGGAGATATTCGCGAGTTTTTGTTTTAGCATTACGGCGAAAAGGGGGGGACCCCCCCTGGTGAGGGGCGACTGCGGGGCATGGGGAGGAAGGCCGAAACCCTGTTAGGCCACGTTTCAAATTTCAAGTCGATCGGACAATTAGGGCCCGAGATATCGGGGGTCAAAGTTTGGCCCATTTCAGTCACCATTTCGGTGACCCCATCGAAATTTCGGTCCCTTGCGCCGGGGTCAAAAATTGAGCTACGAGAAAACGCTTGCGGGGGATTGTTCATGTGTCCGAATGGGAATTGCTGTGTGAGCGGTTTGAAATTCGGTGCAACGGTTACAGGGAATTCTCGCGGCCGAAATGTGTCAAATTCGTGAACTTTGACCCTATGAAAGTCGGGTCCTATTGGGCCTAGAGAGAAACTTTTTTTTTTAAAATTGATCTACTCTTCGAGAGCAACATTTTGGCTATCTCGGATTTTTAAAATTCGCGAACGGAGTTTCTGCGGGGAATTTCCGTTCGATTTTTGGCCTATTCTTTAAACCTTCAAAAATTCGCCATAAAAAAACTATTGAAGCTAGGACCACGAAATTTGGAGGGTTTGTAGGAAAGAATAGGGAGCCCTTTCACACCAAAATTTGCGCAATTCTATCGAACCGTTTCGGAGATATTCGCGAGTTTTTGGTTTAGCATTACGGCGAAAAGGGGGGGACCCCCCCTGGTGAGGGGCGACTGCGGGGCATGGGGAGGAAGGCCGAAACCCTGTTAGGCCACGTTTCAAATTTCAAGTCGATCGGACAATTAGGGCCCGAGATATCGGGGGTCAAAGTTTGGCCCATTTCAGTCACCATTTCGGTGACCCCATCGAAATTTCGGTCGCTTGCGCCGGGGTCAAAAATTGAGCTACGAGAAAACGCTTGCGGGGGATTGTTCATGTGTCCGAATGGGAAGTGCTGTGTGAGCGGTTTGAAATTCGGTGCAACGGTTACAGGGAATTCTCGCGGCCGAAATGTGTCAAATTCGTGAACTTTGACCCTATGAAAGTCGGGTCCTATTGGGCCTAGAGAGAAACTTTTTTTTTTTAAATTGATCTACTCTTCGAGAGCAACATTTTGGCTATCTCGGATTTTTAAAATTCGCGAACGGAGTTTCTGCGGGGAATTTCCGTTCGATTTTTGGCCTATTCTTTAAACCTTCAAAAATTCGCCATAAAAAAACTATTGAAGCTAGGACCACGAAATTTGGAGGGTTTGTAGGAAAGAATAGGGAGCCCTTTCACACCAAAATTTGCGCAATTCTATCGAACCGTTTCGGAGATATTCGCGAGTTTTTGTTTTAGCATTACGGCGAAAAGGGGGGGACCCCCCCTGGTGAGGGGCGACTGCGGGGCATGGGGAGGAAGGCCGAAACCCTGTTAGGCCACGTTTCAAATTTCAAGTCGATCGGACAATTAGGGCCCGAGATATCGGGGGTCAAAGTTTGGCCCATTTCAGTCACCATTTCGGTGACCCCATCGAAATTTCGGTCCCTTGCGCCGGGGTCAAAAATTGAGCTACGAGAAAACGCTTGCGGGGGATTGTTCATGTGTCCGAATGGGAAGTGCTGTGTGAGCGGTTTGAAATTCGGTGCAACGGTTACAGGGAATTCTCGCGGCCGAAATGTGTCAAATTCGTGAACTTTGACCCTATGAAAGTCGGGTCCTATTGGGCCTAGAGAGAAACTTTTTTTTTTTAAATTGATCTACTCTTCGAGAGCAACATTTTGGCTATCTCGGATTTTTAAAATTCGCGAACGGAGTTTCTGCGGGGAATTTCCGTTCGATTTTTGGCCTATTCTTTAAACCTTCAAAAATTCGCCATAAAAAAACTATTGAAGCTAGGACCACGAAATTTGGAGGGTTTGTAGGAAAGAATAGGGAGCCCTTTCACACCAAAATTTGCGCAATTCTATCGAACCGTTTCGGAGATATTCGCGAGTTTTTGTTTTAGCATTACGGCGAAAAGGGGGGGACCCCCCCTGGTGAGGGGCGACTGCGGGGCATGGGGAGGAAGGCCGAAACCCTGTTAGGCCACGTTTCAAATTTCAAGTCGATCGGACAATTAGGGCCCGAGATATCGGGGGTCAAAGTTTGGCCCATTTCAGTCACCATTTCGGTGACCCCATCGAAATTTCGGTCGCTTGCGCCGGGGTCAAAAATTGAGCTACGAGAAAACGCTTGCGGGGGATTGTTCATGTGTCCGAATGGGAAGTGCTGTGTGAGCGGTTTGAAATTCGGTGCAACGGTTACAGGGAATTCTCGCGGCCGAAATGTGTCAAATTCGTGAACTTTGACCCTATGAAAGTCGGGTCCTATTGGGCCTAGAGAGAAACTTTTTTTTTTAAAATTGATCTACTCTTCGAGAGCAACATTTTGGCTATCTCGGATTTTTAAAATTCGCGAAGGGAGTTTCTGCGGGGAATTTCCGTTCGATTTTTGGCCTATTCTTTAAACCTTCAAAAATTCGCCATAAAAAAACTATTGAAGCTAGGACCACGAAATTTGGAGGGTTTGTAGGAAAGACTAGGGAGCCCTTTCACACCAAAATTTGCGCAATTCTATCGAACCGTTTCGGAGATATTCGCGAGTTTTTGTTTTAGCATTACGGCGAAAAGGGGGGGACCCCCCCTGGTGAGGGGCGACTGCGGGGCATGGGGAGGAAGGCCGAAACCCTGTTAGGTCACGTTTCAAATTTCAAGTCGATCGGACAATTAGGGCCCGAGATATCGGGGGTCAAAGTTTGGCCCATTTCCGTGACCCTTTCCGTGACCCCATCGAAATTTCGGTCGCTTGCGCCGGCGTCAACGGAAATGGTGACTGAAATGGGCCAAAATTTGACCCCCCATATCTCGGGCCCTATTTGTCCGATCGACTTGAAATTTGAAACGTGGCCTAACAGGGTTTCGGCCTTCCTCCCCATGCCCCGCAGTCGCCCCTCACCAGGGGGGGTCCCCCCCTTTTCGCCGTAATGCTAAAACAAAAACTCGCGAATATCTCCGAAACGGTTCGATAGAATTGCGCAAATTTTGGTGTGAAAGGGCTCCCTATTCTTTCCTACAAACCCTCCAAATTTCGTGGTCCTAGCTTCAATAGTTTTTTTATGGCGAATTTTTGAAGGTTTAAAGAATAGGCCAAAAATCGAACGGAAATTCCCCGCAGAAACTCCCTTCGCGAATTTTAAAAATCCGAGATAGCCAAAATGTTGCTCTCGAAGAGTACATCAATTTTAAAAAAAAAAGTTTCTCTCTAGGCCCAATAGGACCCGACTTTCATAGGGTCAAAGTTCACGAATTTGACACATTTCGGCCGCGAGAATTCCCTGTAACCGTTGCACCGAATTTCAAACCGCTCACACAGCACTTCCCATTCGGACACATGAACAATCCCCCGCAAGCGTTTTCTCGTAGCTCAATTTTTGACCTCGGCGCAAGCGACCGAAATTTCGATGGGGTCACCGAAATGGTGACTGAAATGGGCCAAACTTTGACCCCCGATATCTCGGGCCCTAATTGTCCGATCGACTTGAAATTTGAAACGTGGCCTAACAGGGTTTCGGCCTTCCTCCCCATGCCCCGCAGTCGCCCCTCACCAGGGGGGGTCCCCCCCTTTTCGCCGTAATGCTAAAACAAAAACTCGCGAATATCTCCGAAACGGTTCGATAGAATTGCGCAAATTTTGGTGTGAAAGGGCTCCCTATTCTTTCCTACAAACCCTCCAAATTTCGTGGTCCTAGCTTCAATAGTTTTTTTATGGCGAATTTTTGAAGGTTTAAAGAATAGGCCAAAAATCGAACGGAAATTCCCCGCAGAAACTCCCTTCGCGAATTTTAAAAATCCGAGATAGCCAAAATGTTGCTCTCGAAGAGTAGATCAATTTAAAAAAAAAAAGTTTCTCTCTAGGCCCAATAGGACCCGACTTTCATAGGGTCAAAGTTCACGAATTTGACACATTTCGGCCGCGAGAATTCCCTGTAACCGTTGCACCGAATTTCAAACCGCTCACACAGCACTTCCCATTCGGACACATGAACAATCCCCCGCAAGCGTTTTCTCGTAGCTCAATTTTTGACCCCGGCGCAAGGGACCGAAATTTCGATGGGGTCACCGAAATGGTGACTGAAATGGGCCAAACTTTCACACCCGATATCTCGGGCCCTAATTGTCCGATCGACTTGAAATTTGAAACGTGGCCTAACAGGGTTTCGGCCTTCCTCCCCATGCCCCGCAGTCGCCCCTCACCAGGGGGGGTCCCCCCCTTTTCGCCGTAATGCTAAAACAAAAACTCGCGAATATCTCCGAAACGGTTCGATAGAATTGCGCAAATTTTGGTGTGAAAGGGCTCCCTATTCTTTCCTACAAACCCTCCAAATTTCGTGGTCCTAGCTTCAATAGTTTTTTTATGGCGAATTTTTGAAGGTTTAAAGAATAGGCCAAAAATCGAACGGAAATTCCCCGCAGAAACTTCCTTCGCGAATTTTAAAAATCCGAGATAGCCAAAATGTTGCTCTCGAAGAGTAGATCAATTTTAAAAAAAAAAGTTTCTCTCTAGGCCCAATAGGACCCGACTTTCATAGGGTCAAAGTTCACGAATTTGACACATTTCGGCCGCGAGAATTCCCTGTAACCGTTGCACCGAATTTCAAACCGCTCACACAGCACTTCCCATTCGGACACATGAACAATCCCCCGCAAGCGTTTTCTCGTAGCTCAATTTTTGACCCCGGCGCAAGGGACCGAAATTTCGATGGGGTCACCGAAATGGTGACTGAAATGGGCCAAACTTTGACCCCCGATATCTCGGGCCCTAATTGTCCGATCGACTTGAAATTTGAAACGTGGCCTAACAGGGTTTCGGCCTTCCTCCCCATGCCCCGCAGTCGCCCCTCACCAGGGGGGGTCCCCCCCTTTTCGCCGTAATGCTAAAACAAAAACTCGCGAATATCTCCGAAACGGTTCGATAGAATTGCGCAAATTTTGGTGTGAAAGGGCTCCCTATTCTTTCCTACAAACCCTCCAAATTTCGTGGTCCTAGCTTCAATAGTTTTTTTATGGCGAATTTTTGAAGGTTTAAAGAATAGGCCAAAAATCGAACGGAAATTCCCCGCAGAAACTCCCTTCGCGAATTTTAAAAATCCGAGATAGCCAAAATGTTGCTCTCGAAGAGTAGATCAATTTTAAAAAAAAAAGTTTCTCTCTAGGCCCAATAGGACCCGACTTTCATAGGGTCAAAGTTCACGAATTTGACACATTTCGGCCGCGAGAATTCCCTGTAACCGTTGCACCGAATTTCAAACCGCTCACACAGCACTTCCCATTCGGACACATGAACAATCCCCCGCAAGCGTTTTCTCGTAGCTCAATTTTTGACCCCGGCGCAAGCGACCGAAATTTCGATGGGGTCACCGAAATGGTGACTGAAATGGGCCAAACTTTGACCCCCGATATCTCGGGCCCTAATTGTCCGATCGACTTGAAATTTGAAACGTGGCCTAACAGGGTTTCGGCCTTCCTCCCCATGCCCCGCAGTCGCCCCTCACCAGGGGGGGTCCCCCCCTTTTCGCCGTAATGCTAAAACAAAAACTCGCGAATATCTCCGAAACGGTTCGATAGAATTGCGCAAATTTTGGTGTGAAAGGGCTCCCTATTCTTTCCTACAAACCCTCCAAATTTCGTGGTCCTAGCTTCAATAGTTTTTTTATGGCGAATTTTTGAAGGTTTAAAGAATAGGCCAAAAATCGAACGGAAATTCCCCGCAGAAACTCCCTTCGCGAATTTTAAAAATCCGAGATAGCCAAAATGTTGCTCTCGAAGAGTAGATCAATTTTAAAAAAAAAAGTTTCTCTCTAGGCCCAATAGGACCCGACTTTCATAGGGTCAAAGTTCACGAATTTGACACATTTCGGCCGCGAGAATTCCCTGTAACCGTTGCACCGAATTTCAAACCGCTCACACAGCACTTCCCATTCGGACACATGAACAATCCCCCGCAAGCGTTTTCTCGTAGCTCAATTTTTGACCCCGGCGCAAGCGACCGAAATTTCGATGGGGTCACGGAAATGGTGACTGAAATGGGCCAAACTTTGACCCCCGATATCTCGGGCCCTAATTGTCCGATCGACTTGAAATTTGAAACGTGGCCTAACAGGGTTTCGGCCTTCCTCCCCATGCCCCGCAGTCGCCCCTCACCAGGGGGGGTCCCCCCCTTTTCGCCGTAATGCTAAAACAAAAACTCGCGAATATCTCCGAAACGGTTCGATAGAATTGCGCAAATTTTGGTGTGAAAGGGCTCCCTATTCTTTCCTACAAACCCTCCAAATTTCGTGATCCTAGCTTCAATAGTTTTTTTATGGCGAATTTTTGAAGGTTTAAAGAATAGGCCAAAAATCGAACGGAAATTCCCCGCAGAAACTCCCTTCGCGAATTTTAAAAATCCGAGATAGCCAAAATGTTGCTCTCGAAGAGTAGATCAATTTTAAAAAAAAAAGTTTCTCTCTAGGCCCAATAGGACCCGACTTTCATAGGGTCAAAGTTCACGAATTTGACACATTTCGGCCGCGAGAATTCCCTGTAACCGTTGCACCGAATTTCAAACCGCTCACACAGCACTTCCCATTCGGACACATGAACAATCCCCCGCAAGCGTTTTCTCGTAGCTCAATTTTTGACCTCGGCGCAAGCGACCGAAATTTCGATGGGGTCACCGAAATGGTGACTGAAATGGGCCAAACTTTGACCCCCGATATCTCGGGCCCTAATTGTCCGATCGACTTGAAATTTGAAACGTGGCCTAACAGGGTTTCGGCCTTCCTCCCCATGCCCCGCAGTCGCCCCTCACCAGGGGGGGTCCCCCCCTTTTCGCCGTAATGCTAAAACAAAAACTCGCGAATATCTCCGAAACGGTTCGATAGAATTGCGCAAATTTTGGTGTGAAAGGGCTCCCTATTCTTTCCTACAAACCCTCCAAATTTCGTGGTCCTAGCTTCAATAGTTTTTTTATGGCGAATTTTTGAAGGTTTAAAGAATAGGCCAAAAATCGAACGGAAATTCCCCGCAGAAACTCCCTTCGCGAATTTTAAAAATCCGAGATAGCCAAAATGTTGCTCTCGAAGAGTAGATCAATTTAAAAAAAAAAAGTTTCTCTCTAGGCCCAATAGGACCCGACTTTCATAGGGTCAAAGTTCACGAATTTGACACATTTCGGCCGCGAGAATTCCCTGTAACCGTTGCACCGAATTTCAAACCGCTCACACAGCACTTCCCATTCGGACACATGAACAATCCCCCGCAAGCGTTTTCTCGTAGCTCAATTTTTGACCCCGGCGCAAGGGACCGAAATTTCGATGGGGTCACCGAAATGGTGACTGAAATGGGCCAAACTTTCACACCCGATATCTCGGGCCCTAATTGTCCGATCGACTTGAAATTTGAAACGTGGCCTAACAGGGTTTCGGCCTTCCTCCCCATGCCCCGCAGTCGCCCCTCACCAGGGGGGGTCCCCCCCTTTTCGCCGTAATGCTAAAACAAAAACTCGCGAATATCTCCGAAACGGTTCGATAGAATTGCGCAAATTTTGGTGTGAAAGGGCTCCCTATTCTTTCCTACAAACCCTCCAAATTTCGTGGTCCTAGCTTCAATAGTTTTTTTATGGCGAATTTTTGAAGGTTTAAAGAATAGGCCAAAAATCGAACGGAAATTCCCCGCAGAAACTTCCTTCGCGAATTTTAAAAATCCGAGATAGCCAAAATGTTGCTCTCGAAGAGTAGATCAATTTTAAAAAAAAAAGTTTCTCTCTAGGCCCAATAGGACCCGACTTTCATAGGGTCAAAGTTCACGAATTTGACACATTTCGGCCGCGAGAATTCCCTGTAACCGTTGCACCGAATTTCAAACCGCTCACACAGCACTTCCCATTCGGACACATGAACAATCCCCCGCAAGCGTTTTCTCGTAGCTCAATTTTTGACCCCGGCGCAAGGGACCGAAATTTCGATGGGGTCACCGAAATGGTGACTGAAATGGGCCAAACTTTGACCCCCGATATCTCGGGCCCTAATTGTCCGATCGACTTGAAATTTGAAACGTGGCCTAACAGGGTTTCGGCCTTCCTCCCCATGCCCCGCAGTCGCCCCTCACCAGGGGGGGTCCCCCCCTTTTCGCCGTAATGCTAAAACAAAAACTCGCGAATATCTCCGAAACGGTTCGATAGAATTGCGCAAATTTTGGTGTGAAAGGGCTCCCTATTCTTTCCTACAAACCCTCCAAATTTCGTGGTCCTAGCTTCAATAGTTTTTTTATGGCGAATTTTTGAAGGTTTAAAGAATAGGCCAAAAATCGAACGGAAATTCCCCGCAGAAACTCCCTTCGCGAATTTTAAAAATCCGAGATAGCCAAAATGTTGCTCTCGAAGAGTAGATCAATTTTAAAAAAAAAAGTTTCTCTCTAGGCCCAATAGGACCCGACTTTCATAGGGTCAAAGTTCACGAATTTGACACATTTCGGCCGCGAGAATTCCCTGTAACCGTTGCACCGAATTTCAAACCGCTCACACAGCACTTCCCATTCGGACACATGAACAATCCCCCGCAAGCGTTTTCTCGTAGCTCAATTTTTGACCCCGGCGCAAGCGACCGAAATTTCGATGGGGTCACCGAAATGGTGACTGAAATGGGCCAAACTTTGACCCCCGATATCTCGGGCCCTAATTGTCCGATCGACTTGAAATTTGAAACGTGGCCTAACAGGGTTTCGGCCTTCCTCCCCATGCCCCGCAGTCGCCCCTCACCAGGGGGGGTCCCCCCCTTTTCGCCGTAATGCTAAAACAAAAACTCGCGAATATCTCCGAAACGGTTCGATAGAATTGCGCAAATTTTGGTGTGAAAGGGCTCCCTATTCTTTCCTACAAACCCTCCAAATTTCGTGGTCCTAGCTTCAATAGTTTTTTTATGGCGAATTTTTGAAGGTTTAAAGAATAGGCCAAAAATCGAACGGAAATTCCCCGCAGAAACTCCCTTCGCGAATTTTAAAAATCCGAGATAGCCAAAATGTTGCTCTCGAAGAGTAGATCAATTTTAAAAAAAAAAGTTTCTCTCTAGGCCCAATAGGACCCGACTTTCGTAGGGTCAAAGTTCACGAATTTGACACATTTCGGCCGCGAGAATTCCCTCTAACCGTTGCACCGAATTTCAAACCGCTCACACAGCACTTCCCATTCGGACACATGAACAATCCCCCGCAAGCGTTTTCTCGTAGCTCAATTTTTGACCCCGGCGCAAGCGACCGAAATTTCGATGGGGTCACCGAAATGGTGACTGAAATGGGCCAAACTTTGACCCCCGATATCTCGGGCCCTAATTGTCCGATCGACTTGAAATTTGAAACGTGGCCTAACAGGGTTTCGGCCTTCCTCCCCATGCCCCGCAGTCGCCCCTCACCAGGGGGGGTCCCCCCCTTTTCGCCGTAATGCTAAAACAAAAACTCGCGAATATCTCCGAAACGGTTCGATAGAATTGCGCAAATTTTGGTGTGAAAGGGCTCCCTATTCTTTCCTACAAACCCTCCAAATTTCGTGATCCTAGCTTCAATAGTTTTTTTATGGCGAATTTTTGAAGGTTTAAAGAATAGGCCAAAAATCGAACGGAAATTCCCCGCAGAAACTCCCTTCGCGAATTTTAAAAATCCGAGATAGCCAAAATGTTGCTCTCGAAGAGTAGATCAATTTTAAAAAAAAAGTTTCTCTCTAGGCCCAATAGGACCCGACTTTCATAGGGTCAAAGTTCACGAATTTGACACATTTCGGCCGCGAGAATTCCCTGTAACCCGTTGCACCGAATTTCAAACCGCTCACACAGCACTTCCCATTCGGACACATGAACAATCCCCCGCAAGCGTTTTCTCGTAGCTCAATTTTTGACCCCGGCGCAAGCGACTGAAATTTCGATGGGGTCACCGAAATGGTGACTGAAATGGGCCAAACTTTGACCCCCGATATCTCGGGCCCTAATTGTCCGATTGACTTGAAATTTGAAACGTGGCCTAACAGGGTTTCGGCCTTCCTCCCCATGCCCCGCAGTCGCCCTCACCAGGGGGGGTCCCCCCCTTTTCGCCGTAATGCTAAAACAAAAACTCGCGAATATCTCCGAAACGGTTCGATAGAATTGCGCAAATTTTGGTGTGAAAGGGCTCCCTATTCTTTCCTACAAACCCTCCAAATTTCGTGGTCCTAGCTTCAATAGTTTTTTTATGGCGAATTTTTGAAGGTTTAAAGAATAGGCCAAAAATCGAACGGAAATTCCCCGCAGAAACTCCGTTCGCGAATTTTAAAACTCCGAGATAGCCAAAATGTTGCTCTCGAAGAGTACATCAATTTTTAAAAAAAAAGTTTCTCTCTAGGCCCAATAGGACCCGACTTTCATAGGGTCAAAGTTCACGAATTTGACACATTTCGGCCGCGAGAATTCCCTGTAACCGTTGCACCGAATTTCAAACCGCTCACACAGCACTTCCCATTCGGACACATGAACAATCCCCCGCAAGCGTTTTCTCGTAGCTCAATTTTTGACCCCGGCGCAAGGGACCGAAATTTCGATGGGGTCACCGAAATGGTGACTGAAATGGGCCAAACTTTGACCCCCGATATCTCGGGCCCTAATTGTCCGATCGACTTGAAATTTGAAACGTGGCCTAACAGGGTTTCGGCCTTCCTCCCCATGCCCCGCAGTCGCCCCTCACCAGGGGGGGTCCCCCCCCTTTTCGCCGTAATGCTAAAACAAAAACTCGCGAATATCTCCGAAACGGTTCGATAGAATTGCGCAAATTTTGGTGTGAAAGGGCTCCCTATTCTTTCCTACAAACCCTCCAAATTTCGTGGTCCTAGCTTCAATAGTTTTTTTATGGCGAATTTTTGAAGGTTTAAAGAATAGGCCAAAAATCGAACGGAAATTCCCCGCAGAAACTCCCTTCGCGAATTTTAAAAATCCGAGATAGCCAAAATGTTGCTCTCGAAGAGTAGATCAATTTTAAAAAAAAAAGTTTCTCTCTAGGCCCAATAGGACCCGACTTTCATAGGGTCAAAGTTCACGAATTTGACACATTTCGGCCGCGAGAATTCCCTGTAACCGTTGCACCGAATTTCAAACCGCTCACACAGCACTTCCCATTCGGACACATGAACAATCCCCCGCAAGCGTTTTCTCGTAGCTCAATTTTTGACCCCGGCGCAAGCGACCGAAATTTCGATGGGGTCACCGAAATGGTGACTGAAATGGGCCAAACTTTGACCCCCGATATCTCGGGCCCTAATTGTCCGATCGACTTGAAATTTGAAACGTGGCCTAACAGGGTTTCGGCCTTCCTCCCCATGCCCCGCAGTCGCCCCTCACCAGGGGGGGTCCCCCCCTTTTCGCCGTAATGCTAAAACAAAAACTCGCGAATATCTCCGAAACGGTTCGATAGAATTGCGCAAATTTTGGTGTGAAAGGGCTCCCTATTCTTTCCTACAAACCCTCCAAATTTCGTGGTCCTAGCTTCAATAGTTTTTTTATGGCGAATTTTTGAAGGTTTAAAGAATAGGCCAAAAATCGAACGGAAATTCCCCGCAGAAACTCCCTTCGCGAATTTTAAAAATCCGAGATAGCCAAAATGTTGCTCTCGAAGAGTAGATCAATTTTAAAAAAAAAAGTTTCTCTCTAGGCCCAATAGGACCCGACTTTCATAGGGTCAAAGTTCACGAATTTGACACATTTCGGCCGCGAGAATTCCCTGTAACCGTTGCACCGAATTTCAAACCGCTCACACAGCACTTCCCATTCGGACACATGAACAATCCCCCGCAAGCGTTTTCTCGTAGCTCAATTTTTGACCCCGGCGCAAGCGACCGAAATTTCGATGGGGTCACCGAAATGGTGACTGAAATGGGCCAAACTTTGACCCCCGATATCTCGGGCCCTAATTGTCCGATCGACTTGAAATTTGAAACGTGGCCTAACAGGGTTTCGGCCTTCCTCCCCATGCCCCGCAGTCGCCCCTCACCAGGGGGGGTCCCCCCCTTTTCGCCGTAATGCTAAAACAAAAACTCGCGAATATCTCCGAAACGGTTCGATAGAATTGCGCAAATTTTGGTGTGAAAGGGCTCCCTATTCTTTCCTACAAACCCTCCAAATTTCGTGGTCCTAGCTTCAATAGTTTTTTTATGGCGAATTTTTGAAGGTTTAAAGAATAGGCCAAAAATCGAACGGAAATTCCCCGCAGAAACTCCCTTCGCGAATTTTAAAAATCCGAGATAGCCAAAATGTTGCTCTCGAAGAGTAGATCAATTTTAAAAAAAAAAGTTTCTCTCTAGGCCCAATAGGACCCGACTTTCGTAGGGTCAAAGTTCACGAATTTGACACATTTCGGCCGCGAGAATTCCCTCTAACCGTTGCACCGAATTTCAAACCGCTCACACAGCACTTCCCATTCGGACACATGAACAATCCCCCGCAAGCGTTTTCTCGTAGCTCAATTTTTGACCCCGGCGCAAGCGACCGAAATTTCGATGGGGTCACCGAAATGGTGACTGAAATGGGCCAAACTTTGACCCCCGATATCTCGGGCCCTAATTGTCCGATCGACTTGAAATTTGAAACGTGGCCTAACAGGGTTTCGGCCTTCCTCCCCATGCCCCGCAGTCGCCCCTCACCAGGGGGGGTCCCCCCCTTTTCGCCGTAATGCTAAAACAAAAACTCGCGAATATCTCCGAAACGGTTCGATAGAATTGCGCAAATTTTGGTGTGAAAGGGCTCCCTATTCTTTCCTACAAACCCTCCAAATTTCGTGATCCTAGCTTCAATAGTTTTTTTATGGCGAATTTTTGAAGGTTTAAAGAATAGGCCAAAAATCGAACGGAAATTCCCCGCAGAAACTCCCTTCGCGAATTTTAAAAATCCGAGATAGCCAAAATGTTGCTCTCGAAGAGTAGATCAATTTTAAAAAAAAAAGTTTCTCTCTAGGCCCAATAGGACCCGACTTTCATAGGGTCAAAGTTCACGAATTTGACACATTTCGGCCGCGAGAATTCCCTGTAACCGTTGCACCGAATTTCAAACCGCTCACACAGCACTTCCCATTCGGACACATGAACAATCCCCCGCAAGCGTTTTCTCGTAGCTCAATTTTTGACCCCGGCGCAAGGGACCGAAATTTCGATGGGGTCACCGAAATGGTGACTGAAATGGGCCAAACTTTGACCCCCGATATCTCGGGCCCTAATTGTCCGATCGACTTGAAATTTGAAACGTGGCCTAACAGGGTTTCGGCCTTCCTCCCCATGCCCCGCAGTCGCCCCTCACCAGGGGGGGTCCCCCCCTTTTCGCCGTAATGCTAAAACAAAAACTCGCGAATATCTCCGAAACGGTTCGATAGAATTGCGCAAATTTTGGTGTGAAAGGGCTCCCTATTCTTTCCTACAAACCCTCCAAATTTCGTGGTCCTAGCTTCAATAGTTTTTTTATGGCGAATTTTTGAAGGTTTAAAGAATAGGCCAAAAATCGAACGGAAATTCCCCGCAGAAACTCCCTTCGCGAATTTTAAAAATCCGAGATAGCCAAAATGTTGCTCTCGAAGAGTAGATTAATTTTAAAAAAAAAAGTTTCTCTCTAGGCCCAATAGGACCCGACTTTCATAGGGTCAAAGTTCACGAATTTGACACATTTCGGCCGCGAGAATTCCCTGTAACCGTTGCACCGAATTTCAAACCGCTCACACAGCACTTACCATTCGGACACATGAACAATCCCCCGCAAGCGTTTTCTCGTAGCTCAATTTTTGACCCCGGCGCAAGCGACCGAAATTTCGATGGGGTCACCGAAATGGTGACTGAAATGGGCCAAACTTTGACCCCCGATATCTCGGGCCCTAATTGTCCGATCGACTTGAAATTTGAAACGTGGCCTAACAGGGTTTCGGCCTTCCTCCCCATGCCCCGCAGTCGCCCCTCACCAGGGGGGGTCCCCCCCTTTTCGCCGTAATGCTAAAACAAAAACTCGCGAATATCTCCGAAACGGTTCGATAGAATTGCGCAAATTTTGGTGTGAAAGGGCTCCCTATTCTTTCCTACAAACCCTCCAAATTTCGTGGTCCTAGCTTCAATAGTTTTTTTATGGCGAATTTTTGAAGGTTTAAAGAATAGGCCAAAAATCGAACGGAAATTCCCCGCAGAAACTCCCTTCGCGAATTTTAAAAATCCGAGATAGCCAAAATGTTGCTCTCGAAGAGTAGATCAATTTTAAAAAAAAAAGTTTCTCTCTAGGCCCAATAGGACCCGACTTTCATAGGGTCAAAGTTCACGAATTTGACACATTTCGGCCGCGAGAATTCCCTGTAACCGTTGCTCCGAATTTAAAACCGCTCACACAGTACCTCCCATTTATGTACCTAATTAAACCTACAAAGGCATTTCCTCCCAACTCAATTTTTGCGACTTCATGGTCCGACCCTATATTCAATGTTAAGTGTATGGGAGCAAACCGTTTAAATAAAGATATCGGCTTGAAACTTTATCAGCGTCTTTAGTCCCCGGAATGCATTCGATTGCAGCAAGAGGATTCAAAATCGCTTCATTAGTTCTCTTCGTATAACGTTAAATGTGCGAAATCGTCGTTTCTCGGTGAGAAAACGCGTTTTCGCATATGCTTTCGAATTTTAAGGGAACGGCTGCACGGATTTTGAAACCGCTTTCACAGAACCTCGCATTTAGGGGACTGAACAAGCCTATAAAAGCATTTCCTCCTATCTCAATTTTTGCGACTTCATGGTACGACCCTATATTCAATGTTAAGTGTATGGGAGCAAACCGTTTAAATAAAGATATCGGCCTGAAACTTTATCAGGGTCTTTAGTCCCCGGAATGCATTCGATTGCAGCAAGAGGATTCAAAATCGCTTCATTAGTTCTCTTCGTATAACGTTAAATGTGCGAAATCGTCGTTTCTCCGCGAGAAAACGCGTTTTCGCATATGCTTTCGAATTTTAAGGGAACGGCTGCACGGATTTTGAAACCGCTTTCACAGAACCTCGCATTTAGGGGACTGAACATGCCTATAAACGCATTTCCTCCTATCTCAATTTTTGCGACTTCATGGTTCGACCCTATATTCAATGTTAAGTGTATGGGAGCGAACCGTTTAAATAAAGATATCGGCCTGAAACTTTATCAGCGTCTTTAGTCCCCGGAATGCATTCGATTGCAGCAAGAGCATTCAAAATCGCTTCATTAGTTCTCTTCGTATAACGTTAAATGTGCGAAATCGTCGTTTCTCGGCGAGAAAACGCGTTTTCGCATATGCTTTCGAATTTTAAGGGAACGGCTGCACGGATTTTGAAACCGCTTTCACAGAACCTCGCATTTAGGGGACTGAACAAGCCTATAAAAGCATTTCCTCCTATCTCAATTTTTGCGACTTCATGGTACGACCCTATATTCAATGTTAAGTGTATGGGAGCAAACCGTTTAAATAAAGATATCGGCCTGAAACTTTATCAGGGTCTTTAGTCCCCGGAATGCATTCGATTGCAGCAAGAGGATTCAAAATCGCTTCATTAGTTCTCTTCGTATAACGTTAAATGTGCGAAATCGTCGTTTCTCCGCGAGAAAACGCGTTTTCGCATATGCTTTCGAATTTTAAGGGAACGGCTGCACGGATTTTGAAACCGCTTTCACAGAACCTCGCATTTAGGGGACTGAACATGCCTATAAACGCATTTCCTCCTATCTCAATTTTTGCGACTTCATGGTTCGACCCTATATTCAATGTTAAGTGTATGGGAGCGAACCGTTTAAATAAAGATATCGGCCTGAAACTTTATCAGCGTCTTTAGTCCCCGGAATGCATTCGATTGCAGCAAGAGCATTCAAAATCGCTTCATTAGTTCTCTTCGTATAACGTTAAATGTGCGAAATCGTCGTTTCTCCGCGAGAAAACGCGTTTTCGCATATGCTTTCGAATTTTAAGGGAACGGCTGCACGGATTTTGAAACCGCTTTCACAGAACCTCGCATTTAGGGGACTGAACAAGCCTATAAAAGCATTTCCTCCTATCTCAATTTTTGCGACTTCATGGTACGACCCTATATTCAATGTTAAGTGTATGGGAGCAAACCGTTTAAATAAAGATATCGGCCTGAAACTTTATCAGGGTCTTTAGTCCCCGGAATGCATTCGATTGCAGCAAGAGCATTCAAAATCGCTTCATTAGTTCTCTTCGTATAACGTTAAATGTGCGAAATCGTCGTTTCTCGGCGAGAAAACGCGTTTTCGCATATGCTTTCGAATTTTAAGGGAACGGCTGCACGGATTTTGAAACCGCTTTCACAGAACCTCGCATTTAGGGGACTGAACAAGCCTATAAAAGCATTTCCTCCTATCTCAATTTTTGCGACTTCATGGTACGACCCTATATTCAATGTTAAGTGTATGGGAGCAAACCGTTTAAATAAAGATATCGGCCTGAAACTTTATCAGCGTCTTTAGTCCCCGGAATGCATTCGATTGCAGCAAGAGGATTCAAAATCGCTTCATTAGTTCTCTTCGTATAACGTTAAATGTGCGAAATCGTCGTTTCTCGGGGAGAAAACGCGTTTTCGCATATGCTTTCGAATTGTAAGGGAACGGCTGCACGGATTTTGAAACCGCTTTCACAGAACCTCGCATTTAGGGGACTGAACATGCCTATAAACGCATTTCCTCCTATCTCAATTTTTGCGACTTCATGGTTCGACCCTATATTCAATGTTAAGTGTATGGGAGCAAACCGTTTAAATAAAGATATCGGCCTGAAACTTTATCAGCGTCTTTAGTCCCCGGAATGCATTCGATTGCAGCAAGAGGATTCAAAATCGCTTCATTAGTTCCCTTCGTATAACGTTAAATGTGCGAAATCGTCGTTTCTCCGCGAGATAACGCGTTTTCGCATATGCTTTCGAATTTTAAGGGAACGGCTGCACGGATTTTGAAACCGCTTTCACAGAACCTCGCATTTAGGGGACTGAACATGCCTATAAACGCATTTCCTCCTATCTCAATTTTTGCGACTTAATGGTTCGACCCTATATTCAATGTTAAGTGTATGGGAGCAAACCGTTTAAATGAAGATATCGGTCTGAATCTTTATCAGCGTCTTTAGTCCCCGGAATGCATTCGATTGCAGCAAGAGGATTCAAAATCGCTTCATAATTTCTCTTGGTGTAACGTCAAATTTGCGAGAAACGCCGGACGGAATTTCAAACCGCTTACGTTGTACCTCGCATTTAGGGGTCTGATGAAGGCTATTAAAGCATTTCCTCCTATCTCAATTTTTGCGACCTGGGGTCATTGACCGCACTTCCAATGCATAGTTAATGGGAGCTTCAATAGTAACGGTAGCGGAGCAAAAATTCGATGTTCATGTGTCAAATTTCGAAACTTTGACCCTATCAAATTCGGGTCCTATTGGGCCTGGAGAGAAACTTTTTTTTTTAAAATTGATCTACTCTTCGAGAGCAACATTTTGGCTATCTCGGATTTTTAAAATTCGCGAAGGGAGTTTCTGCGGGGAATTTCCGTTCGATTTTTGGCCTATTCTTTAAACCTTCAAAAATTCGCCATAAAAAAACTATTGAAGCTAGGACCACGAAATTTGGAGGGTTTGTAGGAAAGAATAGGGAGCCCTTTCACACCAAAATTTGCGCAATTCTATCGAACCGTTTCGGAGATATTCGCGAGTTTTTGTTTTAGCATTACGGCGAAAAGGGGGGGACCCCCCCTGGTGAGGGGCGACTGCGGGGCATGGGGAGGAAGGCCGAAACCCTGTTAGGCCACGTTTCAAATTTCAAGTCGATCGGACAATTAGGGCCCGAGATATCGGGGGTCAAAGTTTGGCCCATTTCAGTCACCATTTCGGTGACCCCATCGAAATTTCGGTCCCTTGCGCCGGGGTCAAAAATTGAGCTACGAGAAAACGCTTGCGGGGGATTGTTCATGTGTCCGAATGGGAATTGCTGTGTGAGCGGTTTGAAATTCGGTGCAACGGTTACAGGGAATTCTCGCGGCCGAAATGTGTCAAATTCGTGAACTTTGACCCTATGAAAGTCGGGTCCTATTGGGCCTAGAGAGAAACTTTTTTTTTTAAAATTGATCTACTCTTCGAGAGCAACATTTTGGCTATCTCGGATTTTTAAAATTCGCGAACGGAGTTTCTGCGGGGAATTTCCGTTCGATTTTTGGCCTATTCTTTAAACCTTCAAAAATTCGCCATAAAAAAACTATTGAAGCTAGGACCACGAAATTTGGAGGGTTTGTAGGAAAGAATAGGGAGCCCTTTCACACCAAAATTTGCGCAATTCTATCGAACCGTTTCGGAGATATTCGCGAGTTTTTGGTTTAGCATTACGGCGAAAAGGGGGGGACCCCCCCTGGTGAGGGGCGACTGCGGGGCATGGGGAGGAAGGCCGAAACCCTGTTAGGCCACGTTTCAAATTTCAAGTCGATCGGACAATTAGGGCCCGAGATATCGGGGGTCAAAGTTTGGCCCATTTCAGTCACCATTTCGGTGACCCCATCGAAATTTCGGTCGCTTGCGCCGGGGTCAAAAATTGAGCTACGAGAAAACGCTTGCGGGGGATTGTTCATGTGTCCGAATGGGAAGTGCTGTGTGAGCGGTTTGAAATTCGGTGCAACGGTTACAGGGAATTCTCGCGGCCGAAATGTGTCAAATTCGTGAACTTTGACCCTATGAAAGTCGGGTCCTATTGGGCCTAGAGAGAAACTTTTTTTTTTTAAATTGATCTACTCTTCGAGAGCAACATTTTGGCTATCTCGGATTTTTAAAATTCGCGAACGGAGTTTCTGCGGGGAATTTCCGTTCGATTTTTGGCCTATTCTTTAAACCTTCAAAAATTCGCCATAAAAAAACTATTGAAGCTAGGACCACGAAATTTGGAGGGTTTGTAGGAAAGAATAGGGAGCCCTTTCACACCAAAATTTGCGCAATTCTATCGAACCGTTTCGGAGATATTCGCGAGTTTTTGTTTTAGCATTACGGCGAAAAGGGGGGGACCCCCCCTGGTGAGGGGCGACTGCGGGGCATGGGGAGGAAGGCCGAAACCCTGTTAGGCCACGTTTCAAATTTCAAGTCGATCGGACAATTAGGGCCCGAGATATCGGGGGTCAAAGTTTGGCCCATTTCAGTCACCATTTCGGTGACCCCATCGAAATTTCGGTCCCTTGCGCCGGGGTCAAAAATTGAGCTACGAGAAAACGCTTGCGGGGGATTGTTCATGTGTCCGAATGGGAAGTGCTGTGTGAGCGGTTTGAAATTCGGTGCAACGGTTACAGGGAATTCTCGCGGCCGAAATGTGTCAAATTCGTGAACTTTGACCCTATGAAAGTCGGGTCCTATTGGGCCTAGAGAGAAACTTTTTTTTTTTAAATTGATCTACTCTTCGAGAGCAACATTTTGGCTATCTCGGATTTTTAAAATTCGCGAACGGAGTTTCTGCGGGGAATTTCCGTTCGATTTTTGGCCTATTCTTTAAACCTTCAAAAATTCGCCATAAAAAAACTATTGAAGCTAGGACCACGAAATTTGGAGGGTTTGTAGGAAAGAATAGGGAGCCCTTTCACACCAAAATTTGCGCAATTCTATCGAACCGTTTCGGAGATATTCGCGAGTTTTTGGTTTAGCATTACGGCGAAAAGGGGGGGACCCCCCCTGGTGAGGGGCGACTGCGGGGCATGGGGAGGAAGGCCGAAACCCTGTTAGGCCACGTTTCAAATTTCAAGTCGATCGGACAATTAGGGCCCGAGATATCGGGGGTCAAAGTTTGGCCCATTTCAGTCACCATTTCGGTGACCCCATCGAAATTTCGGTCGCTTGCGCCGGGGTCAAAAATTGAGCTACGAGAAAACGCTTGCGGGGGATTGTTCATGTGTCCGAATGGGAAGTGCTGTGTGAGCGGTTTGAAATTCGGTGCAACGGTTACAGGGAATTCTCGCGGCCGAAATGTGTCAAATTCGTGAACTTTGACCCTATGAAAGTCGGGTCCTGATGGGCCTAGAGAGAAACTTTTTTTTTTAAAATTGATCTACTCTTCGAGAGCAACATTTTGGCTATCTCGGATTTTTAAAATTCGCGAAGGGAGTTTCTGCGGGGAATTTCCGTTCGATTTTTGGCCTATTCTTTAAACCTTCAAAAATTCGCCATAAAAAAACTATTGAAGCTAGGACCACGAAATTTGGAGGGTTTGTAGGAAAGACTAGGGAGCCCTTTCACACCAAAATTTGCGCAATTCTATCGAACCGTTTCGGAGATATTCGCGAGTTTTTGTTTTAGCATTACGGCGAAAAGGGGGGGACCCCCCCTGGTGAGGGGCGACTGCGGGGCATGGGGAGGAAGGCCGAAACCCTGTTAGGTCACGTTTCAAATTTCAAGTCGATCGGACAATTAGGGCCCGAGATATCGGGGGTCAAAGTTTGGCCCATTTCCGTGACCCTTTCCGTGACCCCATCGAAATTTCGGTCGCTTGCGCCGGCGTCAACGGAAATGGTGACTGAAATGGGCCAAAATTTGACCCCCCATATCTCGGGCCCTATTTGTCCGATCGACTTGAAATTTGAAACGTGGCCTAACAGGGTTTCGGCCTTCCTCCCCATGCCCCGCAGTCGCCCCTCACCAGGGGGGGTCCCCCCCTTTTCGCCGTAATGCTAAAACAAAAACTCGCGAATATCTCCGAAACGGTTCGATAGAATTGCGCAAATTTTGGTGTGAAAGGGCTCCCTATTCTTTCCTACAAACCCTCCAAATTTCGTGGTCCTAGCTTCAATAGTTTTTTTATGGCGAATTTTTGAAGGTTTAAAGAATAGGCCAAAAATCGAACGGAAATTCCCCGCAGAAACTCCCTTCGCGAATTTTAAAAATCCGAGATAGCCAAAATGTTGCTCTCGAAGAGTACATCAATTTTAAAAAAAAAAGTTTCTCTCTAGGCCCAATAGGACCCGACTTTCATAGGGTCAAAGTTCACGAATTTGACACATTTCGGCCGCGAGAATTCCCTGTAACCGTTGCACCGAATTTCAAACCGCTCACACAGCACTTCCCATTCGGACACATGAACAATCCCCCGCAAGCGTTTTCTCGTAGCTCAATTTTTGACCTCGGCGCAAGCGACCGAAATTTCGATGGGGTCACCGAAATGGTGACTGAAATGGGCCAAACTTTGACCCCCGATATCTCGGGCCCTAATTGTCCGATCGACTTGAAATTTGAAACGTGGCCTAACAGGGTTTCGGCCTTCCTCCCCATGCCCCGCAGTCGCCCCTCACCAGGGGGGGTCCCCCCCTTTTCGCCGTAATGCTAAAACAAAAACTCGCGAATATCTCCGAAACGGTTCGATAGAATTGCGCAAATTTTGGTGTGAAAGGGCTCCCTATTCTTTCCTACAAACCCTCCAAATTTCGTGGTCCTAGCTTCAATAGTTTTTTTATGGCGAATTTTTGAAGGTTTAAAGAATAGGCCAAAAATCGAACGGAAATTCCCCGCAGAAACTCCCTTCGCGAATTTTAAAAATCCGAGATAGCCAAAATGTTGCTCTCGAAGAGTAGATCAATTTAAAAAAAAAAAGTTTCTCTCTAGGCCCAATAGGACCCGACTTTCATAGGGTCAAAGTTCACGAATTTGACACATTTCGGCCGCGAGAATTCCCTGTAACCGTTGCACCGAATTTCAAACCGCTCACACAGCACTTCCCATTCGGACACATGAACAATCCCCCGCAAGCGTTTTCTCGTAGCTCAATTTTTGACCCCGGCGCAAGGGACCGAAATTTCGATGGGGTCACCGAAATGGTGACTGAAATGGGCCAAACTTTCACACCCGATATCTCGGGCCCTAATTGTCCGATCGACTTGAAATTTGAAACGTGGCCTAACAGGGTTTCGGCCTTCCTCCCCATGCCCCGCAGTCGCCCCTCACCAGGGGGGGTCCCCCCCTTTTCGCCGTAATGCTAAAACAAAAACTCGCGAATATCTCCGAAACGGTTCGATAGAATTGCGCAAATTTTGGTGTGAAAGGGCTCCCTATTCTTTCCTACAAACCCTCCAAATTTCGTGGTCCTAGCTTCAATAGTTTTTTTATGGCGAATTTTTGAAGGTTTAAAGAATAGGCCAAAAATCGAACGGAAATTCCCCGCAGAAACTTCCTTCGCGAATTTTAAAAATCCGAGATAGCCAAAATGTTGCTCTCGAAGAGTAGATCAATTTTAAAAAAAAAAGTTTCTCTCTAGGCCCAATAGGACCCGACTTTCATAGGGTCAAAGTTCACGAATTTGACACATTTCGGCCGCGAGAATTCCCTGTAACCGTTGCACCGAATTTCAAACCGCTCACACAGCACTTCCCATTCGGACACATGAACAATCCCCCGCAAGCGTTTTCTCGTAGCTCAATTTTTGACCCCGGCGCAAGGGACCGAAATTTCGATGGGGTCACCGAAATGGTGACTGAAATGGGCCAAACTTTGACCCCCGATATCTCGGGCCCTAATTGTCCGATCGACTTGAAATTTGAAACGTGGCCTAACAGGGTTTCGGCCTTCCTCCCCATGCCCCGCAGTCGCCCCTCACCAGGGGGGGTCCCCCCCTTTTCGCCGTAATGCTAAAACAAAAACTCGCGAATATCTCCGAAACGGTTCGATAGAATTGCGCAAATTTTGGTGTGAAAGGGCTCCCTATTCTTTCCTACAAACCCTCCAAATTTCGTGGTCCTAGCTTCAATAGTTTTTTTATGGCGAATTTTTGAAGGTTTAAAGAATAGGCCAAAAATCGAACGGAAATTCCCCGCAGAAACTCCCTTCGCGAATTTTAAAAATCCGAGATAGCCAAAATGTTGCTCTCGAAGAGTAGATCAATTTTAAAAAAAAAAGTTTCTCTCTAGGCCCAATAGGACCCGACTTTCATAGGGTCAAAGTTCACGAATTTGACACATTTCGGCCGCGAGAATTCCCTGTAACCGTTGCACCGAATTTCAAACCGCTCACACAGCACTTCCCATTCGGACACATGAACAATCCCCCGCAAGCGTTTTCTCGTAGCTCAATTTTTGACCCCGGCGCAAGCGACCGAAATTTCGATGGGGTCACCGAAATGGTGACTGAAATGGGCCAAACTTTGACCCCCGATATCTCGGGCCCTAATTGTCCGATCGACTTGAAATTTGAAACGTGGCCTAACAGGGTTTCGGCCTTCCTCCCCATGCCCCGCAGTCGCCCCTCACCAGGGGGGGTCCCCCCCTTTTCGCCGTAATGCTAAAACAAAAACTCGCGAATATCTCCGAAACGGTTCGATAGAATTGCGCAAATTTTGGTGTGAAAGGGCTCCCTATTCTTTCCTACAAACCCTCCAAATTTCGTGGTCCTAGCTTCAATAGTTTTTTTATGGCGAATTTTTGAAGGTTTAAAGAATAGGCCAAAAATCGAACGGAAATTCCCCGCAGAAACTCCCTTCGCGAATTTTAAAAATCCGAGATAGCCAAAATGTTGCTCTCGAAGAGTAGATCAATTTTAAAAAAAAAAGTTTCTCTCTAGGCCCAATAGGACCCGACTTTCATAGGGTCAAAGTTCACGAATTTGACACATTTCGGCCGCGAGAATTCCCTGTAACCGTTGCACCGAATTTCAAACCGCTCACACAGCACTTCCCATTCGGACACATGAACAATCCCCCGCAAGCGTTTTCTCGTAGCTCAATTTTTGACCCCGGCGCAAGCGACCGAAATTTCGATGGGGTCACGGAAATGGTGACTGAAATGGGCCAAACTTTGACCCCCGATATCTCGGGCCCTAATTGTCCGATCGACTTGAAATTTGAAACGTGGCCTAACAGGGTTTCGGCCTTCCTCCCCATGCCCCGCAGTCGCCCCTCACCAGGGGGGGTCCCCCCCTTTTCGCCGTAATGCTAAAACAAAAACTCGCGAATATCTCCGAAACGGTTCGATAGAATTGCGCAAATTTTGGTGTGAAAGGGCTCCCTATTCTTTCCTACAAACCCTCCAAATTTCGTGATCCTAGCTTCAATAGTTTTTTTATGGCGAATTTTTGAAGGTTTAAAGAATAGGCCAAAAATCGAACGGAAATTCCCCGCAGAAACTCCCTTCGCGAATTTTAAAAATCCGAGATAGCCAAAATGTTGCTCTCGAAGAGTAGATCAATTTTAAAAAAAAAAGTTTCTCTCTAGGCCCAATAGGACCCGACTTTCATAGGGTCAAAGTTCACGAATTTGACACATTTCGGCCGCGAGAATTCCCTGTAACCGTTGCACCGAATTTCAAACCGCTCACACAGCACTTCCCATTCGGACACATGAACAATCCCCCGCAAGCGTTTTCTCGTAGCTCAATTTTTGACCTCGGCGCAAGCGACCGAAATTTCGATGGGGTCACCGAAATGGTGACTGAAATGGGCCAAACTTTGACCCCCGATATCTCGGGCCCTAATTGTCCGATCGACTTGAAATTTGAAACGTGGCCTAACAGGGTTTCGGCCTTCCTCCCCATGCCCCGCAGTCGCCCCTCACCAGGGGGGGTCCCCCCCTTTTCGCCGTAATGCTAAAACAAAAACTCGCGAATATCTCCGAAACGGTTCGATAGAATTGCGCAAATTTTGGTGTGAAAGGGCTCCCTATTCTTTCCTACAAACCCTCCAAATTTCGTGGTCCTAGCTTCAATAGTTTTTTTATGGCGAATTTTTGAAGGTTTAAAGAATAGGCCAAAAATCGAACGGAAATTCCCCGCAGAAACTCCCTTCGCGAATTTTAAAAATCCGAGATAGCCAAAATGTTGCTCTCGAAGAGTAGATCAATTTAAAAAAAAAAAGTTTCTCTCTAGGCCCAATAGGACCCGACTTTCATAGGGTCAAAGTTCACGAATTTGACACATTTCGGCCGCGAGAATTCCCTGTAACCGTTGCACCGAATTTCAAACCGCTCACACAGCACTTCCCATTCGGACACATGAACAATCCCCCGCAAGCGTTTTCTCGTAGCTCAATTTTTGACCCCGGCGCAAGGGACCGAAATTTCGATGGGGTCACCGAAATGGTGACTGAAATGGGCCAAACTTTCACACCCGATATCTCGGGCCCTAATTGTCCGATCGACTTGAAATTTGAAACGTGGCCTAACAGGGTTTCGGCCTTCCTCCCCATGCCCCGCAGTCGCCCCTCACCAGGGGGGGTCCCCCCCTTTTCGCCGTAATGCTAAAACAAAAACTCGCGAATATCTCCGAAACGGTTCGATAGAATTGCGCAAATTTTGGTGTGAAAGGGCTCCCTATTCTTTCCTACAAACCCTCCAAATTTCGTGGTCCTAGCTTCAATAGTTTTTTTATGGCGAATTTTTGAAGGTTTAAAGAATAGGCCAAAAATCGAACGGAAATTCCCCGCAGAAACTTCCTTCGCGAATTTTAAAAATCCGAGATAGCCAAAATGTTGCTCTCGAAGAGTAGATCAATTTTAAAAAAAAAAGTTTCTCTCTAGGCCCAATAGGACCCGACTTTCATAGGGTCAAAGTTCACGAATTTGACACATTTCGGCCGCGAGAATTCCCTGTAACCGTTGCACCGAATTTCAAACCGCTCACACAGCACTTCCCATTCGGACACATGAACAATCCCCCGCAAGCGTTTTCTCGTAGCTCAATTTTTGACCCCGGCGCAAGGGACCGAAATTTCGATGGGGTCACCGAAATGGTGACTGAAATGGGCCAAACTTTGACCCCCGATATCTCGGGCCCTAATTGTCCGATCGACTTGAAATTTGAAACGTGGCCTAACAGGGTTTCGGCCTTCCTCCCCATGCCCCGCAGTCGCCCCTCACCAGGGGGGGTCCCCCCCTTTTCGCCGTAATGCTAAAACAAAAACTCGCGAATATCTCCGAAACGGTTCGATAGAATTGCGCAAATTTTGGTGTGAAAGGGCTCCCTATTCTTTCCTACAAACCCTCCAAATTTCGTGGTCCTAGCTTCAATAGTTTTTTTATGGCGAATTTTTGAAGGTTTAAAGAATAGGCCAAAAATCGAACGGAAATTCCCCGCAGAAACTCCCTTCGCGAATTTTAAAAATCCGAGATAGCCAAAATGTTGCTCTCGAAGAGTAGATCAATTTTAAAAAAAAAAGTTTCTCTCTAGGCCCAATAGGACCCGACTTTCATAGGGTCAAAGTTCACGAATTTGACACATTTCGGCCGCGAGAATTCCCTGTAACCGTTGCACCGAATTTCAAACCGCTCACACAGCACTTCCCATTCGGACACATGAACAATCCCCCGCAAGCGTTTTCTCGTAGCTCAATTTTTGACCCCGGCGCAAGCGACCGAAATTTCGATGGGGTCACCGAAATGGTGACTGAAATGGGCCAAACTTTGACCCCCGATATCTCGGGCCCTAATTGTCCGATCGACTTGAAATTTGAAACGTGGCCTAACAGGGTTTCGGCCTTCCTCCCCATGCCCCGCAGTCGCCCCTCACCAGGGGGGGTCCCCCCCTTTTCGCCGTAATGCTAAAACAAAAACTCGCGAATATCTCCGAAACGGTTCGATAGAATTGCGCAAATTTTGGTGTGAAAGGGCTCCCTATTCTTTCCTACAAACCCTCCAAATTTCGTGGTCCTAGCTTCAATAGTTTTTTTATGGCGAATTTTTGAAGGTTTAAAGAATAGGCCAAAAATCGAACGGAAATTCCCCGCAGAAACTCCCTTCGCGAATTTTAAAAATCCGAGATAGCCAAAATGTTGCTCTCGAAGAGTAGATCAATTTTAAAAAAAAAAGTTTCTCTCTAGGCCCAATAGGACCCGACTTTCGTAGGGTCAAAGTTCACGAATTTGACACATTTCGGCCGCGAGAATTCCCTCTAACCGTTGCACCGAATTTCAAACCGCTCACACAGCACTTCCCATTCGGACACATGAACAATCCCCCGCAAGCGTTTTCTCGTAGCTCAATTTTTGACCCCGGCGCAAGCGACCGAAATTTCGATGGGGTCACCGAAATGGTGACTGAAATGGGCCAAACTTTGACCCCCGATATCTCGGGCCCTAATTGTCCGATCGACTTGAAATTTGAAACGTGGCCTAACAGGGTTTCGGCCTTCCTCCCCATGCCCCGCAGTCGCCCCTCACCAGGGGGGGTCCCCCCCTTTTCGCCGTAATGCTAAAACAAAAACTCGCGAATATCTCCGAAACGGTTCGATAGAATTGCGCAAATTTTGGTGTGAAAGGGCTCCCTATTCTTTCCTACAAACCCTCCAAATTTCGTGGTCCTAGCTTCAATAGTTTTTTTATGGCGAATTTTTGAAGGTTTAAAGAATAGGCCAAAAATCGAACGGAAATTCCCCGCAGAAACTTCCTTCGCGAATTTTAAAAATCCGAGATAGCCAAAATGTTGCTCTCGAAGAGTAGATCAATTTTAAAAAAAAAAGTTTCTCTCTAGGCCCAATAGGACCCGACTTTCATAGGGTCAAAGTTCACGAATTTGACACATTTCGGCCGCGAGAATTCCCTGTAACCGTTGCACCGAATTTCAAACCGCTCACACAGCACTTCCCATTCGGACACATGAACAATCCCCCGCAAGCGTTTTCTCGTAGCTCAATTTTTGACCCCGGCGCAAGGGACCGAAATTTCGATGGGGTCACCGAAATGGTGACTGAAATGGGCCAAACTTTGACCCCCGATATCTCGGGCCCTAATTGTCCGATCGACTTGAAATTTGAAACGTGGCCTAACAGGGTTTCGGCCTTCCTCCCCATGCCCCGCAGTCGCCCCTCACCAGGGGGGGTCCCCCCCTTTTCGCCGTAATGCTAAAACAAAAACTCGCGAATATCTCCGAAACGGTTCGATAGAATTGCGCAAATTTTGGTGTGAAAGGGCTCCCTATTCTTTCCTACAAACCCTCCAAATTTCGTGGTCCTAGCTTCAATAGTTTTTTTATGGCGAATTTTTGAAGGTTTAAAGAATAGGCCAAAAATCGAACGGAAATTCCCCGCAGAAACTCCCTTCGCGAATTTTAAAAATCCGAGATAGCCAAAATGTTGCTCTCGAAGAGTAGATCAATTTTAAAAAAAAAAGTTTCTCTCTAGGCCCAATAGGACCCGACTTTCATAGGGTCAAAGTTCACGAATTTGACACATTTCGGCCGCGAGAATTCCCTGTAACCGTTGCACCGAATTTCAAACCGCTCACACAGCACTTCCCATTCGGACACATGAACAATCCCCCGCAAGCGTTTTCTCGTAGCTCAATTTTTGACCCCGGCGCAAGCGACCGAAATTTCGATGGGGTCACCGAAATGGTGACTGAAATGGGCCAAACTTTGACCCCCGATATCTCGGGCCCTAATTGTCCGATCGACTTGAAATTTGAAACGTGGCCTAACAGGGTTTCGGCCTTCCTCCCCATGCCCCGCAGTCGCCCCTCACCAGGGGGGGTCCCCCCCTTTTCGCCGTAATGCTAAAACAAAAACTCGCGAATATCTCCGAAACGGTTCGATAGAATTGCGCAAATTTTGGTGTGAAAGGGCTCCCTATTCTTTCCTACAAACCCTCCAAATTTCGTGGTCCTAGCTTCAATAGTTTTTTTATGGCGAATTTTTGAAGGTTTAAAGAATAGGCCAAAAATCGAACGGAAATTCCCCGCAGAAACTCCCTTCGCGAATTTTAAAAATCCGAGATAGCCAAAATGTTGCTCTCGAAGAGTAGATCAATTTTAAAAAAAAAAGTTTCTCTCTAGGCCCAATAGGACCCGACTTTCGTAGGGTCAAAGTTCACGAATTTGACACATTTCGGCCGCGAGAATTCCCTCTAACCGTTGCACCGAATTTCAAACCGCTCACACAGCACTTCCCATTCGGACACATGAACAATCCCCCGCAAGCGTTTTCTCGTAGCTCAATTTTTGACCCCGGCGCAAGCGACCGAAATTTCGATGGGGTCACCGAAATGGTGACTGAAATGGGCCAAACTTTGACCCCCGATATCTCGGGCCCTAATTGTCCGATCGACTTGAAATTTGAAACGTGGCCTAACAGGGTTTCGGCCTTCCTCCCCATGCCCCGCAGTCGCCCCTCACCAGGGGGGGTCCCCCCCTTTTCGCCGTAATGCTAAAACAAAAACTCGCGAATATCTCCGAAACGGTTCGATAGAATTGCGCAAATTTTGGTGTGAAAGGGCTCCCTATTCTTTCCTACAAACCCTCCAAATTTCGTGATCCTAGCTTCAATAGTTTTTTTATGGCGAATTTTTGAAGGTTTAAAGAATAGGCCAAAAATCGAACGGAAATTCCCCGCAGAAACTCCCTTCGCGAATTTTAAAAATCCGAGATAGCCAAAATGTTGCTCTCGAAGAGTAGATCAATTTTAAAAAAAAAAGTTTCTCTCTAGGCCCAATAGGACCCGACTTTCATAGGGTCAAAGTTCACGAATTTGACACATTTCGGCCGCGAGAATTCCCTGTAACCGTTGCACCGAATTTCAAACCGCTCACACAGCACTTCCCATTCGGACACATGAACAATCCCCCGCAAGCGTTTTCTCGTAGCTCAATTTTTGACCCCGGCGCAAGCGACTGAAATTTCGATGGGGTCACCGAAATGGTGACTGAAATGGGCCAAACTTTGACCCCCGATATCTCGGGCCCTAATTGTCCGATTGACTTGAAATTTGAAACGTGGCCTAACAGGGTTTCGGCCTTCCTCCCCATGCCCCGCAGTCGCCCTCACCAGGGGGGGTCCCCCCCTTTTCGCCGTAATGCTAAAACAAAAACTCGCGAATATCTCCGAAACGGTTCGATAGAATTGCGCAAATTTTGGTGTGAAAGGGCTCCCTATTCTTTCCTACAAACCCTCCAAATTTCGTGGTCCTAGCTTCAATAGTTTTTTTATGGCGAATTTTTGAAGGTTTAAAGAATAGGCCAAAAATCGAACGGAAATTCCCCGCAGAAACTCCGTTCGCGAATTTTAAAACTCCGAGATAGCCAAAATGTTGCTCTCGAAGAGTACATCAATTTTTAAAAAAAAAGTTTCTCTCTAGGCCCAATAGGACCCGACTTTCATAGGGTCAAAGTTCACGAATTTGACACATTTCGGCCGCGAGAATTCCCTGTAACCGTTGCACCGAATTTCAAACCGCTCACACAGCACTTCCCATTCGGACACATGAACAATCCCCCGCAAGCGTTTTCTCGTAGCTCAATTTTTGACCCCGGCGCAAGGGACCGAAATTTCGATGGGGTCACCGAAATGGTGACTGAAATGGGCCAAACTTTGACCCCCGATATCTCGGGCCCTAATTGTCCGATCGACTTGAAATTTGAAACGTGGCCTAACAGGGTTTCGGCCTTCCTCCCCATGCCCCGCAGTCGCCCCTCACCAGGGGGGGTCCCCCCCCTTTTCGCCGTAATGCTAAAACAAAAACTCGCGAATATCTCCGAAACGGTTCGATAGAATTGCGCAAATTTTGGTGTGAAAGGGCTCCCTATTCTTTCCTACAAACCCTCCAAATTTCGTGGTCCTAGCTTCAATAGTTTTTTTATGGCGAATTTTTGAAGGTTTAAAGAATAGGCCAAAAATCGAACGGAAATTCCCCGCAGAAACTCCCTTCGCGAATTTTAAAAATCCGAGATAGCCAAAATGTTGCTCTCGAAGAGTAGATCAATTTTAAAAAAAAAAGTTTCTCTCTAGGCCCAATAGGACCCGACTTTCATAGGGTCAAAGTTCACGAATTTGACACATTTCGGCCGCGAGAATTCCCTGTAACCGTTGCACCGAATTTCAAACCGCTCACACAGCACTTCCCATTCGGACACATGAACAATCCCCCGCAAGCGTTTTCTCGTAGCTCAATTTTTGACCCCGGCGCAAGCGACCGAAATTTCGATGGGGTCACCGAAATGGTGACTGAAATGGGCCAAACTTTGACCCCCGATATCTCGGGCCCTAATTGTCCGATCGACTTGAAATTTGAAACGTGGCCTAACAGGGTTTCGGCCTTCCTCCCCATGCCCCGCAGTCGCCCCTCACCAGGGGGGGTCCCCCCCTTTTCGCCGTAATGCTAAAACAAAAACTCGCGAATATCTCCGAAACGGTTCGATAGAATTGCGCAAATTTTGGTGTGAAAGGGCTCCCTATTCTTTCCTACAAACCCTCCAAATTTCGTGGTCCTAGCTTCAATAGTTTTTTTATGGCGAATTTTTGAAGGTTTAAAGAATAGGCCAAAAATCGAACGGAAATTCCCCGCAGAAACTCCCTTCGCGAATTTTAAAAATCCGAGATAGCCAAAATGTTGCTCTCGAAGAGTAGATCAATTTTAAAAAAAAAAGTTTCTCTCTAGGCCCAATAGGACCCGACTTTCATAGGGTCAAAGTTCACGAATTTGACACATTTCGGCCGCGAGAATTCCCTGTAACCGTTGCACCGAATTTCAAACCGCTCACACAGCACTTCCCATTCGGACACATGAACAATCCCCCGCAAGCGTTTTCTCGTAGCTCAATTTTTGACCCCGGCGCAAGCGACCGAAATTTCGATGGGGTCACCGAAATGGTGACTGAAATGGGCCAAACTTTGACCCCCGATATCTCGGGCCCTAATTGTCCGATCGACTTGAAATTTGAAACGTGGCCTAACAGGGTTTCGGCCTTCCTCCCCATGCCCCGCAGTCGCCCCTCACCAGGGGGGGTCCCCCCCTTTTCGCCGTAATGCTAAAACAAAAACTCGCGAATATCTCCGAAACGGTTCGATAGAATTGCGCAAATTTTGGTGTGAAAGGGCTCCCTATTCTTTCCTACAAACCCTCCAAATTTCGTGGTCCTAGCTTCAATAGTTTTTTTATGGCGAATTTTTGAAGGTTTAAAGAATAGGCCAAAAATCGAACGGAAATTCCCCGCAGAAACTCCCTTCGCGAATTTTAAAAATCCGAGATAGCCAAAATGTTGCTCTCGAAGAGTAGATCAATTTTAAAAAAAAAAGTTTCTCTCTAGGCCCAATAGGACCCGACTTTCGTAGGGTCAAAGTTCACGAATTTGACACATTTCGGCCGCGAGAATTCCCTCTAACCGTTGCACCGAATTTCAAACCGCTCACACAGCACTTCCCATTCGGACACATGAACAATCCCCCGCAAGCGTTTTCTCGTAGCTCAATTTTTGACCCCGGCGCAAGCGACCGAAATTTCGATGGGGTCACCGAAATGGTGACTGAAATGGGCCAAACTTTGACCCCCGATATCTCGGGCCCTAATTGTCCGATCGACTTGAAATTTGAAACGTGGCCTAACAGGGTTTCGGCCTTCCTCCCCATGCCCCGCAGTCGCCCCTCACCAGGGGGGGTCCCCCCCTTTTCGCCGTAATGCTAAAACAAAAACTCGCGAATATCTCCGAAACGGTTCGATAGAATTGCGCAAATTTTGGTGTGAAAGGGCTCCCTATTCTTTCCTACAAACCCTCCAAATTTCGTGATCCTAGCTTCAATAGTTTTTTTATGGCGAATTTTTGAAGGTTTAAAGAATAGGCCAAAAATCGAACGGAAATTCCCCGCAGAAACTCCCTTCGCGAATTTTAAAAATCCGAGATAGCCAAAATGTTGCTCTCGAAGAGTAGATCAATTTTAAAAAAAAAAGTTTCTCTCTAGGCCCAATAGGACCCGACTTTCATAGGGTCAAAGTTCACGAATTTGACACATTTCGGCCGCGAGAATTCCCTGTAACCGTTGCACCGAATTTCAAACCGCTCACACAGCACTTCCCATTCGGACACATGAACAATCCCCCGCAAGCGTTTTCTCGTAGCTCAATTTTTGACCCCGGCGCAAGGGACCGAAATTTCGATGGGGTCACCGAAATGGTGACTGAAATGGGCCAAACTTTGACCCCCGATATCTCGGGCCCTAATTGTCCGATCGACTTGAAATTTGAAACGTGGCCTAACAGGGTTTCGGCCTTCCTCCCCATGCCCCGCAGTCGCCCCTCACCAGGGGGGGTCCCCCCCTTTTCGCCGTAATGCTAAAACAAAAACTCGCGAATATCTCCGAAACGGTTCGATAGAATTGCGCAAATTTTGGTGTGAAAGGGCTCCCTATTCTTTCCTACAAACCCTCCAAATTTCGTGGTCCTAGCTTCAATAGTTTTTTTATGGCGAATTTTTGAAGGTTTAAAGAATAGGCCAAAAATCGAACGGAAATTCCCCGCAGAAACTCCCTTCGCGAATTTTAAAAATCCGAGATAGCCAAAATGTTGCTCTCGAAGAGTAGATTAATTTTAAAAAAAAAAGTTTCTCTCTAGGCCCAATAGGACCCGACTTTCATAGGGTCAAAGTTCACGAATTTGACACATTTCGGCCGCGAGAATTCCCTGTAACCGTTGCACCGAATTTCAAACCGCTCACACAGCACTTACCATTCGGACACATGAACAATCCCCCGCAAGCGTTTTCTCGTAGCTCAATTTTTGACCCCGGCGCAAGCGACCGAAATTTCGATGGGGTCACCGAAATGGTGACTGAAATGGGCCAAACTTTGACCCCCGATATCTCGGGCCCTAATTGTCCGATCGACTTGAAATTTGAAACGTGGCCTAACAGGGTTTCGGCCTTCCTCCCCATGCCCCGCAGTCGCCCCTCACCAGGGGGGGTCCCCCCCTTTTCGCCGTAATGCTAAAACAAAAACTCGCGAATATCTCCGAAACGGTTCGATAGAATTGCGCAAATTTTGGTGTGAAAGGGCTCCCTATTCTTTCCTACAAACCCTCCAAATTTCGTGGTCCTAGCTTCAATAGTTTTTTTATGGCGAATTTTTGAAGGTTTAAAGAATAGGCCAAAAATCGAACGGAAATTCCCCGCAGAAACTCCCTTCGCGAATTTTAAAAATCCGAGATAGCCAAAATGTTGCTCTCGAAGAGTAGATCAATTTTAAAAAAAAAAGTTTCTCTCTAGGCCCAATAGGACCCGACTTTCATAGGGTCAAAGTTCACGAATTTGACACATTTCGGCCGCGAGAATTCCCTGTAACCGTTGCTCCGAATTTAAAACCGCTCACACAGTACCTCCCATTTATGTACCTAATTAAACCTACAAAGGCATTTCCTCCCAACTCAATTTTTGCGACTTCATGGTCCGACCCTATATTCAATGTTAAGTGTATGGGAGCAAACCGTTTAAATAAAGATATCGGCTTGAAACTTTATCAGCGTCTTTAGTCCCCGGAATGCATTCGATTGCAGCAAGAGGATTCAAAATCGCTTCATTAGTTCTCTTCGTATAACGTTAAATGTGCGAAATCGTCGTTTCTCGGTGAGAAAACGCGTTTTCGCATATGCTTTCGAATTTTAAGGGAACGGCTGCACGGATTTTGAAACCGCTTTCACAGAACCTCGCATTTAGGGGACTGAACAAGCCTATAAAAGCATTTCCTCCTATCTCAATTTTTGCGACTTCATGGTACGACCCTATATTCAATGTTAAGTGTATGGGAGCAAACCGTTTAAATAAAGATATCGGCCTGAAACTTTATCAGGGTCTTTAGTCCCCGGAATGCATTCGATTGCAGCAAGAGGATTCAAAATCGCTTCATTAGTTCTCTTCGTATAACGTTAAATGTGCGAAATCGTCGTTTCTCCGCGAGAAAACGCGTTTTCGCATATGCTTTCGAATTTTAAGGGAACGGCTGCACGGATTTTGAAACCGCTTTCACAGAACCTCGCATTTAGGGGACTGAACATGCCTATAAACGCATTTCCTCCTATCTCAATTTTTGCGACTTCATGGTTCGACCCTATATTCAATGTTAAGTGTATGGGAGCGAACCGTTTAAATAAAGATATCGGCCTGAAACTTTATCAGCGTCTTTAGTCCCCGGAATGCATTCGATTGCAGCAAGAGCATTCAAAATCGCTTCATTAGTTCTCTTCGTATAACGTTAAATGTGCGAAATCGTCGTTTCTCGGCGAGAAAACGCGTTTTCGCATATGCTTTCGAATTTTAAGGGAACGGCTGCACGGATTTTGAAACCGCTTTCACAGAACCTCGCATTTAGGGGACTGAACAAGCCTATAAAAGCATTTCCTCCTATCTCAATTTTTGCGACTTCATGGTACGACCCTATATTCAATGTTAAGTGTATGGGAGCAAACCGTTTAAATAAAGATATCGGCCTGAAACTTTATCAGGGTCTTTAGTCCCCGGAATGCATTCGATTGCAGCAAGAGGATTCAAAATCGCTTCATTAGTTCTCTTCGTATAACGTTAAATGTGCGAAATCGTCGTTTCTCCGCGAGAAAACGCGTTTTCGCATATGCTTTCGAATTTTAAGGGAACGGCTGCACGGATTTTGAAACCGCTTTCACAGAACCTCGCATTTAGGGGACTGAACATGCCTATAAACGCATTTCCTCCTATCTCAATTTTTGCGACTTCATGGTTCGACCCTATATTCAATGTTAAGTGTATGGGAGCGAACCGTTTAAATAAAGATATCGGCCTGAAACTTTATCAGCGTCTTTAGTCCCCGGAATGCATTCGATTGCAGCAAGAGCATTCAAAATCGCTTCATTAGTTCTCTTCGTATAACGTTAAATGTGCGAAATCGTCGTTTCTCCGCGAGAAAACGCGTTTTCGCATATGCTTTCGAATTTTAAGGGAACGGCTGCACGGATTTTGAAACCGCTTTCACAGAACCTCGCATTTAGGGGACTGAACAAGCCTATAAAAGCATTTCCTCCTATCTCAATTTTTGCGACTTCATGGTACGACCCTATATTCAATGTTAAGTGTATGGGAGCAAACCGTTTAAATAAAGATATCGGCCTGAAACTTTATCAGGGTCTTTAGTCCCCGGAATGCATTCGATTGCAGCAAGAGCATTCAAAATCGCTTCATTAGTTCTCTTCGTATAACGTTAAATGTGCGAAATCGTCGTTTCTCGGCGAGAAAACGCGTTTTCGCATATGCTTTCGAATTTTAAGGGAACGGCTGCACGGATTTTGAAACCGCTTTCACAGAACCTCGCATTTAGGGGACTGAACAAGCCTATAAAAGCATTTCCTCCTATCTCAATTTTTGCGACTTCATGGTACGACCCTATATTCAATGTTAAGTGTATGGGAGCAAACCGTTTAAATAAAGATATCGGCCTGAAACTTTATCAGCGTCTTTAGTCCCCGGAATGCATTCGATTGCAGCAAGAGGATTCAAAATCGCTTCATTAGTTCTCTTCGTATAACGTTAAATGTGCGAAATCGTCGTTTCTCGGGGAGAAAACGCGTTTTCGCATATGCTTTCGAATTGTAAGGGAACGGCTGCACGGATTTTGAAACCGCTTTCACAGAACCTCGCATTTAGGGGACTGAACATGCCTATAAACGCATTTCCTCCTATCTCAATTTTTGCGACTTCATGGTTCGACCCTATATTCAATGTTAAGTGTATGGGAGCAAACCGTTTAAATAAAGATATCGGCCTGAAACTTTATCAGCGTCTTTAGTCCCCGGAATGCATTCGATTGCAGCAAGAGGATTCAAAATCGCTTCATTAGTTCCCTTCGTATAACGTTAAATGTGCGAAATCGTCGTTTCTCCGCGAGATAACGCGTTTTCGCATATGCTTTCGAATTTTAAGGGAACGGCTGCACGGATTTTGAAACCGCTTTCACAGAACCTCGCATTTAGGGGACTGAACATGCCTATAAACGCATTTCCTCCTATCTCAATTTTTGCGACTTAATGGTTCGACCCTATATTCAATGTTAAGTGTATGGGAGCAAACCGTTTAAATGAAGATATCGGTCTGAATCTTTATCAGCGTCTTTAGTCCCCGGAATGCATTCGATTGCAGCAAGAGGATTCAAAATCGCTTCATAATTTCTCTTGGTGTAACGTCAAATTTGCGAGAAACGCCGGACGGAATTTCAAACCGCTTACGTTGTACCTCGCATTTAGGGGTCTGATGAAGGCTATTAAAGCATTTCCTCCTATCTCAATTTTTGCGACCTGGGGTCATTGACCGCACTTCCAATGCATAGTTAATGGGAGCTTCAATAGTAACGGTAGCGGAGCAAAAATTCGATGTTCATGTGTCAAATTTCGAAACTTTGACCCTATCAAATTCGGGTCCTATTGGGCCTGGAGAGAAACTTTTTTTTTTAAAATTGATCTACTCTTCGAGAGCAACATTTTGGCTATCTCGGATTTTTAAAATTCGCGAAGGGAGTTTCTGCGGGGAATTTCCGTTCGATTTTTGGCCTATTCTTTAAACCTTCAAAAATTCGCCATAAAAAAACTATTGAAGCTAGGACCACGAAATTTGGAGGGTTTGTAGGAAAGAATAGGGAGCCCTTTCACACCAAAATTTGCGCAATTCTATCGAACCGTTTCGGAGATATTCGCGAGTTTTTGTTTTAGCATTACGGCGAAAAGGGGGGGACCCCCCCTGGTGAGGGGCGACTGCGGGGCATGGGGAGGAAGGCCGAAACCCTGTTAGGCCACGTTTCAAATTTCAAGTCGATCGGACAATTAGGGCCCGAGATATCGGGGGTCAAAGTTTGGCCCATTTCAGTCACCATTTCGGTGACCCCATCGAAATTTCGGTCCCTTGCGCCGGGGTCAAAAATTGAGCTACGAGAAAACGCTTGCGGGGGATTGTTCATGTGTCCGAATGGGAATTGCTGTGTGAGCGGTTTGAAATTCGGTGCAACGGTTACAGGGAATTCTCGCGGCCGAAATGTGTCAAATTCGTGAACTTTGACCCTATGAAAGTCGGGTCCTATTGGGCCTAGAGAGAAACTTTTTTTTTTAAAATTGATCTACTCTTCGAGAGCAACATTTTGGCTATCTCGGATTTTTAAAATTCGCGAACGGAGTTTCTGCGGGGAATTTCCGTTCGATTTTTGGCCTATTCTTTAAACCTTCAAAAATTCGCCATAAAAAAACTATTGAAGCTAGGACCACGAAATTTGGAGGGTTTGTAGGAAAGAATAGGGAGCCCTTTCACACCAAAATTTGCGCAATTCTATCGAACCGTTTCGGAGATATTCGCGAGTTTTTGGTTTAGCATTACGGCGAAAAGGGGGGGACCCCCCCTGGTGAGGGGCGACTGCGGGGCATGGGGAGGAAGGCCGAAACCCTGTTAGGCCACGTTTCAAATTTCAAGTCGATCGGACAATTAGGGCCCGAGATATCGGGGGTCAAAGTTTGGCCCATTTCAGTCACCATTTCGGTGACCCCATCGAAATTTCGGTCGCTTGCGCCGGGGTCAAAAATTGAGCTACGAGAAAACGCTTGCGGGGGATTGTTCATGTGTCCGAATGGGAAGTGCTGTGTGAGCGGTTTGAAATTCGGTGCAACGGTTACAGGGAATTCTCGCGGCCGAAATGTGTCAAATTCGTGAACTTTGACCCTATGAAAGTCGGGTCCTATTGGGCCTAGAGAGAAACTTTTTTTTTTTAAATTGATCTACTCTTCGAGAGCAACATTTTGGCTATCTCGGATTTTTAAAATTCGCGAACGGAGTTTCTGCGGGGAATTTCCGTTCGATTTTTGGCCTATTCTTTAAACCTTCAAAAATTCGCCATAAAAAAACTATTGAAGCTAGGACCACGAAATTTGGAGGGTTTGTAGGAAAGAATAGGGAGCCCTTTCACACCAAAATTTGCGCAATTCTATCGAACCGTTTCGGAGATATTCGCGAGTTTTTGTTTTAGCATTACGGCGAAAAGGGGGGGACCCCCCCTGGTGAGGGGCGACTGCGGGGCATGGGGAGGAAGGCCGAAACCCTGTTAGGCCACGTTTCAAATTTCAAGTCGATCGGACAATTAGGGCCCGAGATATCGGGGGTCAAAGTTTGGCCCATTTCAGTCACCATTTCGGTGACCCCATCGAAATTTCGGTCCCTTGCGCCGGGGTCAAAAATTGAGCTACGAGAAAACGCTTGCGGGGGATTGTTCATGTGTCCGAATGGGAAGTGCTGTGTGAGCGGTTTGAAATTCGGTGCAACGGTTACAGGGAATTCTCGCGGCCGAAATGTGTCAAATTCGTGAACTTTGACCCTATGAAAGTCGGGTCCTATTGGGCCTAGAGAGAAACTTTTTTTTTTTAAATTGATCTACTCTTCGAGAGCAACATTTTGGCTATCTCGGATTTTTAAAATTCGCGAACGGAGTTTCTGCGGGGAATTTCCGTTCGATTTTTGGCCTATTCTTTAAACCTTCAAAAATTCGCCATAAAAAAACTATTGAAGCTAGGACCACGAAATTTGGAGGGTTTGTAGGAAAGAATAGGGAGCCCTTTCACACCAAAATTTGCGCAATTCTATCGAACCGTTTCGGAGATATTCGCGAGTTTTTGGTTTAGCATTACGGCGAAAAGGGGGGGACCCCCCCTGGTGAGGGGCGACTGCGGGGCATGGGGAGGAAGGCCGAAACCCTGTTAGGCCACGTTTCAAATTTCAAGTCGATCGGACAATTAGGGCCCGAGATATCGGGGGTCAAAGTTTGGCCCATTTCAGTCACCATTTCGGTGACCCCATCGAAATTTCGGTCGCTTGCGCCGGGGTCAAAAATTGAGCTACGAGAAAACGCTTGCGGGGGATTGTTCATGTGTCCGAATGGGAAGTGCTGTGTGAGCGGTTTGAAATTCGGTGCAACGGTTACAGGGAATTCTCGCGGCCGAAATGTGTCAAATTCGTGAACTTTGACCCTATGAAAGTCGGGTCCTGATGGGCCTAGAGAGAAACTTTTTTTTTTAAAATTGATCTACTCTTCGAGAGCAACATTTTGGCTATCTCGGATTTTTAAAATTCGCGAAGGGAGTTTCTGCGGGGAATTTCCGTTCGATTTTTGGCCTATTCTTTAAACCTTCAAAAATTCGCCATAAAAAAACTATTGAAGCTAGGACCACGAAATTTGGAGGGTTTGTAGGAAAGACTAGGGAGCCCTTTCACACCAAAATTTGCGCAATTCTATCGAACCGTTTCGGAGATATTCGCGAGTTTTTGTTTTAGCATTACGGCGAAAAGGGGGGGACCCCCCCTGGTGAGGGGCGACTGCGGGGCATGGGGAGGAAGGCCGAAACCCTGTTAGGTCACGTTTCAAATTTCAAGTCGATCGGACAATTAGGGCCCGAGATATCGGGGGTCAAAGTTTGGCCCATTTCCGTGACCCTTTCCGTGACCCCATCGAAATTTCGGTCGCTTGCGCCGGCGTCAACGGAAATGGTGACTGAAATGGGCCAAAATTTGACCCCCCATATCTCGGGCCCTATTTGTCCGATCGACTTGAAATTTGAAACGTGGCCTAACAGGGTTTCGGCCTTCCTCCCCATGCCCCGCAGTCGCCCCTCACCAGGGGGGGTCCCCCCCTTTTCGCCGTAATGCTAAAACAAAAACTCGCGAATATCTCCGAAACGGTTCGATAGAATTGCGCAAATTTTGGTGTGAAAGGGCTCCCTATTCTTTCCTACAAACCCTCCAAATTTCGTGGTCCTAGCTTCAATAGTTTTTTTATGGCGAATTTTTGAAGGTTTAAAGAATAGGCCAAAAATCGAACGGAAATTCCCCGCAGAAACTCCCTTCGCGAATTTTAAAAATCCGAGATAGCCAAAATGTTGCTCTCGAAGAGTACATCAATTTTAAAAAAAAAAGTTTCTCTCTAGGCCCAATAGGACCCGACTTTCATAGGGTCAAAGTTCACGAATTTGACACATTTCGGCCGCGAGAATTCCCTGTAACCGTTGCACCGAATTTCAAACCGCTCACACAGCACTTCCCATTCGGACACATGAACAATCCCCCGCAAGCGTTTTCTCGTAGCTCAATTTTTGACCTCGGCGCAAGCGACCGAAATTTCGATGGGGTCACCGAAATGGTGACTGAAATGGGCCAAACTTTGACCCCCGATATCTCGGGCCCTAATTGTCCGATCGACTTGAAATTTGAAACGTGGCCTAACAGGGTTTCGGCCTTCCTCCCCATGCCCCGCAGTCGCCCCTCACCAGGGGGGGTCCCCCCCTTTTCGCCGTAATGCTAAAACAAAAACTCGCGAATATCTCCGAAACGGTTCGATAGAATTGCGCAAATTTTGGTGTGAAAGGGCTCCCTATTCTTTCCTACAAACCCTCCAAATTTCGTGGTCCTAGCTTCAATAGTTTTTTTATGGCGAATTTTTGAAGGTTTAAAGAATAGGCCAAAAATCGAACGGAAATTCCCCGCAGAAACTCCCTTCGCGAATTTTAAAAATCCGAGATAGCCAAAATGTTGCTCTCGAAGAGTAGATCAATTTAAAAAAAAAAAGTTTCTCTCTAGGCCCAATAGGACCCGACTTTCATAGGGTCAAAGTTCACGAATTTGACACATTTCGGCCGCGAGAATTCCCTGTAACCGTTGCACCGAATTTCAAACCGCTCACACAGCACTTCCCATTCGGACACATGAACAATCCCCCGCAAGCGTTTTCTCGTAGCTCAATTTTTGACCCCGGCGCAAGGGACCGAAATTTCGATGGGGTCACCGAAATGGTGACTGAAATGGGCCAAACTTTCACACCCGATATCTCGGGCCCTAATTGTCCGATCGACTTGAAATTTGAAACGTGGCCTAACAGGGTTTCGGCCTTCCTCCCCATGCCCCGCAGTCGCCCCTCACCAGGGGGGGTCCCCCCCTTTTCGCCGTAATGCTAAAACAAAAACTCGCGAATATCTCCGAAACGGTTCGATAGAATTGCGCAAATTTTGGTGTGAAAGGGCTCCCTATTCTTTCCTACAAACCCTCCAAATTTCGTGGTCCTAGCTTCAATAGTTTTTTTATGGCGAATTTTTGAAGGTTTAAAGAATAGGCCAAAAATCGAACGGAAATTCCCCGCAGAAACTTCCTTCGCGAATTTTAAAAATCCGAGATAGCCAAAATGTTGCTCTCGAAGAGTAGATCAATTTTAAAAAAAAAAGTTTCTCTCTAGGCCCAATAGGACCCGACTTTCATAGGGTCAAAGTTCACGAATTTGACACATTTCGGCCGCGAGAATTCCCTGTAACCGTTGCACCGAATTTCAAACCGCTCACACAGCACTTCCCATTCGGACACATGAACAATCCCCCGCAAGCGTTTTCTCGTAGCTCAATTTTTGACCCCGGCGCAAGGGACCGAAATTTCGATGGGGTCACCGAAATGGTGACTGAAATGGGCCAAACTTTGACCCCCGATATCTCGGGCCCTAATTGTCCGATCGACTTGAAATTTGAAACGTGGCCTAACAGGGTTTCGGCCTTCCTCCCCATGCCCCGCAGTCGCCCCTCACCAGGGGGGGTCCCCCCCTTTTCGCCGTAATGCTAAAACAAAAACTCGCGAATATCTCCGAAACGGTTCGATAGAATTGCGCAAATTTTGGTGTGAAAGGGCTCCCTATTCTTTCCTACAAACCCTCCAAATTTCGTGGTCCTAGCTTCAATAGTTTTTTTATGGCGAATTTTTGAAGGTTTAAAGAATAGGCCAAAAATCGAACGGAAATTCCCCGCAGAAACTCCCTTCGCGAATTTTAAAAATCCGAGATAGCCAAAATGTTGCTCTCGAAGAGTAGATCAATTTTAAAAAAAAAAGTTTCTCTCTAGGCCCAATAGGACCCGACTTTCATAGGGTCAAAGTTCACGAATTTGACACATTTCGGCCGCGAGAATTCCCTGTAACCGTTGCACCGAATTTCAAACCGCTCACACAGCACTTCCCATTCGGACACATGAACAATCCCCCGCAAGCGTTTTCTCGTAGCTCAATTTTTGACCCCGGCGCAAGCGACCGAAATTTCGATGGGGTCACCGAAATGGTGACTGAAATGGGCCAAACTTTGACCCCCGATATCTCGGGCCCTAATTGTCCGATCGACTTGAAATTTGAAACGTGGCCTAACAGGGTTTCGGCCTTCCTCCCCATGCCCCGCAGTCGCCCCTCACCAGGGGGGGTCCCCCCCTTTTCGCCGTAATGCTAAAACAAAAACTCGCGAATATCTCCGAAACGGTTCGATAGAATTGCGCAAATTTTGGTGTGAAAGGGCTCCCTATTCTTTCCTACAAACCCTCCAAATTTCGTGGTCCTAGCTTCAATAGTTTTTTTATGGCGAATTTTTGAAGGTTTAAAGAATAGGCCAAAAATCGAACGGAAATTCCCCGCAGAAACTCCCTTCGCGAATTTTAAAAATCCGAGATAGCCAAAATGTTGCTCTCGAAGAGTAGATCAATTTTAAAAAAAAAAGTTTCTCTCTAGGCCCAATAGGACCCGACTTTCATAGGGTCAAAGTTCACGAATTTGACACATTTCGGCCGCGAGAATTCCCTGTAACCGTTGCACCGAATTTCAAACCGCTCACACAGCACTTCCCATTCGGACACATGAACAATCCCCCGCAAGCGTTTTCTCGTAGCTCAATTTTTGACCCCGGCGCAAGCGACCGAAATTTCGATGGGGTCACGGAAATGGTGACTGAAATGGGCCAAACTTTGACCCCCGATATCTCGGGCCCTAATTGTCCGATCGACTTGAAATTTGAAACGTGGCCTAACAGGGTTTCGGCCTTCCTCCCCATGCCCCGCAGTCGCCCCTCACCAGGGGGGGTCCCCCCCTTTTCGCCGTAATGCTAAAACAAAAACTCGCGAATATCTCCGAAACGGTTCGATAGAATTGCGCAAATTTTGGTGTGAAAGGGCTCCCTATTCTTTCCTACAAACCCTCCAAATTTCGTGATCCTAGCTTCAATAGTTTTTTTATGGCGAATTTTTGAAGGTTTAAAGAATAGGCCAAAAATCGAACGGAAATTCCCCGCAGAAACTCCCTTCGCGAATTTTAAAAATCCGAGATAGCCAAAATGTTGCTCTCGAAGAGTAGATCAATTTTAAAAAAAAAAGTTTCTCTCTAGGCCCAATAGGACCCGACTTTCATAGGGTCAAAGTTCACGAATTTGACACATTTCGGCCGCGAGAATTCCCTGTAACCGTTGCACCGAATTTCAAACCGCTCACACAGCACTTCCCATTCGGACACATGAACAATCCCCCGCAAGCGTTTTCTCGTAGCTCAATTTTTGACCCCGGCGCAAGCGACTGAAATTTCGATGGGGTCACCGAAATGGTGACTGAAATGGGCCAAACTTTGACCCCCGATATCTCGGGCCCTAATTGTCCGATTGACTTGAAATTTGAAACGTGGCCTAACAGGGTTTCGGCCTTCCTCCCCATGCCCCGCAGTCGCCCTCACCAGGGGGGGTCCCCCCCTTTTCGCCGTAATGCTAAAACAAAAACTCGCGAATATCTCCGAAACGGTTCGATAGAATTGCGCAAATTTTGGTGTGAAAGGGCTCCCTATTCTTTCCTACAAACCCTCCAAATTTCGTGGTCCTAGCTTCAATAGTTTTTTTATGGCGAATTTTTGAAGGTTTAAAGAATAGGCCAAAAATCGAACGGAAATTCCCCGCAGAAACTCCGTTCGCGAATTTTAAAACTCCGAGATAGCCAAAATGTTGCTCTCGAAGAGTACATCAATTTTTAAAAAAAAAGTTTCTCTCTAGGCCCAATAGGACCCGACTTTCATAGGGTCAAAGTTCACGAATTTGACACATTTCGGCCGCGAGAATTCCCTGTAACCGTTGCACCGAATTTCAAACCGCTCACACAGCACTTCCCATTCGGACACATGAACAATCCCCCGCAAGCGTTTTCTCGTAGCTCAATTTTTGACCCCGGCGCAAGGGACCGAAATTTCGATGGGGTCACCGAAATGGTGACTGAAATGGGCCAAACTTTGACCCCCGATATCTCGGGCCCTAATTGTCCGATCGACTTGAAATTTGAAACGTGGCCTAACAGGGTTTCGGCCTTCCTCCCCATGCCCCGCAGTCGCCCCTCACCAGGGGGGGTCCCCCCCCTTTTCGCCGTAATGCTAAAACAAAAACTCGCGAATATCTCCGAAACGGTTCGATAGAATTGCGCAAATTTTGGTGTGAAAGGGCTCCCTATTCTTTCCTACAAACCCTCCAAATTTCGTGGTCCTAGCTTCAATAGTTTTTTTATGGCGAATTTTTGAAGGTTTAAAGAATAGGCCAAAAATCGAACGGAAATTCCCCGCAGAAACTCCCTTCGCGAATTTTAAAAATCCGAGATAGCCAAAATGTTGCTCTCGAAGAGTAGATCAATTTTAAAAAAAAAAGTTTCTCTCTAGGCCCAATAGGACCCGACTTTCATAGGGTCAAAGTTCACGAATTTGACACATTTCGGCCGCGAGAATTCCCTGTAACCGTTGCACCGAATTTCAAACCGCTCACACAGCACTTCCCATTCGGACACATGAACAATCCCCCGCAAGCGTTTTCTCGTAGCTCAATTTTTGACCCCGGCGCAAGCGACCGAAATTTCGATGGGGTCACCGAAATGGTGACTGAAATGGGCCAAACTTTGACCCCCGATATCTCGGGCCCTAATTGTCCGATCGACTTGAAATTTGAAACGTGGCCTAACAGGGTTTCGGCCTTCCTCCCCATGCCCCGCAGTCGCCCCTCACCAGGGGGGGTCCCCCCCTTTTCGCCGTAATGCTAAAACAAAAACTCGCGAATATCTCCGAAACGGTTCGATAGAATTGCGCAAATTTTGGTGTGAAAGGGCTCCCTATTCTTTCCTACAAACCCTCCAAATTTCGTGGTCCTAGCTTCAATAGTTTTTTTATGGCGAATTTTTGAAGGTTTAAAGAATAGGCCAAAAATCGAACGGAAATTCCCCGCAGAAACTCCCTTCGCGAATTTTAAAAATCCGAGATAGCCAAAATGTTGCTCTCGAAGAGTAGATCAATTTTAAAAAAAAAAGTTTCTCTCTAGGCCCAATAGGACCCGACTTTCATAGGGTCAAAGTTCACGAATTTGACACATTTCGGCCGCGAGAATTCCCTGTAACCGTTGCACCGAATTTCAAACCGCTCACACAGCACTTCCCATTCGGACACATGAACAATCCCCCGCAAGCGTTTTCTCGTAGCTCAATTTTTGACCCCGGCGCAAGCGACCGAAATTTCGATGGGGTCACCGAAATGGTGACTGAAATGGGCCAAACTTTGACCCCCGATATCTCGGGCCCTAATTGTCCGATCGACTTGAAATTTGAAACGTGGCCTAACAGGGTTTCGGCCTTCCTCCCCATGCCCCGCAGTCGCCCCTCACCAGGGGGGGTCCCCCCCTTTTCGCCGTAATGCTAAAACAAAAACTCGCGAATATCTCCGAAACGGTTCGATAGAATTGCGCAAATTTTGGTGTGAAAGGGCTCCCTATTCTTTCCTACAAACCCTCCAAATTTCGTGGTCCTAGCTTCAATAGTTTTTTTATGGCGAATTTTTGAAGGTTTAAAGAATAGGCCAAAAATCGAACAGAAATTCCCCGCAGAAACTCCCTTCGCGAATTTTAAAAATCCGAGATAGCCAAAATGTTGCTCTCGAAGAGTAGATCAATTTTAAAAAAAAAAGTTTCTCTCTAGGCCCAATAGGACCCGACTTTCGTAGGGTCAAAGTTCACGAATTTGACACATTTCGGCCGCGAGAATTCCCTCTAACCGTTGCACCGAATTTCAAACCGCTCACACAGCACTTCCCATTCGGACACATGAACAATCCCCCGCAAGCGTTTTCTCGTAGCTCAATTTTTGACCCCGGCGCAAGCGACCGAAATTTCGATGGGGTCACCGAAATGGTGACTGAAATGGGCCAAACTTTGACCCCCGATATCTCGGGCCCTAATTGTCCGATCGACTTGAAATTTGAAACGTGGCCTAACAGGGTTTCGGCCTTCCTCCCCATGCCCCGCAGTCGCCCCTCACCAGGGGGGGTCCCCCCCTTTTCGCCGTAATGCTAAAACAAAAACTCGCGAATATCTCCGAAACGGTTCGATAGAATTGCGCAAATTTTGGTGTGAAAGGGCTCCCTATTCTTTCCTACAAACCCTCCAAATTTCGTGATCCTAGCTTCAATAGTTTTTTTATGGCGAATTTTTGAAGGTTTAAAGAATAGGCCAAAAATCGAACGGAAATTCCCCGCAGAAACTCCCTTCGCGAATTTTAAAAATCCGAGATAGCCAAAATGTTGCTCTCGAAGAGTAGATCAATTTTAAAAAAAAAAGTTTCTCTCTAGGCCCAATAGGACCCGACTTTCATAGGGTCAAAGTTCACGAATTTGACACATTTCGGCCGCGAGAATTCCCTGTAACCGTTGCACCGAATTTCAAACCGCTCACACCGCACTTCCCATTCGGACACATGAACAATCCCCCGCAAGCGTTTTCTCGTAGCTCAATTTTTGACCCCGGCGCAAGGGACCGAAATTTCGATGGGGTCACCGAAATGGTGACTGAAATGGGCCAAACTTTGACCCCCGATATCTCGGGCCCTAATTGTCCGATCGACTTGAAATTTGAAACGTGGCCTAACAGGGTTTCGGCCTTCCTCCCCATGCCCCGCAGTCGCCCCTCACCAGGGGGGGTCCCCCCCTTTTCGCCGTAATGCTAAAACAAAAACTCGCGAATATCTCCGAAACGGTTCGATAGAATTGCGCAAATTTTGGTGTGAAAGGGCTCCCTATTCTTTCCTACAAACCCTCCAAATTTCGTGGTCCTAGCTTCAATAGTTTTTTTATGGCGAATTTTTGAAGGTTTAAAGAATAGGCCAAAAATCGAACGGAAATTCCCCGCAGAAACTCCCTTCGCGAATTTTAAAAATCCGAGATAGCCAAAATGTTGCTCTCGAAGAGTAGATTAATTTTAAAAAAAAAAGTTTCTCTCTAGGCCCAATAGGACCCGACTTTCATAGGGTCAAAGTTCACGAATTTGACACATTTCGGCCGCGAGAATTCCCTGTAACCGTTGCACCGAATTTCAAACCGCTCACACAGCACTTACCATTCGGACACATGAACAATCCCCCGCAAGCGTTTTCTCGTAGCTCAATTTTTGACCCCGGCGCAAGCGACCGAAATTTCGATGGGGTCACCGAAATGGTGACTGAAATGGGCCAAACTTTGACCCCCGATATCTCGGGCCCTAATTGTCCGATCGACTTGAAATTTGAAACGTGGCCTAACAGGGTTTCGGCCTTCCTCCCCATGCCCCGCAGTCGCCCCTCACCAGGGGGGGTCCCCCCCTTTTCGCCGTAATGCTAAAACAAAAACTCGCGAATATCTCCGAAACGGTTCGATAGAATTGCGCAAATTTTGGTGTGAAAGGGCTCCCTATTCTTTCCTACAAACCCTCCAAATTTCGTGGTCCTAGCTTCAATAGTTTTTTTATGGCGAATTTTTGAAGGTTTAAAGAATAGGCCAAAAATCGAACGGAAATTCCCCGCAGAAACTCCCTTCGCGAATTTTAAAAATCCGAGATAGCCAAAATGTTGCTCTCGAAGAGTAGATCAATTTTAAAAAAAAAAGTTTCTCTCTAGGCCCAATAGGACCCGACTTTCATAGGGTCAAAGTTCACGAATTTGACACATTTCGGCCGCGAGAATTCCCTGTAACCGTTGCTCCGAATTTAAAACCGCTCACACAGTACCTCCCATTTATGTACCTAATTAAACCTACAAAGGCATTTCCTCCCAACTCAATTTTTGCGACTTCATGGTCCGACCCTATATTCAATGTTAAGTGTATGGGAGCAAACCGTTTAAATAAAGATATCGGCTTGAAACTTTATCAGCGTCTTTAGTCCCCGGAATGCATTCGATTGCAGCAAGAGGTTTCAAAATCGCTTCATTAGTTCTCTTCGTATAACGTTAAATGTGCGAAATCGTCGTTTCTCGGTGAGAAAACGCGTTTTCGCATATGCTTTCGAATTTTAAGGGAACGGCTGCACGGATTTTGAAACCGCTTTCACAGAACCTCGCATTTAGGGGACTGAACAAGCCTATAAAAGCATTTCCTCCTATCTCAATTTTTGCGACTTCATGGTACGACCCTATATTCAATGTTAAGTGTATGGGAGCAAACCGTTTAAATAAAGATATCGGCCTGAAACTTTATCAGGGTCTTTAGTCCCCGGAATGCATTCGATTGCAGCAAGAGGATTCAAAATCGCTTCATTAGTTCTCTTCGTATAACGTTAAATGTGCGAAATCGTCGTTTCTCCGCGAGAAAACGCGTTTTCGCATATGCTTTCGAATTTTAAGGGAACGGCTGCACGGATTTTGAAACCGCTTTCACAGAACCTCGCATTTAGGGGACTGAACATGCCTATAAACGCATTTCCTCCTATCTCAATTTTTGCGACTTCATGGTTCGACCCTATATTCAATGTTAAGTGTATGGGAGCGAACCGTTTAAATAAAGATATCGGCCTGAAACTTTATCAGCGTCTTTAGTCCCCGGAATGCATTCGATTGCAGCAAGAGCATTCAAAATCGCTTCATTAGTTCTCTTCGTATAACGTTAAATGTGCGAAATCGTCGTTTCTCGGCGAGAAAACGCGTTTTCGCATATGCTTTCGAATTTTAAGGGAACGGCTGCACGGATTTTGAAACCGCTTTCACAGAACCTCGCATTTAGGGGACTGAACAAGCCTATAAAAGCATTTCCTCCTATCTCAATTTTTGCGACTTCATGGTACGACCCTATATTCAATGTTAAGTGTATGGGAGCAAACCGTTTAAATAAAGATATCGGCCTGAAACTTTATCAGGGTCTTTAGTCCCCGGAATGCATTCGATTGCAGCAAGAGGATTCAAAATCGCTTCATTAGTTCTTTTCGTATAACGTTAAATGTGCGAAATCGTCGTTTCTCCGCGAGAAAACGCGTTTTCGCATATGCTTTCGAATTTTAAGGGAACGGCTGCACGGATTTTGAAACCGCTTTCACAGAACCTCGCATTTAGGGGACTGAACATGCCTATAAACGCATTTCCTCCTATCTCAATTTTTGCGACTTCATGGTTCGACCCTATATTCAATGTTAAGTGTATGGGAGCGAACCGTTTAAATAAAGATATCGGCCTGAAACTTTATCAGCGTCTTTAGTCCCCGGAATGCATTCGATTGCAGCAAGAGCATTCAAAATCGCTTCATTAGTTCTCTTCGTATAACGTTAAATGTGCGAAATCGTCGTTTCTCCGCGAGAAAACGCGTTTTCGCATATGCTTTCGAATTTTAAGGGAACGGCTGCACGGATTTTGAAACCGCTTTCACAGAACCTCGCATTTAGGGGACTGAACAAGCCTATAAAAGCATTTCCTCCTATCTCAATTTTTGCGACTTCATGGTACGACCCTATATTCAATGTTAAGTGTATGGGAGCAAACCGTTTAAATAAAGATATCGGCCTGAAACTTTATCAGGGTCTTTAGTCCCCGGAATGCATTCGATTGCAGCAAGAGCATTCAAAATCGCTTCATTAGTTCTCTTCGTATAACGTTAAATGTGCGAAATCGTCGTTTCTCGGCGAGAAAACGCGTTTTCGCATATGCTTTCGAATTTTAAGGGAACGGCTGCACGGATTTTGAAACCGCTTTCACAGAACCTCGCATTTAGGGGACTGAACAAGCCTATAAAAGCATTTCCTCCTATCTCAATTTTTGCGACTTCATGGTACGACCCTATATTCAATGTTAAGTGTATGGGAGCAAACCGTTTAAATAAAGATATCGGCCTGAAACTTTATCAGCGTCTTTAGTCCCCGGAATGCATTCGATTGCAGCAAGAGGATTCAAAATCGCTTCATTAGTTCTCTTCGTATAACGTTAAATGTGCGAAATCGTCGTTTCTCGGGGAGAAAACGCGTTTTCGCATATGCTTTCGAATTGTAAGGGAACGGCTGCACGGATTTTGAAACCGCTTTCACAGAACCTCGCATTTAGGGGACTGAACATGCCTATAAACGCATTTCCTCCTATCTCAATTTTTGCGACTTCATGGTTCGACCCTATATTCAATGTTAAGTGTATGGGAGCAAACCGTTTAAATAAAGATATCGGCCTGAAACTTTATCAGCGTCTTTAGTCCCCGGAATGCATTCGATTGCAGCAAGAGGATTCAAAATCGCTTCATTAGTTCCCTTCGTATAACGTTAAATGTGCGAAATCGTCGTTTCTCCGCGAGATAACGCGTTTTCGCATATGCTTTCGAATTTTAAGGGAACGGCTGCACGGATTTTGAAACCGCTTTCACAGAACCTCGCATTTAGGGGACTGAACATGCCTATAAACGCATTTCCTCCTATCTCAATTTTTGCGACTTAATGGTTCGACCCTATATTCAATGTTAAGTGTATGGGAGCAAACCGTTTAAATGAAGATATCGGTCTGAATCTTTATCAGCGTCTTTAGTCCCCGGAATGCATTCGATTGCAGCAAGAGGATTCAAAATCGCTTCATAATTTCTCTTGGTGTAACGTCAAATTTGCGAGAAACGCCGGACGGAATTTCAAACCGCTTACGTTGTACCTCGCATTTAGGGGTCTGATGAAGGCTATTAAAGCATTTCCTCCTATCTCAATTTTTGCGACCTGGGGTCATTGACCGCACTTCCAATGCATAGTTAATGGGAGCTTCAATAGTAACGGTAGCGGAGCAAAAATTCGATGTTCATGTGTCAAATTTCGAAACTTTGACCCTATCAAATTCGGGTCCTATTGGGCCTGGAGAGAAACTTTTTTTTTTAAAATTGATCTACTCTTCGAGAGCAACATTTTGGCTATCTCGGATTTTTAAAATTCGCGAAGGGAGTTTCTGCGGGGAATTTCCGTTCGATTTTTGGCCTATTCTTTAAACCTTCAAAAATTCGCCATAAAAAAACTATTGAAGCTAGGACCACGAAATTTGGAGGGTTTGTAGGAAAGAATAGGGAGCCCTTTCACACCAAAATTTGCGCAATTCTATCGAACCGTTTCGGAGATATTCGCGAGTTTTTGTTTTAGCATTACGGCGAAAAGGGGGGGACCCCCCCTGGTGAGGGGCGACTGCGGGGCATGGGGAGGAAGGCCGAAACCCTGTTAGGCCACGTTTCAAATTTCAAGTCGATCGGACAATTAGGGCCCGAGATATCGGGGGTCAAAGTTTGGCCCATTTCAGTCACCATTTCGGTGACCCCATCGAAATTTCGGTCCCTTGCGCCGGGGTCAAAAATTGAGCTACGAGAAAACGCTTGCGGGGGATTGTTCATGTGTCCGAATGGGAATTGCTGTGTGAGCGGTTTGAAATTCGGTGCAACGGTTACAGGGAATTCTCGCGGCCGAAATGTGTCAAATTCGTGAACTTTGACCCTATGAAAGTCGGGTCCTATTGGGCCTAGAGAGAAACTTTTTTTTTTAAAATTGATCTACTCTTCGAGAGCAACATTTTGGCTATCTCGGATTTTTAAAATTCGCGAACGGAGTTTCTGCGGGGAATTTCCGTTCGATTTTTGGCCTATTCTTTAAACCTTCAAAAATTCGCCATAAAAAAACTATTGAAGCTAGGACCACGAAATTTGGAGGGTTTGTAGGAAAGAATAGGGAGCCCTTTCACACCAAAATTTGCGCAATTCTATCGAACCGTTTCGGAGATATTCGCGAGTTTTTGGTTTAGCATTACGGCGAAAAGGGGGGGACCCCCCCTGGTGAGGGGCGACTGCGGGGCATGGGGAGGAAGGCCGAAACCCTGTTAGGCCACGTTTCAAATTTCAAGTCGATCGGACAATTAGGGCCCGAGATATCGGGGGTCAAAGTTTGGCCCATTTCAGTCACCATTTCGGTGACCCCATCGAAATTTCGGTCGCTTGCGCCGGGGTCAAAAATTGAGCTACGAGAAAACGCTTGCGGGGGATTGTTCATGTGTCCGAATGGGAAGTGCTGTGTGAGCGGTTTGAAATTCGGTGCAACGGTTACAGGGAATTCTCGCGGCCGAAATGTGTCAAATTCGTGAACTTTGACCCTATGAAAGTCGGGTCCTATTGGGCCTAGAGAGAAACTTTTTTTTTTTAAATTGATCTACTCTTCGAGAGCAACATTTTGGCTATCTCGGATTTTTAAAATTCGCGAACGGAGTTTCTGCGGGGAATTTCCGTTCGATTTTTGGCCTATTCTTTAAACCTTCAAAAATTCGCCATAAAAAAACTATTGAAGCTAGGACCACGAAATTTGGAGGGTTTGTAGGAAAGAATAGGGAGCCCTTTCACACCAAAATTTGCGCAATTCTATCGAACCGTTTCGGAGATATTCGCGAGTTTTTGTTTTAGCATTACGGCGAAAAGGGGGGGACCCCCCCTGGTGAGGGGCGACTGCGGGGCATGGGGAGGAAGGCCGAAACCCTGTTAGGCCACGTTTCAAATTTCAAGTCGATCGGACAATTAGGGCCCGAGATATCGGGGGTCAAAGTTTGGCCCATTTCAGTCACCATTTCGGTGACCCCATCGAAATTTCGGTCCCTTGCGCCGGGGTCAAAAATTGAGCTACGAGAAAACGCTTGCGGGGGATTGTTCATGTGTCCGAATGGGAAGTGCTGTGTGAGCGGTTTGAAATTCGGTGCAACGGTTACAGGGAATTCTCGCGGCCGAAATGTGTCAAATTCGTGAACTTTGACCCTATGAAAGTCGGGTCCTATTGGGCCTAGAGAGAAACTTTTTTTTTTTAAATTGATCTACTCTTCGAGAGCAACATTTTGGCTATCTCGGATTTTTAAAATTCGCGAACGGAGTTTCTGCGGGGAATTTCCGTTCGATTTTTGGCCTATTCTTTAAACCTTCAAAAATTCGCCATAAAAAAACTATTGAAGCTAGGACCACGAAATTTGGAGGGTTTGTAGGAAAGAATAGGGAGCCCTTTCACACCAAAATTTGCGCAATTCTATCGAACCGTTTCGGAGATATTCGCGAGTTTTTGGTTTAGCATTACGGCGAAAAGGGGGGGACCCCCCCTGGTGAGGGGCGACTGCGGGGCATGGGGAGGAAGGCCGAAACCCTGTTAGGCCACGTTTCAAATTTCAAGTCGATCGGACAATTAGGGCCCGAGATATCGGGGGTCAAAGTTTGGCCCATTTCAGTCACCATTTCGGTGACCCCATCGAAATTTCGGTCGCTTGCGCCGGGGTCAAAAATTGAGCTACGAGAAAACGCTTGCGGGGGATTGTTCATGTGTCCGAATGGGAAGTGCTGTGTGAGCGGTTTGAAATTCGGTGCAACGGTTACAGGGAATTCTCGCGGCCGAAATGTGTCAAATTCGTGAACTTTGACCCTATGAAAGTCGGGTCCTGATGGGCCTAGAGAGAAACTTTTTTTTTTAAAATTGATCTACTCTTCGAGAGCAACATTTTGGCTATCTCGGATTTTTAAAATTCGCGAAGGGAGTTTCTGCGGGGAATTTCCGTTCGATTTTTGGCCTATTCTTTAAACCTTCAAAAATTCGCCATAAAAAAACTATTGAAGCTAGGACCACGAAATTTGGAGGGTTTGTAGGAAAGACTAGGGAGCCCTTTCACACCAAAATTTGCGCAATTCTATCGAACCGTTTCGGAGATATTCGCGAGTTTTTGTTTTAGCATTACGGCGAAAAGGGGGGGACCCCCCCTGGTGAGGGGCGACTGCGGGGCATGGGGAGGAAGGCCGAAACCCTGTTAGGTCACGTTTCAAATTTCAAGTCGATCGGACAATTAGGGCCCGAGATATCGGGGGTCAAAGTTTGGCCCATTTCCGTGACCCTTTCCGTGACCCCATCGAAATTTCGGTCGCTTGCGCCGGCGTCAACGGAAATGGTGACTGAAATGGGCCAAAATTTGACCCCCCATATCTCGGGCCCTATTTGTCCGATCGACTTGAAATTTGAAACGTGGCCTAACAGGGTTTCGGCCTTCCTCCCCATGCCCCGCAGTCGCCCCTCACCAGGGGGGGTCCCCCCCTTTTCGCCGTAATGCTAAAACAAAAACTCGCGAATATCTCCGAAACGGTTCGATAGAATTGCGCAAATTTTGGTGTGAAAGGGCTCCCTATTCTTTCCTACAAACCCTCCAAATTTCGTGGTCCTAGCTTCAATAGTTTTTTTATGGCGAATTTTTGAAGGTTTAAAGAATAGGCCAAAAATCGAACGGAAATTCCCCGCAGAAACTCCCTTCGCGAATTTTAAAAATCCGAGATAGCCAAAATGTTGCTCTCGAAGAGTACATCAATTTTAAAAAAAAAAGTTTCTCTCTAGGCCCAATAGGACCCGACTTTCATAGGGTCAAAGTTCACGAATTTGACACATTTCGGCCGCGAGAATTCCCTGTAACCGTTGCACCGAATTTCAAACCGCTCACACAGCACTTCCCATTCGGACACATGAACAATCCCCCGCAAGCGTTTTCTCGTAGCTCAATTTTTGACCTCGGCGCAAGCGACCGAAATTTCGATGGGGTCACCGAAATGGTGACTGAAATGGGCCAAACTTTGACCCCCGATATCTCGGGCCCTAATTGTCCGATCGACTTGAAATTTGAAACGTGGCCTAACAGGGTTTCGGCCTTCCTCCCCATGCCCCGCAGTCGCCCCTCACCAGGGGGGGTCCCCCCCTTTTCGCCGTAATGCTAAAACAAAAACTCGCGAATATCTCCGAAACGGTTCGATAGAATTGCGCAAATTTTGGTGTGAAAGGGCTCCCTATTCTTTCCTACAAACCCTCCAAATTTCGTGGTCCTAGCTTCAATAGTTTTTTTATGGCGAATTTTTGAAGGTTTAAAGAATAGGCCAAAAATCGAACGGAAATTCCCCGCAGAAACTCCCTTCGCGAATTTTAAAAATCCGAGATAGCCAAAATGTTGCTCTCGAAGAGTAGATCAATTTAAAAAAAAAAAGTTTCTCTCTAGGCCCAATAGGACCCGACTTTCATAGGGTCAAAGTTCACGAATTTGACACATTTCGGCCGCGAGAATTCCCTGTAACCGTTGCACCGAATTTCAAACCGCTCACACAGCACTTCCCATTCGGACACATGAACAATCCCCCGCAAGCGTTTTCTCGTAGCTCAATTTTTGACCCCGGCGCAAGGGACCGAAATTTCGATGGGGTCACCGAAATGGTGACTGAAATGGGCCAAACTTTCACACCCGATATCTCGGGCCCTAATTGTCCGATCGACTTGAAATTTGAAACGTGGCCTAACAGGGTTTCGGCCTTCCTCCCCATGCCCCGCAGTCGCCCCTCACCAGGGGGGGTCCCCCCCTTTTCGCCGTAATGCTAAAACAAAAACTCGCGAATATCTCCGAAACGGTTCGATAGAATTGCGCAAATTTTGGTGTGAAAGGGCTCCCTATTCTTTCCTACAAACCCTCCAAATTTCGTGGTCCTAGCTTCAATAGTTTTTTTATGGCGAATTTTTGAAGGTTTAAAGAATAGGCCAAAAATCGAACGGAAATTCCCCGCAGAAACTTCCTTCGCGAATTTTAAAAATCCGAGATAGCCAAAATGTTGCTCTCGAAGAGTAGATCAATTTTAAAAAAAAAAGTTTCTCTCTAGGCCCAATAGGACCCGACTTTCATAGGGTCAAAGTTCACGAATTTGACACATTTCGGCCGCGAGAATTCCCTGTAACCGTTGCACCGAATTTCAAACCGCTCACACAGCACTTCCCATTCGGACACATGAACAATCCCCCGCAAGCGTTTTCTCGTAGCTCAATTTTTGACCCCGGCGCAAGGGACCGAAATTTCGATGGGGTCACCGAAATGGTGACTGAAATGGGCCAAACTTTGACCCCCGATATCTCGGGCCCTAATTGTCCGATCGACTTGAAATTTGAAACGTGGCCTAACAGGGTTTCGGCCTTCCTCCCCATGCCCCGCAGTCGCCCCTCACCAGGGGGGGTCCCCCCCTTTTCGCCGTAATGCTAAAACAAAAACTCGCGAATATCTCCGAAACGGTTCGATAGAATTGCGCAAATTTTGGTGTGAAAGGGCTCCCTATTCTTTCCTACAAACCCTCCAAATTTCGTGGTCCTAGCTTCAATAGTTTTTTTATGGCGAATTTTTGAAGGTTTAAAGAATAGGCCAAAAATCGAACGGAAATTCCCCGCAGAAACTCCCTTCGCGAATTTTAAAAATCCGAGATAGCCAAAATGTTGCTCTCGAAGAGTAGATCAATTTTAAAAAAAAAAGTTTCTCTCTAGGCCCAATAGGACCCGACTTTCATAGGGTCAAAGTTCACGAATTTGACACATTTCGGCCGCGAGAATTCCCTGTAACCGTTGCACCGAATTTCAAACCGCTCACACAGCACTTCCCATTCGGACACATGAACAATCCCCCGCAAGCGTTTTCTCGTAGCTCAATTTTTGACCCCGGCGCAAGCGACCGAAATTTCGATGGGGTCACCGAAATGGTGACTGAAATGGGCCAAACTTTGACCCCCGATATCTCGGGCCCTAATTGTCCGATCGACTTGAAATTTGAAACGTGGCCTAACAGGGTTTCGGCCTTCCTCCCCATGCCCCGCAGTCGCCCCTCACCAGGGGGGGTCCCCCCCTTTTCGCCGTAATGCTAAAACAAAAACTCGCGAATATCTCCGAAACGGTTCGATAGAATTGCGCAAATTTTGGTGTGAAAGGGCTCCCTATTCTTTCCTACAAACCCTCCAAATTTCGTGGTCCTAGCTTCAATAGTTTTTTTATGGCGAATTTTTGAAGGTTTAAAGAATAGGCCAAAAATCGAACGGAAATTCCCCGCAGAAACTCCCTTCGCGAATTTTAAAAATCCGAGATAGCCAAAATGTTGCTCTCGAAGAGTAGATCAATTTTAAAAAAAAAAGTTTCTCTCTAGGCCCAATAGGACCCGACTTTCATAGGGTCAAAGTTCACGAATTTGACACATTTCGGCCGCGAGAATTCCCTGTAACCGTTGCACCGAATTTCAAACCGCTCACACAGCACTTCCCATTCGGACACATGAACAATCCCCCGCAAGCGTTTTCTCGTAGCTCAATTTTTGACCCCGGCGCAAGCGACCGAAATTTCGATGGGGTCACGGAAATGGTGACTGAAATGGGCCAAACTTTGACCCCCGATATCTCGGGCCCTAATTGTCCGATCGACTTGAAATTTGAAACGTGGCCTAACAGGGTTTCGGCCTTCCTCCCCATGCCCCGCAGTCGCCCCTCACCAGGGGGGGTCCCCCCCTTTTCGCCGTAATGCTAAAACAAAAACTCGCGAATATCTCCGAAACGGTTCGATAGAATTGCGCAAATTTTGGTGTGAAAGGGCTCCCTATTCTTTCCTACAAACCCTCCAAATTTCGTGATCCTAGCTTCAATAGTTTTTTTATGGCGAATTTTTGAAGGTTTAAAGAATAGGCCAAAAATCGAACGGAAATTCCCCGCAGAAACTCCCTTCGCGAATTTTAAAAATCCGAGATAGCCAAAATGTTGCTCTCGAAGAGTAGATCAATTTTAAAAAAAAAAGTTTCTCTCTAGGCCCAATAGGACCCGACTTTCATAGGGTCAAAGTTCACGAATTTGACACATTTCGGCCGCGAGAATTCCCTGTAACCGTTGCACCGAATTTCAAACCGCTCACACAGCACTTCCCATTCGGACACATGAACAATCCCCCGCAAGCGTTTTCTCGTAGCTCAATTTTTGACCCCGGCGCAAGCGACTGAAATTTCGATGGGGTCACCGAAATGGTGACTGAAATGGGCCAAACTTTGACCCCCGATATCTCGGGCCCTAATTGTCCGATTGACTTGAAATTTGAAACGTGGCCTAACAGGGTTTCGGCCTTCCTCCCCATGCCCCGCAGTCGCCCTCACCAGGGGGGGTCCCCCCCTTTTCGCCGTAATGCTAAAACAAAAACTCGCGAATATCTCCGAAACGGTTCGATAGAATTGCGCAAATTTTGGTGTGAAAGGGCTCCCTATTCTTTCCTACAAACCCTCCAAATTTCGTGGTCCTAGCTTCAATAGTTTTTTTATGGCGAATTTTTGAAGGTTTAAAGAATAGGCCAAAAATCGAACGGAAATTCCCCGCAGAAACTCCGTTCGCGAATTTTAAAACTCCGAGATAGCCAAAATGTTGCTCTCGAAGAGTACATCAATTTTTAAAAAAAAAGTTTCTCTCTAGGCCCAATAGGACCCGACTTTCATAGGGTCAAAGTTCACGAATTTGACACATTTCGGCCGCGAGAATTCCCTGTAACCGTTGCACCGAATTTCAAACCGCTCACACAGCACTTCCCATTCGGACACATGAACAATCCCCCGCAAGCGTTTTCTCGTAGCTCAATTTTTGACCCCGGCGCAAGGGACCGAAATTTCGATGGGGTCACCGAAATGGTGACTGAAATGGGCCAAACTTTGACCCCCGATATCTCGGGCCCTAATTGTCCGATCGACTTGAAATTTGAAACGTGGCCTAACAGGGTTTCGGCCTTCCTCCCCATGCCCCGCAGTCGCCCCTCACCAGGGGGGGTCCCCCCCCTTTTCGCCGTAATGCTAAAACAAAAACTCGCGAATATCTCCGAAACGGTTCGATAGAATTGCGCAAATTTTGGTGTGAAAGGGCTCCCTATTCTTTCCTACAAACCCTCCAAATTTCGTGGTCCTAGCTTCAATAGTTTTTTTATGGCGAATTTTTGAAGGTTTAAAGAATAGGCCAAAAATCGAACGGAAATTCCCCGCAGAAACTCCCTTCGCGAATTTTAAAAATCCGAGATAGCCAAAATGTTGCTCTCGAAGAGTAGATCAATTTTAAAAAAAAAAGTTTCTCTCTAGGCCCAATAGGACCCGACTTTCATAGGGTCAAAGTTCACGAATTTGACACATTTCGGCCGCGAGAATTCCCTGTAACCGTTGCACCGAATTTCAAACCGCTCACACAGCACTTACCATTCGGACACATGAACAATCCCCCGCAAGCGTTTTCTCGTAGCTCAATTTTTGACCCCGGCGCAAGCGACCGAAATTTCGATGGGGTCACCGAAATGGTGACTGAAATGGGCCAAACTTTGACCCCCGATATCTCGGGCCCTAATTGTCCGATCGACTTGAAATTTGAAACGTGGCCTAACAGGGTTTCGGCCTTCCTCCCCATGCCCCGCAGTCGCCCCTCACCAGGGGGGGTCCCCCCCTTTTCGCCGTAATGCTAAAACAAAAACTCGCGAATATCTCCGAAACGGTTCGATAGAATTGCGCAAATTTTGGTGTGAAAGGGCTCCCTATTCTTTCCTACAAACCCTCCAAATTTCGTGGTCCTAGCTTCAATAGTTTTTTTATGGCGAATTTTTGAAGGTTTAAAGAATAGGCCAAAAATCGAACGGAAATTCCCCGCAGAAACTCCCTTCGCGAATTTTAAAAATCCGAGATAGCCAAAATGTTGCTCTCGAAGAGTAGATCAATTTTAAAAAAAAAAGTTTCTCTCTAGGCCCAATAGGACCCGACTTTCATAGGGTCAAAGTTCACGAATTTGACACATTTCGGCCGCGAGAATTCCCTGTAACCGTTGCACCGAATTTCAAACCGCTCACACAGCACTTCCCATTCGGACACATGAACAATCCCCCGCAAGCGTTTTCTCGTAGCTCAATTTTTGACCCCGGCGCAAGCGACCGAAATTTCGATGGGGTCACCGAAATGGTGACTGAAATGGGCCAAACTTTGACCCCCGATATCTCGGGCCCTAATTGTCCGATCGACTTGAAATTTGAAACGTGGCCTAACAGGGTTTCGGCCTTCCTCCCCATGCCCCGCAGTCGCCCCTCACCAGGGGGGGTCCCCCCCTTTTCGCCGTAATGCTAAAACAAAAACTCGCGAATATCTCCGAAACGGTTCGATAGAATTGCGCAAATTTTGGTGTGAAAGGGCTCCCTATTCTTTCCTACAAACCCTCCAAATTTCGTGGTCCTAGCTTCAATAGTTTTTTTATGGCGAATTTTTGAAGGTTTAAAGAATAGGCCAAAAATCGAACGGAAATTCCCCGCAGAAACTCCCTTCGCGAATTTTAAAAATCCGAGATAGCCAAAATGTTGCTCTCGAAGAGTAGATCAATTTTAAAAAAAAAAGTTTCTCTCTAGGCCCAATAGGACCCGACTTTCATAGGGTCAAAGTTCACGAATTTGACACATTTCGGCCGCGAGAATTCCCTGTAACCGTTGCACCGAATTTCAAACCGCTCACACAGCACTTCCCATTCGGACACATGAACAATCCCCCGCAAGCGTTTTCTCGTAGCTCAATTTTTGACCCCGGCGCAAGCGACCGAAATTTCGATGGGGTCACCGAAATGGTGACTGAAATGGGCCAAACTTTGACCCCCGATATCTCGGGCCCTAATTGTCCGATCGACTTGAAATTTGAAACGTGGCCTAACAGGGTTTCGGCCTTCCTCCCCATGCCCCGCAGTCGCCCCTCACCAGGGGGGGTCCCCCCCTTTTCGCCGTAATGCTAAAACAAAAACTCGCGAATATCTCCGAAACGGTTCGATAGAATTGCGCAAATTTTGGTGTGAAAGGGCTCCCTATTCTTTCCTACAAACCCTCCAAATTTCGTGGTCCTAGCTTCAATAGTTTTTTTATGGCGAATTTTTGAAGGTTTAAAGAATAGGCCAAAAATCGAACGGAAATTCCCCGCAGAAACTCCCTTCGCGAATTTTAAAAATCCGAGATAGCCAAAATGTTGCTCTCGAAGAGTAGATCAATTTTAAAAAAAAAAGTTTCTCTCTAGGCCCAATAGGACCCGACTTTCGTAGGGTCAAAGTTCACGAATTTGACACATTTCGGCCGCGAGAATTCCCTCTAACCGTTGCACCGAATTTCAAACCGCTCACACAGCACTTCCCATTCGGACACATGAACAATCCCCCGCAAGCGTTTTCTCGTAGCTCAATTTTTGACCCCGGCGCAAGCGACCGAAATTTCGATGGGGTCACCGAAATGGTGACTGAAATGGGCCAAACTTTGACCCCCGATATCTCGGGCCCTAATTGTCCGATCGACTTGAAATTTGAAACGTGGCCTAACAGGGTTTCGGCCTTCCTCCCCATGCCCCGCAGTCGCCCCTCACCAGGGGGGGTCCCCCCCTTTTCGCCGTAATGCTAAAACAAAAACTCGCGAATATCTCCGAAACGGTTCGATAGAATTGCGCAAATTTTGGTGTGAAAGGGCTCCCTATTCTTTCCTACAAACCCTCCAAATTTCGTGATCCTAGCTTCAATAGTTTTTTTATGGCGAATTTTTGAAGGTTTAAAGAATAGGCCAAAAATCGAACGGAAATTCCCCGCAGAAACTCCCTTCGCGAATTTTAAAAATCCGAGATAGCCAAAATGTTGCTCTCGAAGAGTAGATCAATTTTAAAAAAAAAAGTTTCTCTCTAGGCCCAATAGGACCCGACTTTCATAGGGTCAAAGTTCACGAATTTGACACATTTCGGCCGCGAGAATTCCCTGTAACCGTTGCACCGAATTTCAAACCGCTCACACAGCACTTCCCATTCGGACACATGAACAATCCCCCGCAAGCGTTTTCTCGTAGCTCAATTTTTGACCCCGGCGCAAGGGACCGAAATTTCGATGGGGTCACCGAAATGGTGACTGAAATGGGCCAAACTTTGACCCCCGATATCTCGGGCCCTAATTGTCCGATCGACTTGAAATTTGAAACGTGGCCTAACAGGGTTTCGGCCTTCCTCCCCATGCCCCGCAGTCGCCCCTCACCAGGGGGGGTCCCCCCCTTTTCGCCGTAATGCTAAAACAAAAACTCGCGAATATCTCCGAAACGGTTCGATAGAATTGCGCAAATTTTGGTGTGAAAGGGCTCCCTATTCTTTCCTACAAACCCTCCAAATTTCGTGGTCCTAGCTTCAATAGTTTTTTTATGGCGAATTTTTGAAGGTTTAAAGAATAGGCCAAAAATCGAACGGAAATTCCCCGCAGAAACTCCCTTCGCGAATTTTAAAAATCCGAGATAGCCAAAATGTTGCTCTCGAAGAGTAGATTAATTTTAAAAAAAAAAGTTTCTCTCTAGGCCCAATAGGACCCGACTTTCATAGGGTCAAAGTTCACGAATTTGACACATTTCGGCCGCGAGAATTCCCTGTAACCGTTGCACCGAATTTCAAACCGCTCACACAGCACTTACCATTCGGACACATGAACAATCCCCCGCAAGCGTTTTCTCGTAGCTCAATTTTTGACCCCGGCGCAAGCGACCGAAATTTCGATGGGGTCACCGAAATGGTGACTGAAATGGGCCAAACTTTGACCCCCGATATCTCGGGCCCTAATTGTCCGATCGACTTGAAATTTGAAACGTGGCCTAACAGGGTTTCGGCCTTCCTCCCCATGCCCCGCAGTCGCCCCTCACCAGGGGGGGTCCCCCCCTTTTCGCCGTAATGCTAAAACAAAAACTCGCGAATATCTCCGAAACGGTTCGATAGAATTGCGGAAATTTTGGTGTGAAAGGGCTCCCTATTCTTTCCTACAAACCCTCCAAATTTCGTGGTCCTAGCTTCAATAGTTTTTTTATGGCGAATTTTTGAAGGTTTAAAGAATAGGCCAAAAATCGAACGGAAATTCCCCGCAGAAACTCCCTTCGCGAATTTTAAAAATCCGAGATAGCCAAAATGTTGCTCTCGAAGAGTAGATCAATTTTAAAAAAAAAAGTTTCTCTCTAGGCCCAATAGGACCCGACTTTCATAGGGTCAAAGTTCACGAATTTGACACATTTCGGCCGCGAGAATTCCCTGTAACCGTTGCTCCGAATTTAAAACCGCTCACACAGTACCTCCCATTTATGTACCTAATTAAACCTACAAAGGCATTTCCTCCCAACTCAATTTTTGCGACTTCATGGTCCGACCCTATATTCAATGTTAAGTGTATGGGAGCAAACCGTTTAAATAAAGATATCGGCTTGAAACTTTATCAGCGTCTTTAGTCCCCGGAATGCATTCGATTGCAGCAAGAGGATTCAAAATCGCTTCATTAGTTCTCTTCGTATAACGTTAAATGTGCGAAATCGTCGTTTCTCGGTGAGAAAACGCGTTTTCGCATATGCTTTCGAATTTTAAGGGAACGGCTGCACGGATTTTGAAACCGCTTTCACAGAACCTCGCATTTAGGGGACTGAACAAGCCTATAAAAGCATTTCCTCCTATCTCAATTTTTGCGACTTCATGGTACGACCCTATATTCAATGTTAAGTGTATGGGAGCAAACCGTTTAAATAAAGATATCGGCCTGAAACTTTATCAGGGTCTTTAGTCCCCGGAATGCATTCGATTGCAGCAAGAGGATTCAAAATCGCTTCATTAGTTCTCTTCGTATAACGTTAAATGTGCGAAATCGTCGTTTCTCCGCGAGAAAACGCGTTTTCGCATATGCTTTCGAATTTTAAGGGAACGGCTGCACGGATTTTGAAACCGCTTTCACAGAACCTCGCATTTAGGGGACTGAACATGCCTATAAACGCATTTCCTCCTATCTCAATTTTTGCGACTTCATGGTTCGACCCTATATTCAATGTTAAGTGTATGGGAGCGAACCGTTTAAATAAAGATATCGGCCTGAAACTTTATCAGCGTCTTTAGTCCCCGGAATGCATTCGATTGCAGCAAGAGCATTCAAAATCGCTTCATTAGTTCTCTTCGTATAACGTTAAATGTGCGAAATCGTCGTTTCTCGGCGAGAAAACGCGTTTTCGCATATGCTTTCGAATTTTAAGGGAACGGCTGCACGGATTTTGAAACCGCTTTCACAGAACCTCGCATTTAGGGGACTGAACAAGCCTATAAAAGCATTTCCTCCTATCTCAATTTTTGCGACTTCATGGTACGACCCTATATTCAATGTTAAGTGTATGGGAGCAAACCGTTTAAATAAAGATATCGGCCTGAAACTTTATCAGGGTCTTTAGTCCCCGGAATGCATTCGATTGCAGCAAGAGGATTCAAAATCGCTTCATTAGTTCTCTTCGTATAACGTTAAATGTGCGAAATCGTCGTTTCTCCGCGAGAAAACGCGTTTTCGCATATGCTTTCGAATTTTAAGGGAACGGCTGCACGGATTTTGAAACCGCTTTCACAGAACCTCGCATTTAGGGGACTGAACATGCCTATAAACGCATTTCCTCCTATCTCAATTTTTGCGACTTCATGGTTCGACCCTATATTCAATGTTAAGTGTATGGGAGCGAACCGTTTAAATAAAGATATCGGCCTGAAACTTTATCAGCGTCTTTAGTCCCCGGAATGCATTCGATTGCAGCAAGAGCATTCAAAATCGCTTCATTAGTTCTCTTCGTATAACGTTAAATGTGCGAAATCGTCGTTTCTCCGCGAGAAAACGCGTTTTCGCATATGCTTTCGAATTTTAAGGGAACGGCTGCACGGATTTTGAAACCGCTTTCACAGAACCTCGCATTTAGGGGACTGAACAAGCCTATAAAAGCATTTCCTCCTATCTCAATTTTTGCGACTTCATGGTACGACCCTATATTCAATGTTAAGTGTATGGGAGCAAACCGTTTAAATAAAGATATCGGCCTGAAACTTTATCAGGGTCTTTAGTCCCCGGAATGCATTCGATTGCAGCAAGAGCATTCAAAATCGCTTCATTAGTTCTCTTCGTATAACGTTAAATGTGCGAAATCGTCGTTTCTCGGCGAGAAAACGCGTTTTCGCATATGCTTTCGAATTTTAAGGGAACGGCTGCACGGATTTTGAAACCGCTTTCACAGAACCTCGCATTTAGGGGACTGAACAAGCCTATAAAAGCATTTCCTCCTATCTCAATTTTTGCGACTTCATGGTACGACCCTATATTCAATGTTAAGTGTATGGGAGCAAACCGTTTAAATAAAGATATCGGCCTGAAACTTTATCAGCGTCTTTAGTCCCCGGAATGCATTCGATTGCAGCAAGAGGATTCAAAATCGCTTCATTAGTTCTCTTCGTATAACGTTAAATGTGCGAAATCGTCGTTTCTCGGGGAGAAAACGCGTTTTCGCATATGCTTTCGAATTGTAAGGGAACGGCTGCACGGATTTTGAAACCGCTTTCACAGAACCTCGCATTTAGGGGACTGAACATGCCTATAAACGCATTTCCTCCTATCTCAATTTTTGCGACTTCATGGTTCGACCCTATATTCAATGTTAAGTGTATGGGAGCAAACCGTTTAAATAAAGATATCGGCCTGAAACTTTATCAGCGTCTTTAGTCCCCGGAATGCATTCGATTGCAGCAAGAGGATTCAAAATCGCTTCATTAGTTCCCTTCGTATAACGTTAAATGTGCGAAATCGTCGTTTCTCCGCGAGATAACGCGTTTTCGCATATGCTTTCGAATTTTAAGGGAACGGCTGCACGGATTTTGAAACCGCTTTCACAGAACCTCGCATTTAGGGGACTGAACATGCCTATAAACGCATTTCCTCCTATCTCAATTTTTGCGACTTAATGGTTCGACCCTATATTCAATGTTAAGTGTATGGGAGCAAACCGTTTAAATGAAGATATCGGTCTGAATCTTTATCAGCGTCTTTAGTCCCCGGAATGCATTCGATTGCAGCAAGAGGATTCAAAATCGCTTCATAATTTCTCTTGGTGTAACGTCAAATTTGCGAGAAACGCCGGACGGAATTTCAAACCGCTTACGTTGTACCTCGCATTTAGGGGTCTGATGAAGGCTATTAAAGCATTTCCTCCTATCTCAATTTTTGCGACCTGGGGTCATTGACCGCACTTCCAATGCATAGTTAATGGGAGCTTCAATAGTAACGGTAGCGGAGCAAAAATTCGATGTTCATGTGTCAAATTTCGAAACTTTGACCCTATCAAATTCGGGTCCTATTGGGCCTGGAGAGAAACTTTTTTTTTTAAAATTGATCTACTCTTCGAGAGCAACATTTTGGCTATCTCGGATTTTTAAAATTCGCGAAGGGAGTTTCTGCGGGGAATTTCCGTTCGATTTTTGGCCTATTCTTTAAACCTTCAAAAATTCGCCATAAAAAAACTATTGAAGCTAGGACCACGAAATTTGGAGGGTTTGTAGGAAAGAATAGGGAGCCCTTTCACACCAAAATTTGCGCAATTCTATCGAACCGTTTCGGAGATATTCGCGAGTTTTTGTTTTAGCATTACGGCGAAAAGGGGGGACCCCCCCCTGGTGAGGGGCGACTGCGGGGCATGGGGAGGAAGGCCGAAACCCTGTTAGGCCACGTTTCAAATTTCAAGTCGATCGGACAATTAGGGCCCGAGATATCGGGGGTCAAAGTTTGGCCCATTTCAGTCACCATTTCGGTGACCCCATCGAAATTTCGGTCCCTTGCGCCGGGGTCAAAAATTGAGCTACGAGAAAACGCTTGCGGGGGATTGTTCATGTGTCCGAATGGGAATTGCTGTGTGAGCGGTTTGAAATTCGGTGCAACGGTTACAGGGAATTCTCGCGGCCGAAATGTGTCAAATTCGTGAACTTTGACCCTATGAAAGTCGGGTCCTATTGGGCCTAGAGAGAAACTTTTTTTTTTAAAATTGATCTACTCTTCGAGAGCAACATTTTGGCTATCTCGGATTTTTAAAATTCGCGAACGGAGTTTCTGCGGGGAATTTCCGTTCGATTTTTGGCCTATTCTTTAAACCTTCAAAAATTCGCCATAAAAAAACTATTGAAGCTAGGACCACGAAATTTGGAGGGTTTGTAGGAAAGAATAGGGAGCCCTTTCACACCAAAATTTGCGCAATTCTATCGAACCGTTTCGGAGATATTCGCGAGTTTTTGGTTTAGCATTACGGCGAAAAGGGGGGGACCCCCCCTGGTGAGGGGCGACTGCGGGGCATGGGGAGGAAGGCCGAAACCCTGTTAGGCCACGTTTCAAATTTCAAGTCGATCGGACAATTAGGGCCCGAGATATCGGGGGTCAAAGTTTGGCCCATTTCAGTCACCATTTCGGTGACCCCATCGAAATTTCGGTCGCTTGCGCCGGGGTCAAAAATTGAGCTACGAGAAAACGCTTGCGGGGGATTGTTCATGTGTCCGAATGGGAAGTGCTGTGTGAGCGGTTTGAAATTCGGTGCAACGGTTACAGGGAATTCTCGCGGCCGAAATGTGTCAAATTCGTGAACTTTGACCCTATGAAAGTCGGGTCCTATTGGGCCTAGAGAGAAACTTTTTTTTTTAAATTGATCTACTCTTCGAGAGCAACATTTTGGCTATCTCGGATTTTTAAAATTCGCGAACGGAGTTTCTGCGGGGAATTTCCGTTCGATTTTTGGCCTATTCTTTAAACCTTCAAAAATTCGCCATAAAAAAACTATTGAAGCTAGGACCACGAAATTTGGAGGGTTTGTAGGAAAGAATAGGGAGCCCTTTCACACCAAAATTTGCGCAATTCTATCGAACCGTTTCGGAGATATTCGCGAGTTTTTGTTTTAGCATTACGGCGAAAAGGGGGGGACCCCCCCTGGTGAGGGGCGACTGCGGGGCATGGGGAGGAAGGCCGAAACCCTGTTAGGCCACGTTTCAAATTTCAAGTCGATCGGACAATTAGGGCCCGAGATATCGGGGGTCAAAGTTTGGCCCATTTCAGTCACCATTTCGGTGACCCCATCGAAATTTCGGTCCCTTGCGCCGGGGTCAAAAATTGAGCTACGAGAAAACGCTTGCGGGGGATTGTTCATGTGTCCGAATGGGAAGTGCTGTGTGAGCGGTTTGAAATTCGGTGCAACGGTTACAGGGAATTCTCGCGGCCGAAATGTGTCAAATTCGTGAACTTTGACCCTATGAAAGTCGGGTCCTATTGGGCCTAGAGAGAAACTTTTTTTTTTTAAATTGATCTACTCTTCGAGAGCAACATTTTGGCTATCTCGGATTTTTAAAATTCGCGAACGGAGTTTCTGCGGGGAATTTCCGTTCGATTTTTGGCCTATTCTTTAAACCTTCAAAAATTCGCCATAAAAAAACTATTGAAGCTAGGACCACGAAATTTGGAGGGTTTGTAGGAAAGAATAGGGAGCCCTTTCACACCAAAATTTGCGCAATTCTATCGAACCGTTTCGGAGATATTCGCGAGTTTTTGGTTTAGCATTACGGCGAAAAGGGGGGGACCCCCCCTGGTGAGGGGCGACTGCGGGGCATGGGGAGGAAGGCCGAAACCCTGTTAGGCCACGTTTCAAATTTCAAGTCGATCGGACAATTAGGGCCCGAGATATCGGGGGTCAAAGTTTGGCCCATTTCAGTCACCATTTCGGTGACCCCATCGAAATTTCGGTCGCTTGCGCCGGGGTCAAAAATTGAGCTACGAGAAAACGCTTGCGGGGGATTGTTCATGTGTCCGAATGGGAAGTGCTGTGTGAGCGGTTTGAAATTCGGTGCAACGGTTACAGGGAATTCTCGCGGCCGAAATGTGTCAAATTCGTGAACTTTGACCCTATGAAAGTCGGGTCCTGATGGGCCTAGAGAGAAACTTTTTTTTTTAAAATTGATCTACTCTTCGAGAGCAACATTTTGGCTATCTCGGATTTTTAAAATTCGCGAAGGGAGTTTCTGCGGGGAATTTCCGTTCGATTTTTGGCCTATTCTTTAAACCTTCAAAAATTCGCCATAAAAAAACTATTGAAGCTAGGACCACGAAATTTGGAGGGTTTGTAGGAAAGACTAGGGAGCCCTTTCACACCAAAATTTGCGCAATTCTATCGAACCGTTTCGGAGATATTCGCGAGTTTTTGTTTTAGCATTACGGCGAAAAGGGGGGGACCCCCCCTGGTGAGGGGCGACTGCGGGGCATGGGGAGGAAGGCCGAAACCCTGTTAGGTCACGTTTCAAATTTCAAGTCGATCGGACAATTAGGGCCCGAGATATCGGGGGTCAAAGTTTGGCCCATTTCCGTGACCCTTTCCGTGACCCCATCGAAATTTCGGTCGCTTGCGCCGGCGTCAACGGAAATGGTGACTGAAATGGGCCAAAATTTGACCCCCCATATCTCGGGCCCTATTTGTCCGATCGACTTGAAATTTGAAACGTGGCCTAACAGGGTTTCGGCCTTCCTCCCCATGCCCCGCAGTCGCCCCTCACCAGGGGGGGTCCCCCCCTTTTCGCCGTAATGCTAAAACAAAAACTCGCGAATATCTCCGAAACGGTTCGATAGAATTGCGCAAATTTTGGTGTGAAAGGGCTCCCTATTCTTTCCTACAAACCCTCCAAATTTCGTGGTCCTAGCTTCAATAGTTTTTTTATGGCGAATTTTTGAAGGTTTAAAGAATAGGCCAAAAATCGAACGGAAATTCCCCGCAGAAACTCCCTTCGCGAATTTTAAAAATCCGAGATAGCCAAAATGTTGCTCTCGAAGAGTACATCAATTTTAAAAAAAAAAGTTTCTCTCTAGGCCCAATAGGACCCGACTTTCATAGGGTCAAAGTTCACGAATTTGACACATTTCGGCCGCGAGAATTCCCTGTAACCGTTGCACCGAATTTCAAACCGCTCACACAGCACTTCCCATTCGGACACATGAACAATCCCCCGCAAGCGTTTTCTCGTAGCTCAATTTTTGACCTCGGCGCAAGCGACCGAAATTTCGATGGGGTCACCGAAATGGTGACTGAAATGGGCCAAACTTTGACCCCCGATATCTCGGGCCCTAATTGTCCGATCGACTTGAAATTTGAAACGTGGCCTAACAGGGTTTCGGCCTTCCTCCCCATGCCCCGCAGTCGCCCCTCACCAGGGGGGGTCCCCCCCTTTTCGCCGTAATGCTAAAACAAAAACTCGCGAATATCTCCGAAACGGTTCGATAGAATTGCGCAAATTTTGGTGTGAAAGGGCTCCCTATTCTTTCCTACAAACCCTCCAAATTTCGTGGTCCTAGCTTCAATAGTTTTTTTATGGCGAATTTTTGAAGGTTTAAAGAATAGGCCAAAAATCGAACGGAAATTCCCCGCAGAAACTCCCTTCGCGAATTTTAAAAATCCGAGATAGCCAAAATGTTGCTCTCGAAGAGTAGATCAATTTAAAAAAAAAAAGTTTCTCTCTAGGCCCAATAGGACCCGACTTTCATAGGGTCAAAGTTCACGAATTTGACACATTTCGGCCGCGAGAATTCCCTGTAACCGTTGCACCGAATTTCAAACCGCTCACACAGCACTTCCCATTCGGACACATGAACAATCCCCCGCAAGCGTTTTCTCGTAGCTCAATTTTTGACCCCGGCGCAAGGGACCGAAATTTCGATGGGGTCACCGAAATGGTGACTGAAATGGGCCAAACTTTCACACCCGATATCTCGGGCCCTAATTGTCCGATCGACTTGAAATTTGAAACGTGGCCTAACAGGGTTTCGGCCTTCCTCCCCATGCCCCGCAGTCGCCCCTCACCAGGGGGGGTCCCCCCCTTTTCGCCGTAATGCTAAAACAAAAACTCGCGAATATCTCCGAAACGGTTCGATAGAATTGCGCAAATTTTGGTGTGAAAGGGCTCCCTATTCTTTCCTACAAACCCTCCAAATTTCGTGGTCCTAGCTTCAATAGTTTTTTTATGGCGAATTTTTGAAGGTTTAAAGAATAGGCCAAAAATCGAACGGAAATTCCCCGCAGAAACTTCCTTCGCGAATTTTAAAAATCCGAGATAGCCAAAATGTTGCTCTCGAAGAGTAGATCAATTTTAAAAAAAAAAGTTTCTCTCTAGGCCCAATAGGACCCGACTTTCATAGGGTCAAAGTTCACGAATTTGACACATTTCGGCCGCGAGAATTCCCTGTAACCGTTGCACCGAATTTCAAACCGCTCACACAGCACTTCCCATTCGGACACATGAACAATCCCCCGCAAGCGTTTTCTCGTAGCTCAATTTTTGACCCCGGCGCAAGGGACCGAAATTTCGATGGGGTCACCGAAATGGTGACTGAAATGGGCCAAACTTTGACCCCCGATATCTCGGGCCCTAATTGTCCGATCGACTTGAAATTTGAAACGTGGCCTAACAGGGTTTCGGCCTTCCTCCCCATGCCCCGCAGTCGCCCCTCACCAGGGGGGGTCCCCCCCTTTTCGCCGTAATGCTAAAACAAAAACTCGCGAATATCTCCGAAACGGTTCGATAGAATTGCGCAAATTTTGGTGTGAAAGGGCTCCCTATTCTTTCCTACAAACCCTCCAAATTTCGTGGTCCTAGCTTCAATAGTTTTTTTATGGCGAATTTTTGAAGGTTTAAAGAATAGGCCAAAAATCGAACGGAAATTCCCCGCAGAAACTCCCTTCGCGAATTTTAAAAATCCGAGATAGCCAAAATGTTGCTCTCGAAGAGTAGATCAATTTTAAAAAAAAAAGTTTCTCTCTAGGCCCAATAGGACCCGACTTTCATAGGGTCAAAGTTCACGAATTTGACACATTTCGGCCGCGAGAATTCCCTGTAACCGTTGCACCGAATTTCAAACCGCTCACACAGCACTTCCCATTCGGACACATGAACAATCCCCCGCAAGCGTTTTCTCGTAGCTCAATTTTTGACCCCGGCGCAAGCGACCGAAATTTCGATGGGGTCACCGAAATGGTGACTGAAATGGGCCAAACTTTGACCCCCGATATCTCGGGCCCTAATTGTCCGATCGACTTGAAATTTGAAACGTGGCCTAACAGGGTTTCGGCCTTCCTCCCCATGCCCCGCAGTCGCCCCTCACCAGGGGGGGTCCCCCCCTTTTCGCCGTAATGCTAAAACAAAAACTCGCGAATATCTCCGAAACGGTTCGATAGAATTGCGCAAATTTTGGTGTGAAAGGGCTCCCTATTCTTTCCTACAAACCCTCCAAATTTCGTGGTCCTAGCTTCAATAGTTTTTTTATGGCGAATTTTTGAAGGTTTAAAGAATAGGCCAAAAATCGAACGGAAATTCCCCGCAGAAACTCCCTTCGCGAATTTTAAAAATCCGAGATAGCCAAAATGTTGCTCTCGAAGAGTAGATCAATTTTAAAAAAAAAAGTTTCTCTCTAGGCCCAATAGGACCCGACTTTCATAGGGTCAAAGTTCACGAATTTGACACATTTCGGCCGCGAGAATTCCCTGTAACCGTTGCACCGAATTTCAAACCGCTCACACAGCACTTCCCATTCGGACACATGAACAATCCCCCGCAAGCGTTTTCTCGTAGCTCAATTTTTGACCCCGGCGCAAGCGACCGAAATTTCGATGGGGTCACGGAAATGGTGACTGAAATGGGCCAAACTTTGACCCCCGATATCTCGGGCCCTAATTGTCCGATCGACTTGAAATTTGAAACGTGGCCTAACAGGGTTTCGGCCTTCCTCCCCATGCCCCGCAGTCGCCCCTCACCAGGGGGGGTCCCCCCCTTTTCGCCGTAATGCTAAAACAAAAACTCGCGAATATCTCCGAAACGGTTCGATAGAATTGCGCAAATTTTGGTGTGAAAGGGCTCCCTATTCTTTCCTACAAACCCTCCAAATTTCGTGATCCTAGCTTCAATAGTTTTTTTATGGCGAATTTTTGAAGGTTTAAAGAATAGGCCAAAAATCGAACGGAAATTCCCCGCAGAAACTCCCTTCGCGAATTTTAAAAATCCGAGATAGCCAAAATGTTGCTCTCGAAGAGTAGATCAATTTTAAAAAAAAAAGTTTCTCTCTAGGCCCAATAGGACCCGACTTTCATAGGGTCAAAGTTCACGAATTTGACACATTTCGGCCGCGAGAATTCCCTGTAACCGTTGCACCGAATTTCAAACCGCTCACACAGCACTTCCCATTCGGACACATGAACAATCCCCCGCAAGCGTTTTCTCGTAGCTCAATTTTTGACCCCGGCGCAAGCGACTGAAATTTCGATGGGGTCACCGAAATGGTGACTGAAATGGGCCAAACTTTGACCCCCGATATCTCGGGCCCTAATTGTCCGATTGACTTGAAATTTGAAACGTGGCCTAACAGGGTTTCGGCCTTCCTCCCCATGCCCCGCAGTCGCCCTCACCAGGGGGGGTCCCCCCCTTTTCGCCGTAATGCTAAAACAAAAACTCGCGAATATCTCCGAAACGGTTCGATAGAATTGCGCAAATTTTGGTGTGAAAGGGCTCCCTATTCTTTCCTACAAACCCTCCAAATTTCGTGGTCCTAGCTTCAATAGTTTTTTTATGGCGAATTTTTGAAGGTTTAAAGAATAGGCCAAAAATCGAACGGAAATTCCCCGCAGAAACTCCGTTCGCGAATTTTAAAACTCCGAGATAGCCAAAATGTTGCTCTCGAAGAGTACATCAATTTTTAAAAAAAAAGTTTCTCTCTAGGCCCAATAGGACCCGACTTTCATAGGGTCAAAGTTCACGAATTTGACACATTTCGGCCGCGAGAATTCCCTGTAACCGTTGCACCGAATTTCAAACCGCTCACACAGCACTTCCCATTCGGACACATGAACAATCCCCCGCAAGCGTTTTCTCGTAGCTCAATTTTTGACCCCGGCGCAAGGGACCGAAATTTCGATGGGGTCACCGAAATGGTGACTGAAATGGGCCAAACTTTGACCCCCGATATCTCGGGCCCTAATTGTCCGATCGACTTGAAATTTGAAACGTGGCCTAACAGGGTTTCGGCCTTCCTCCCCATGCCCCGCAGTCGCCCCTCACCAGGGGGGGTCCCCCCCCTTTTCGCCGTAATGCTAAAACAAAAACTCGCGAATATCTCCGAAACGGTTCGATAGAATTGCGCAAATTTTGGTGTGAAAGGGCTCCCTATTCTTTCCTACAAACCCTCCAAATTTCGTGGTCCTAGCTTCAATAGTTTTTTTATGGCGAATTTTTGAAGGTTTAAAGAATAGGCCAAAAATCGAACGGAAATTCCCCGCAGAAACTCCCTTCGCGAATTTTAAAAATCCGAGATAGCCAAAATGTTGCTCTCGAAGAGTAGATCAATTTTAAAAAAAAAAGTTTCTCTCTAGGCCCAATAGGACCCGACTTTCATAGGGTCAAAGTTCACGAATTTGACACATTTCGGCCGCGAGAATTCCCTGTAACCGTTGCACCGAATTTCAAACCGCTCACACAGCACTTCCCATTCGGACACATGAACAATCCCCCGCAAGCGTTTTCTCGTAGCTCAATTTTTGACCCCGGCGCAAGCGACCGAAATTTCGATGGGGTCACCGAAATGGTGACTGAAATGGGCCAAACTTTGACCCCCGATATCTCGGGCCCTAATTGTCCGATCGACTTGAAATTTGAAACGTGGCCTAACAGGGTTTCGGCCTTCCTCCCCATGCCCCGCAGTCGCCCCTCACCAGGGGGGGTCCCCCCCTTTTCGCCGTAATGCTAAAACAAAAACTCGCGAATATCTCCGAAACGGTTCGATAGAATTGCGCAAATTTTGGTGTGAAAGGGCTCCCTATTCTTTCCTACAAACCCTCCAAATTTCGTGGTCCTAGCTTCAATTGTTTTTTTATGGCGAATTTTTGAAGGTTTAAAGAATAGGCCAAAAATCGAACGGAAATTCCCCGCAGAAACTCCCTTCGCGAATTTTAAAAATCCGAGATAGCCAAAATGTTGCTCTCGAAGAGTAGATCAATTTTAAAAAAAAAAGTTTCTCTCTAGGCCCAATAGGACCCGACTTTCATAGGGTCAAAGTTCACGAATTTGACACATTTCGGCCGCGAGAATTCCCTGTAACCGTTGCACCGAATTTCAAACCGCTCACACAGCACTTCCCATTCGGACACATGAACAATCCCCCGCAAGCGTTTTCTCGTAGCTCAATTTTTGACCCCGGCGCAAGCGACCGAAATTTCGATGGGGTCACCGAAATGGTGACTGAAATGGGCCAAACTTTGACCCCCGATATCTCGGGCCCTAATTGTCCGATCGACTTGAAATTTGAAACGTGGCCTAACAGGGTTTCGGCCTTCCTCCCCATGCCCCGCAGTCGCCCCTCACCAGGGGGGGTCCCCCCCTTTTCGCCGTAATGCTAAAACAAAAACTCGCGAATATCTCCGAAACGGTTCGATAGAATTGCGCAAATTTTGGTGTGAAAGGGCTCCCTATTCTTTCCTACAAACCCTCCAAATTTCGTGGTCCTAGCTTCAATAGTTTTTTTATGGCGAATTTTTGAAGGTTTAAAGAATAGGCCAAAAATCGAACGGAAATTCCCCGCAGAAACTCCCTTCGCGAATTTTAAAAATCCGAGATAGCCAAAATGTTGCTCTCGAAGAGTAGATCAATTTTAAAAAAAAAAGTTTCTCTCTAGGCCCAATAGGACCCGACTTTCGTAGGGTCAAAGTTCACGAATTTGACACATTTCGGCCGCGAGAATTCCCTCTAACCGTTGCACCGAATTTCAAACCGCTCACACAGCACTTCCCATTCGGACACATGAACAATCCCCCGCAAGCGTTTTCTCGTAGCTCAATTTTTGACCCCGGCGCAAGCGACCGAAATTTCGATGGGGTCACCGAAATGGTGACTGAAATGGGCCAAACTTTGACCCCCGATATCTCGGGCCCTAATTGTCCGATCGACTTGAAATTTGAAACGTGGCCTAACAGGGTTTCGGCCTTCCTCCCCATGCCCCGCAGTCGCCCCTCACCAGGGGGGGTCCCCCCCTTTTCGCCGTAATGCTAAAACAAAAACTCGCGAATATCTCCGAAACGGTTCGATAGAATTGCGCAAATTTTGGTGTGAAAGGGCTCCCTATTCTTTCCTACAAACCCTCCAAATTTCGTGATCCTAGCTTCAATAGTTTTTTTATGGCGAATTTTTGAAGGTTTAAAGAATAGGCCAAAAATCGAACGGAAATTCCCCGCAGAAACTCCCTTCGCGAATTTTAAAAATCCGAGATAGCCAAAATGTTGCTCTCGAAGAGTAGATCAATTTTAAAAAAAAAAGTTTCTCTCTAGGCCCAATAGGACCCGACTTTCATAGGGTCAAAGTTCACGAATTTGACACATTTCGGCCGCGAGAATTCCCTGTAACCGTTGCACCGAATTTCAAACCGCTCACACAGCACTTCCCATTCGGACACATGAACAATCCCCCGCAAGCGTTTTCTCGTAGCTCAATTTTTGACCCCGGCGCAAGGGACCGAAATTTCGATGGGGTCACCGAAATGGTGACTGAAATGGGCCAAACTTTGACCCCCGATATCTCGGGCCCTAATTGTCCGATCGACTTGAAATTTGAAACGTGGCCTAACAGGGTTTCGGCCTTCCTCCCCATGCCCCGCAGTCGCCCCTCACCAGGGGGGGTCCCCCCCTTTTCGCCGTAATGCTAAAACAAAAACTCGCGAATATCTCCGAAACGGTTCGATAGAATTGCGCAAATTTTGGTGTGAAAGGGCTCCCTATTCTTTCCTACAAACCCTCCAAATTTCGTGGTCCTAGCTTCAATAGTTTTTTTATGGCGAATTTTTGAAGGTTTAAAGAATAGGCCAAAAATCGAACGGAAATTCCCCGCAGAAACTCCCTTCGCGAATTTTAAAAATCCGAGATAGCCAAAATGTTGCTCTCGAAGAGTAGATTAATTTTAAAAAAAAAAGTTTCTCTCTAGGCCCAATAGGACCCGACTTTCATAGGGTCAAAGTTCACGAATTTGACACATTTCGGCCGCGAGAATTCCCTGTAACCGTTGCACCGAATTTCAAACCGCTCACACAGCACTTACCATTCGGACACATGAACAATCCCCCGCAAGCGTTTTCTCGTAGCTCAATTTTTGACCCCGGCGCAAGCGACCGAAATTTCGATGGGGTCACCGAAATGGTGACTGAAATGGGCCAAACTTTGACCCCCGATATCTCGGGCCCTAATTGTCCGATCGACTTGAAATTTGAAACGTGGCCTAACAGGGTTTCGGCCTTCCTCCCCATGCCCCGCAGTCGCCCCTCACCAGGGGGGGTCCCCCCCTTTTCGCCGTAATGCTAAAACAAAAACTCGCGAATATCTCCGAAACGGTTCGATAGAATTGCGCAAATTTTGGTGTGAAAGGGCTCCCTATTCTTTCCTACAAACCCTCCAAATTTCGTGGTCCTAGCTTCAATAGTTTTTTTATGGCGAATTTTTGAAGGTTTAAAGAATAGGCCAAAAATCGAACGGAAATTCCCCGCAGAAACTCCCTTCGCGAATTTTAAAAATCCGAGATAGCCAAAATGTTGCTCTCGAAGAGTAGATCAATTTTAAAAAAAAAAGTTTCTCTCTAGGCCCAATAGGACCCGACTTTCATAGGGTCAAAGTTCACGAATTTGACACATTTCGGCCGCGAGAATTCCCTGTAACCGTTGCTCCGAATTTAAAACCGCTCACACAGTACCTCCCATTTATGTACCTAATTAAACCTACAAAGGCATTTCCTCCCAACTCAATTTTTGCGACTTCATGGTCCGACCCTATATTCAATGTTAAGTGTATGGGAGCAAACCGTTTAAATAAAGATATCGGCTTGAAACTTTATCAGCGTCTTTAGTCCCCGGAATGCATTCGATTGCAGCAAGAGGATTCAAAATCGCTTCATTAGTTCTCTTCGTATAACGTTAAATGTGCGAAATCGTCGTTTCTCGGTGAGAAAACGCGTTTTCGCATATGCTTTCGAATTTTAAGGGAACGGCTGCACGGATTTTGAAACCGCTTTCACAGAACCTCGCATTTAGGGGACTGAACAAGCCTATAAAAGCATTTCCTCCTATCTCAATTTTTGCGACTTCATGGTACGACCCTATATTCAATGTTAAGTGTATGGGAGCAAACCGTTTAAATAAAGATATCGGCCTGAAACTTTATCAGGGTCTTTAGTCCCCGGAATGCATTCGATTGCAGCAAGAGGATTCAAAATCGCTTCATTAGTTCTCTTCGTATAACGTTAAATGTGCGAAATCGTCGTTTCTCCGCGAGAAAACGCGTTTTCGCATATGCTTTCGAATTTTAAGGGAACGGCTGCACGGATTTTGAAACCGCTTTCACAGAACCTCGCATTTAGGGGACTGAACATGCCTATAAACGCATTTCCTCCTATCTCAATTTTTGCGACTTCATGGTTCGACCCTATATTCAATGTTAAGTGTATGGGAGCGAACCGTTTAAATAAAGATATCGGCCTGAAACTTTATCAGCGTCTTTAGTCCCCGGAATGCATTCGATTGCAGCAAGAGCATTCAAAATCGCTTCATTAGTTCTCTTCGTATAACGTTAAATGTGCGAAATCGTCGTTTCTCGGCGAGAAAACGCGTTTTCGCATATGCTTTCGAATTTTAAGGGAACGGCTGCACGGATTTTGAAACCGCTTTCACAGAACCTCGCATTTAGGGGACTGAACAAGCCTATAAAAGCATTTCCTCCTATCTCAATTTTTGCGACTTCATGGTACGACCCTATATTCAATGTTAAGTGTATGGGAGCAAACCGTTTAAATAAAGATATCGGCCTGAAACTTTATCAGGGTCTTTAGTCCCCGGAATGCATTCGATTGCAGCAAGAGGATTCAAAATCGCTTCATTAGTTCTCTTCGTATAACGTTAAATGTGCGAAATCGTCGTTTCTCCGCGAGAAAACGCGTTTTCGCATATGCTTTCGAATTTTAAGGGAACGGCTGCACGGATTTTGAAACCGCTTTCACAGAACCTCGCATTTAGGGGACTGAACATGCCTATAAACGCATTTCCTCCTATCTCAATTTTTGCGACTTCATGGTTCGACCCTATATTCAATGTTAAGTGTATGGGAGCGAACCGTTTAAATAAAGATATCGGCCTGAAACTTTATCAGCGTCTTTAGTCCCCGGAATGCATTCGATTGCAGCAAGAGCATTCAAAATCGCTTCATTAGTTCTCTTCGTATAACGTTAAATGTGCGAAATCGTCGTTTCTCCGCGAGAAAACGCGTTTTCGCATATGCTTTCGAATTTTAAGGGAACGGCTGCACGGATTTTGAAACCGCTTTCACAGAACCTCGCATTTAGGGGACTGAACAAGCCTATAAAAGCATTTCCTCCTATCTCAATTTTTGCGACTTCATGGTACGACCCTATATTCAATGTTAAGTGTATGGGAGCAAACCGTTTAAATAAAGATATCGGCCTGAAACTTTATCAGGGTCTTTAGTCCCCGGAATGCATTCGATTGCAGCAAGAGCATTCAAAATCGCTTCATTAGTTCTCTTCGTATAACGTTAAATGTGCGAAATCGTCGTTTCTCGGCGAGAAAACGCGTTTTCGCATATGCTTTCGAATTTTAAGGGAACGGCTGCACGGATTTTGAAACCGCTTTCACAGAACCTCGCATTTAGGGGACTGAACAAGCCTATAAAAGCATTTCCTCCTATCTCAATTTTTGCGACTTCATGGTACGACCCTATATTCAATGTTAAGTGTATGGGAGCAAACCGTTTAAATAAAGATATCGGCCTGAAACTTTATCAGCGTCTTTAGTCCCCGGAATGCATTCGATTGCAGCAAGAGGATTCAAAATCGCTTCATTAGTTCTCTTCGTATAACGTTAAATGTGCGAAATCGTCGTTTCTCGGGGAGAAAACGCGTTTTCGCATATGCTTTCGAATTGTAAGGGAACGGCTGCACGGATTTTGAAACCGCTTTCACAGAACCTCGCATTTAGGGGACTGAACATGCCTATAAACGCATTTCCTCCTATCTCAATTTTTGCGACTTCATGGTTCGACCCTATATTCAATGTTAAGTGTATGGGAGCAAACCGTTTAAATAAAGATATCGGCCTGAAACTTTATCAGCGTCTTTAGTCCCCGGAATGCATTCGATTGCAGCAAGAGGATTCAAAATCGCTTCATTAGTTCCCTTCGTATAACGTTAAATGTGCGAAATCGTCGTTTCTCCGCGAGATAACGCGTTTTCGCATATGCTTTCGAATTTTAAGGGAACGGCTGCACGGATTTTGAAACCGCTTTCACAGAACCTCGCATTTAGGGGACTGAACATGCCTATAAACGCATTTCCTCCTATCTCAATTTTTGCGACTTAATGGTTCGACCCTATATTCAATGTTAAGTGTATGGGAGCAAACCGTTTAAATGAAGATATCGGTCTGAATCTTTATCAGCGTCTTTAGTCCCCGGAATGCATTCGATTGCAGCAAGAGGATTCAAAATCGCTTCATAATTTCTCTTGGTGTAACGTCAAATTTGCGAGAAACGCCGGACGGAATTTCAAACCGCTTACGTTGTACCTCGCATTTAGGGGTCTGATGAAGGCTATTAAAGCATTTCCTCCTATCTCAATTTTTGCGACCTGGGGTCATTGACCGCACTTCCAATGCATAGTTAATGGGAGCTTCAATAGTAACGGTAGCGGAGCAAAAATTCGATGTTCATGTGTCAAATTTCGAAACTTTGAACCTATCAAATTCGGGTCCTATTGGGCCTGGAGAGAAACTTTTTTTTTTAAAATTGATCTACTCTTCGAGAGCAACATTTTGGCTATCTCGGATTTTTAAAATTCGCGAAGGGAGTTTCTGCGGGGAATTTCCGTTCGATTTTTGGCCTATTCTTTAAACCTTCAAAAATTCGCCATAAAAAAACTATTGAAGCTAGGACCACGAAATTTGGAGGGTTTGTAGGAAAGAATAGGGAGCCCTTTCACACCAAAATTTGCGCAATTCTATCGAACCGTTTCGGAGATATTCGCGAGTTTTTGTTTTAGCATTACGGCGAAAAGGGGGGGACCCCCCCTGGTGAGGGGCGACTGCGGGGCATGGGGAGGAAGGCCGAAACCCTGTTAGGCCACGTTTCAAATTTCAAGTCGATCGGACAATTAGGGCCCGAGATATCGGGGGTCAAAGTTTGGCCCATTTCAGTCACCATTTCGGTGACCCCATCGAAATTTCGGTCCCTTGCGCCGGGGTCAAAAATTGAGCTACGAGAAAACGCTTGCGGGGGATTGTTCATGTGTCCGAATGGGAATTGCTGTGTGAGCGGTTTGAAATTCGGTGCAACGGTTACAGGGAATTCTCGCGGCCGAAATGTGTCAAATTCGTGAACTTTGACCCTATGAAAGTCGGGTCCTATTGGGCCTAGAGAGAAACTTTTTTTTTTAAAATTGATCTACTCTTCGAGAGCAACATTTTGGCTATCTCGGATTTTTAAAATTCGCGAACGGAGTTTCTGCGGGGAATTTCCGTTCGATTTTTGGCCTATTCTTTAAACCTTCAAAAATTCGCCATAAAAAAACTATTGAAGCTAGGACCACGAAATTTGGAGGGTTTGTAGGAAAGAATAGGGAGCCCTTTCACACCAAAATTTGCGCAATTCTATCGAACCGTTTCGGAGATATTCGCGAGTTTTTGGTTTAGCATTACGGCGAAAAGGGGGGGACCCCCCCTGGTGAGGGGCGACTGCGGGGCATGGGGAGGAAGGCCGAAACCCTGTTAGGCCACGTTTCAAATTTCAAGTCGATCGGACAATTAGGGCCCGAGATATCGGGGGTCAAAGTTTGGCCCATTTCAGTCACCATTTCGGTGACCCCATCGAAATTTCGGTCGCTTGCGCCGGGGTCAAAAATTGAGCTACGAGAAAACGCTTGCGGGGGATTGTTCATGTGTCCGAATGGGAAGTGCTGTGTGAGCGGTTTGAAATTCGGTGCAACGGTTACAGGGAATTCTCGCGGCCGAAATGTGTCAAATTCGTGAACTTTGACCCTATGAAAGTCGGGTCCTATTGGGCCTAGAGAGAAACTTTTTTTTTTTAAATTGATCTACTCTTCGAGAGCAACATTTTGGCTATCTCGGATTTTTAAAATTCGCGAACGGAGTTTCTGCGGGGAATTTCCGTTCGATTTTTGGCCTATTCTTTAAACCTTCAAAAATTCGCCATAAAAAAACTATTGAAGCTAGGACCACGAAATTTGGAGGGTTTGTAGGAAAGAATAGGGAGCCCTTTCACACCAAAATTTGCGCAATTCTATCGAACCGTTTCGGAGATATTCGCGAGTTTTTGTTTTAGCATTACGGCGAAAAGGGGGGGACCCCCCCTGGTGAGGGGCGACTGCGGGGCATGGGGAGGAAGGCCGAAACCCTGTTAGGCCACGTTTCAAATTTCAAGTCGATCGGACAATTAGGGCCCGAGATATCGGGGGTCAAAGTTTGGCCCATTTCAGTCACCATTTCGGTGACCCCATCGAAATTTCGGTCCCTTGCGCCGGGGTCAAAAATTGAGCTACGAGAAAACGCTTGCGGGGGATTGTTCATGTGTCCGAATGGGAAGTGCTGTGTGAGCGGTTTGAAATTCGGTGCAACGGTTACAGGGAATTCTCGCGGCCGAAATGTGTCAAATTCGTGAACTTTGACCCTATGAAAGTCGGGTCCTATTGGGCCTAGAGAGAAACTTTTTTTTTTTAAATTGATCTACTCTTCGAGAGCAACATTTTGGCTATCTCGGATTTTTAAAATTCGCGAACGGAGTTTCTGCGGGGAATTTCCGTTCGATTTTTGGCCTATTCTTTAAACCTTCAAAAATTCGCCATAAAAAAACTATTGAAGCTAGGACCACGAAATTTGGAGGGTTTATAGGAAAGAATAGGGAGCCCTTTCACACCAAAATTTGCGCAATTCTATCGAACCGTTTCGGAGATATTCGCGAGTTTTTGGTTTAGCATTACGGCGAAAAGGGGGGGACCCCCCCTGGTGAGGGGCGACTGCGGGGCATGGGGAGGAAGGCCGAAACCCTGTTAGGCCACGTTTCAAATTTCAAGTCGATCGGACAATTAGGGCCCGAGATATCGGGGGTCAAAGTTTGGCCCATTTCAGTCACCATTTCGGTGACCCCATCGAAATTTCGGTCGCTTGCGCCGGGGTCAAAAATTGAGCTACGAGAAAACGCTTGCGGGGGATTGTTCATGTGTCCGAATGGGAAGTGCTGTGTGAGCGGTTTGAAATTCGGTGCAACGGTTACAGGGAATTCTCGCGGCCGAAATGTGTCAAATTCGTGAACTTTGACCCTATGAAAGTCGGGTCCTGATGGGCCTAGAGAGAAACTTTTTTTTTTAAAATTGATCTACTCTTCGAGAGCAACATTTTGGCTATCTCGGATTTTTAAAATTCGCGAAGGGAGTTTCTGCGGGGAATTTCCGTTCGATTTTTGGCCTATTCTTTAAACCTTCAAAAATTCGCCATAAAAAAACTATTGAAGCTAGGACCACGAAATTTGGAGGGTTTGTAGGAAAGACTAGGGAGCCCTTTCACACCAAAATTTGCGCAATTCTATCGAACCGTTTCGGAGATATTCGCGAGTTTTTGTTTTAGCATTACGGCGAAAAGGGGGGGACCCCCCCTGGTGAGGGGCGACTGCGGGGCATGGGGAGGAAGGCCGAAACCCTGTTAGGTCACGTTTCAAATTTCAAGTCGATCGGACAATTAGGGCCCGAGATATCGGGGGTCAAAGTTTGGCCCATTTCCGTGACCCTTTCCGTGACCCCATCGAAATTTCGGTCGCTTGCGCCGGCGTCAACGGAAATGGTGACTGAAATGGGCCAAAATTTGACCCCCCATATCTCGGGCCCTATTTGTCCGATCGACTTGAAATTTGAAACGTGGCCTAACAGGGTTTCGGCCTTCCTCCCCATGCCCCGCAGTCGCCCCTCACCAGGGGGGGTCCCCCCCTTTTCGCCGTAATGCTAAAACAAAAACTCGCGAATATCTCCGAAACGGTTCGATAGAATTGCGCAAATTTTGGTGTGAAAGGGCTCCCTATTCTTTCCTACAAACCCTCCAAATTTCGTGGTCCTAGCTTCAATAGTTTTTTTATGGCGAATTTTTGAAGGTTTAAAGAATAGGCCAAAAATCGAACGGAAATTCCCCGCAGAAACTCCCTTCGCGAATTTTAAAAATCCGAGATAGCCAAAATGTTGCTCTCGAAGAGTACATCAATTTTAAAAAAAAAAGTTTCTCTCTAGGCCCAATAGGACCCGACTTTCATAGGGTCAAAGTTCACGAATTTGACACATTTCGGCCGCGAGAATTCCCTGTAACCGTTGCACCGAATTTCAAACCGCTCACACAGCACTTCCCATTCGGACACATGAACAATCCCCCGCAAGCGTTTTCTCGTAGCTCAATTTTTGACCTCGGCGCAAGCGACCGAAATTTCGATGGGGTCACCGAAATGGTGACTGAAATGGGCCAAACTTTGACCCCCGATATCTCGGGCCCTAATTGTCCGATCGACTTGAAATTTGAAACGAGGCCTAACAGGGTTTCGGCCTTCCTCCCCATGCCCCGCAGTCGCCCCTCACCAGGGGGGGTCCCCCCCTTTTCGCCGTAATGCTAAAACAAAAACTCGCGAATATCTCCGAAACGGTTCGATAGAATTGCGCAAATTTTGGTGTGAAAGGGCTCCCTATTCTTTCCTACAAACCCTCCAAATTTCGTGGTCCTAGCTTCAATAGTTTTTTTATGGCGAATTTTTGAAGGTTTAAAGAATAGGCCAAAAATCGAACGGAAATTCCCCGCAGAAACTCCCTTCGCGAATTTTAAAAATCCGAGATAGCCAAAATGTTGCTCTCGAAGAGTAGATCAATTTAAAAAAAAAAAGTTTCTCTCTAGGCCCAATAGGACCCGACTTTCATAGGGTCAAAGTTCACGAATTTGACACATTTCGGCCGCGAGAATTCCCTGTAACCGTTGCACCGAATTTCAAACCGCTCACACAGCACTTCCCATTCGGACACATGAACAATCCCCCGCAAGCGTTTTCTCGTAGCTCAATTTTTGACCCCGGCGCAAGGGACCGAAATTTCGATGGGGTCACCGAAATGGTGACTGAAATGGGCCAAACTTTCACACCCGATATCTCGGGCCCTAATTGTCCGATCGACTTGAAATTTGAAACGTGGCCTAACAGGGTTTCGGCCTTCCTCCCCATGCCCCGCAGTCGCCCCTCACCAGGGGGGGTCCCCCCCTTTTCGCCGTAATGCTAAAACAAAAACTCGCGAATATCTCCGAAACGGTTCGATAGAATTGCGCAAATTTTGGTGTGAAAGGGCTCCCTATTCTTTCCTACAAACCCTCCAAATTTCGTGGTCCTAGCTTCAATAGTTTTTTTATGGCGAATTTTTGAAGGTTTAAAGAATAGGCCAAAAATCGAACGGAAATTCCCCGCAGAAACTTCCTTCGCGAATTTTAAAAATCCGAGATAGCCAAAATGTTGCTCTCGAAGAGTAGATCAATTTTAAAAAAAAAAGTTTCTCTCTAGGCCCAATAGGACCCGACTTTCATAGGGTCAAAGTTCACGAATTTGACACATTTCGGCCGCGAGAATTCCCTGTAACCGTTGCACCGAATTTCAAACCGCTCACACAGCACTTCCCATTCGGACACATGAACAATCCCCCGCAAGCGTTTTCTCGTAGCTCAATTTTTGACCCCGGCGCAAGCGACCGAAATTTCGATGGGGTCACCGAAATGGTGACTGAAATGGGCCAAACTTTGACCCCCGATATCTCGGGCCCTAATTGTCCGATCGACTTGAAATTTGAAACGTGGCCTAACAGGGTTTCGGCCTTCCTCCCCATGCCCCGCAGTCGCCCCTCACCAGGGGGGGTCCCCCCCTTTTCGCCGTAATGCTAAAACAAAAACTCGCGAATATCTCCGAAACGGTTCGATAGAATTGCGCAAATTTTGGTGTGAAAGGGCTCCCTATTCTTTCCTACAAACCCTCCAAATTTCGTGGTCCTAGCTTCAATAGTTTTTTTATGGCGAATTTTTGAAGGTTTAAAGAATAGGCCAAAAATCGAACGGAAATTCCCCGCAGAAACTCCCTTCGCGAATTTTAAAAATCCGAGATAGCCAAAATGTTGCTCTCGAAGAGTAGATCAATTTTAAAAAAAAAAGTTTCTCTCTAGGCCCAATAGGACCCGACTTTCGTAGGGTCAAAGTTCACGAATTTGACACATTTCGGCCGCGAGAATTCCCTCTAACCGTTGCACCGAATTTCAAACCGCTCACACAGCACTTCCCATTCGGACACATGAACAATCCCCCGCAAGCGTTTTCTCGTAGCTCAATTTTTGACCCCGGCGCAAGCGACCGAAATTTCGATGGGGTCACCGAAATGGTGACTGAAATGGGCCAAACTTTGACCCCCGATATCTCGGGCCCTAATTGTCCGATCGACTTGAAATTTGAAACGTGGCCTAACAGGGTTTCGGCCTTCCTCCCCATGCCCCGCAGTCGCCCCTCACCAGGGGGGGTCCCCCCCTTTTCGCCGTAATGCTAAAACAAAAACTCGCGAATATCTCCGAAACGGTTCGATAGAATTGCGCAAATTTTGGTGTGAAAGGGCTCCCTATTCTTTCCTACAAACCCTCCAAATTTCGTGGTCCTAGCTTCAATAGTTTTTTTATGGCGAATTTTTGAAGGTTTAAAGAATAGGCCAAAAATCGAACGGAAATTCCCCGCAGAAACTCCCTTCGCGAATTTTAAAAATCCGAGATAGCCAAAATGTTGCTCTCGAAGAGTAGATCAATTTAAAAAAAAAAAGTTTCTCTCTAGGCCCAATAGGACCCGACTTTCATAGGGTCAAAGTTCACGAATTTGACACATTTCGGCCGCGAGAATTCCCTGTAACCGTTGCACCGAATTTCAAACCGCTCACACAGCACTTCCCATTCGGACACATGAACAATCCCCCGCAAGCGTTTTCTCGTAGCTCAATTTTTGACCCCGGCGCAAGGGACCGAAATTTCGATGGGGTCACCGAAATGGTGACTGAAATGGGCCAAACTTTCACACCCGATATCTCGGGCCCTAATTGTCCGATCGACTTGAAATTTGAAACGTGGCCTAACAGGGTTTCGGCCTTCCTCCCCATGCCCCGCAGTCGCCCCTCACCAGGGGGGGTCCCCCCCTTTTCGCCGTAATGCTAAAACAAAAACTCGCGAATATCTCCGAAACGGTTCGATAGAATTGCGCAAATTTTGGTGTGAAAGGGCTCCCTATTCTTTCCTACAAACCCTCCAAATTTCGTGGTCCTAGCTTCAATAGTTTTTTTATGGCGAATTTTTGAAGGTTTAAAGAATAGGCCAAAAATCGAACGGAAATTCCCCGCAGAAACTTCCTTCGCGAATTTTAAAAATCCGAGATAGCCAAAATGTTGCTCTCGAAGAGTAGATCAATTTTAAAAAAAAAAGTTTCTCTCTAGGCCCAATAGGACCCGACTTTCATAGGGTCAAAGTTCACGAATTTGACACATTTCGGCCGCGAGAATTCCCTGTAACCGTTGCACCGAATTTCAAACCGCTCACACAGCACTTCCCATTCGGACACATGAACAATCCCCCGCAAGCGTTTTCTCGTAGCTCAATTTTTGACCCCGGCGCAAGGGACCGAAATTTCGATGGGGTCACCGAAATGGTGACTGAAATGGGCCAAACTTTGACCCCCGATATCTCGGGCCCTAATTGTCCGATCGACTTGAAATTTGAAACGTGGCCTAACAGGGTTTCGGCCTTCCTCCCCATGCCCCGCAGTCGCCCCTCACCAGGGGGGGTCCCCCCCTTTTCGCCGTAATGCTAAAACAAAAACTCGCGAATATCTCCGAAACGGTTCGATAGAATTGCGCAAATTTTGGTGTGAAAGGGCTCCCTATTCTTTCCTACAAACCCTCCAAATTTCGTGGTCCTAGCTTCAATAGTTTTTTTATGGCGAATTTTTGAAGGTTTAAAGAATAGGCCAAAAATCGAACGGAAATTCCCCGCAGAAACTCCCTTCGCGAATTTTAAAAATCCGAGATAGCCAAAATGTTGCTCTCGAAGAGTAGATCAATTTTAAAAAAAAAAGTTTCTCTCTAGGCCCAATAGGACCCGACTTTCATAGGGTCAAAGTTCACGAATTTGACACATTTCGGCCGCGAGAATTCCCTGTAACCGTTGCACCGAATTTCAAACCGCTCACACAGCACTTCCCATTCGGACACATGAACAATCCCCCGCAAGCGTTTTCTCGTAGCTCAATTTTTGACCCCGGCGCAAGCGACCGAAATTTCGATGGGGTCACCGAAATGGTGACTGAAATGGGCCAAACTTTGACCCCCGATATCTCGGGCCCTAATTGTCCGATCGACTTGAAATTTGAAACGTGGCCTAACAGGGTTTCGGCCTTCCTCCCCATGCCCCGCAGTCGCCCCTCACCAGGGGGGGTCCCCCCCTTTTCGCCGTAATGCTAAAACAAAAACTCGCGAATATCTCCGAAACGGTTCGATAGAATTGCGCAAATTTTGGTGTGAAAGGGCTCCCTATTCTTTCCTACAAACCCTCCAAATTTCGTGGTCCTAGCTTCAATAGTTTTTTTATGGCGAATTTTTGAAGGTTTAAAGAATAGGCCAAAAATCGAACGGAAATTCCCCGCAGAAACTCCCTTCGCGAATTTTAAAAATCCGAGATAGCCAAAATGTTGCTCTCGAAGAGTAGATCAATTTTAAAAAAAAAAGTTTCTCTCTAGGCCCAATAGGACCCGACTTTCATAGGGTCAAAGTTCACGAATTTGACACATTTCGGCCGCGAGAATTCCCTGTAACCGTTGCACCGAATTTCAAACCGCTCACACAGCACTTCCCATTCGGACACATGAACAATCCCCCGCAAGCGTTTTCTCGTAGCTCAATTTTTGACCCCGGCGCAAGCGACCGAAATTTCGATGGGGTCACGGAAATGGTGACTGAAATGGGCCAAACTTTGACCCCCGATATCTCGGGCCCTAATTGTCCGATCGACTTGAAATTTGAAACGTGGCCTAACAGGGTTTCGGCCTTCCTCCCCATGCCCCGCAGTCGCCCCTCACCAGGGGGGGTCCCCCCCTTTTCGCCGTAATGCTAAAACAAAAACTCGCGAATATCTCCGAAACGGTTCGATAGAATTGCGCAAATTTTGGTGTGAAAGGGCTCCCTATTCTTTCCTACAAACCCTCCAAATTTCGTGATCCTAGCTTCAATAGTTTTTTTATGGCGAATTTTTGAAGGTTTAAAGAATAGGCCAAAAATCGAACGGAAATTCCCCGCAGAAACTCCCTTCGCGAATTTTAAAAATCCGAGATAGCCAAAATGTTGCTCTCGAAGAGTAGATCAATTTTAAAAAAAAAAGTTTCTCTCTAGGCCCAATAGGACCCGACTTTCATAGGGTCAAAGTTCACGAATTTGACACATTTCGGCCGCGAGAATTCCCTGTAACCGTTGCACCGAATTTCAAACCGCTCACACAGCACTTCCCATTCGGACACATGAACAATCCCCCGCAAGCGTTTTCTCGTAGCTCAATTTTTGACCCCGGCGCAAGCGACTGAAATTTCGATGGGGTCACCGAAATGGTGACTGAAATGGGCCAAACTTTGACCCCCGATATCTCGGGCCCTAATTGTCCGATTGACTTGAAATTTGAAACGTGGCCTAACAGGGTTTCGGCCTTCCTCCCCATGCCCCGCAGTCGCCCTCACCAGGGGGGGTCCCCCCCTTTTCGCCGTAATGCTAAAACAAAAACTCGCGAATATCTCCGAAACGGTTCGATAGAATTGCGCAAATTTTGGTGTGAAAGGGCTCCCTATTCTTTCCTACAAACCCTCCAAATTTCGTGGTCCTAGCTTCAATAGTTTTTTTATGGCGAATTTTTGAAGGTTTAAAGAATAGGCCAAAAATCGAACGGAAATTCCCCGCAGAAACTCCGTTCGCGAATTTTAAAACTCCGAGATAGCCAAAATGTTGCTCTCGAAGAGTACATCAATTTTTAAAAAAAAAGTTTCTCTCTAGGCCCAATAGGACCCGACTTTCATAGGGTCAAAGTTCACGAATTTGACACATTTCGGCCGCGAGAATTCCCTGTAACCGTTGCACCGAATTTCAAACCGCTCACACAGCACTTCCCATTCGGACACATGAACAATCCCCCGCAAGCGTTTTCTCGTAGCTCAATTTTTGACCCCGGCGCAAGGGACCGAAATTTCGATGGGGTCACCGAAATGGTGACTGAAATGGGCCAAACTTTGACCCCCGATATCTCGGGCCCTAATTGTCCGATCGACTTGAAATTTGAAACGTGGCCTAACAGGGTTTCGGCCTTCCTCCCCATGCCCCGCAGTCGCCCCTCACCAGGGGGGGTCCCCCCCCTTTTCGCCGTAATGCTAAAACAAAAACTCGCGAATATCTCCGAAACGGTTCGATAGAATTGCGCAAATTTTGGTGTGAAAGGGCTCCCTATTCTTTCCTACAAACCCTCCAAATTTCGTGGTCCTAGCTTCAATAGTTTTTTTATGGCGAATTTTTGAAGGTTTAAAGAATAGGCCAAAAATCGAACGGAAATTCCCCGCAGAAACTCCCTTCGCGAATTTTAAAAATCCGAGATAGCCAAAATGTTGCTCTCGAAGAGTAGATCAATTTTAAAAAAAAAAGTTTCTCTCTAGGCCCAATAGGACCCGACTTTCATAGGGTCAAAGTTCACGAATTTGACACATTTCGGCCGCGAGAATTCCCTGTAACCGTTGCACCGAATTTCAAACCGCTCACACAGCACTTCCCATTCGGACACATGAACAATCCCCCGCAAGCGTTTTCTCGTAGCTCAATTTTTGACCCCGGCGCAAGCGACCGAAATTTCGATGGGGTCACCGAAATGGTGACTGAAATGGGCCAAACTTTGACCCCCGATATCTCGGGCCCTAATTGTCCGATCGACTTGAAATTTGAAACGTGGCCTAACAGGGTTTCGGCCTTCCTCCCCATGCCCCGCAGTCGCCCCTCACCAGGGGGGGTCCCCCCCTTTTCGCCGTAATGCTAAAACAAAAACTCGCGAATATCTCCGAAACGGTTCGATAGAATTGCGCAAATTTTGGTGTGAAAGGGCTCCCTATTCTTTCCTACAAACCCTCCAAATTTCGTGGTCCTAGCTTCAATAGTTTTTTTATGGCGAATTTTTGAAGGTTTAAAGAATAGGCCAAAAATCGAACGGAAATTCCCCGCAGAAACTCCCTTCGCGAATTTTAAAAATCCGAGATAGCCAAAATGTTGCTCTCGAAGAGTAGATCAATTTTAAAAAAAAAAGTTTCTCTCTAGGCCCAATAGGACCCGACTTTCATAGGGTCAAAGTTCACGAATTTGACACATTTCGGCCGCGAGAATTCCCTGTAACCGTTGCACCGAATTTCAAACCGCTCACACAGCACTTCCCATTCGGACACATGAACAATCCCCCGCAAGCGTTTTCTCGTAGCTCAATTTTTGACCCCGGCGCAAGCGACCGAAATTTCGATGGGGTCACCGAAATGGTGACTGAAATGGGCCAAACTTTGACCCCCGATATCTCGGGCCCTAATTGTCCGATCGACTTGAAATTTGAAACGTGGCCTAACAGGGTTTCGGCCTTCCTCCCCATGCCCCGCAGTCGCCCCTCACCAGGGGGGGTCCCCCCCTTTTCGCCGTAATGCTAAAACAAAAACTCGCGAATATCTCCGAAACGGTTCGATAGAATTGCGCAAATTTTGGTGTGAAAGGGCTCCCTATTCTTTCCTACAAACCCTCCAAATTTCGTGGTCCTAGCTTCAATAGTTTTTTTATGGCGAATTTTTGAAGGTTTAAAGAATAGGCCAAAAATCGAACGGAAATTCCCCGCAGAAACTCCCTTCGCGAATTTTAAAAATCCGAGATAGCCAAAATGTTGCTCTCGAAGAGTAGATCAATTTTAAAAAAAAAAGTTTCTCTCTAGGCCCAATAGGACCCGACTTTCGTAGGGTCAAAGTTCACGAATTTGACACATTTCGGCCGCGAGAATTCCCTCTAACCGTTGCACCGAATTTCAAACCGCTCACACAGCACTTCCCATTCGGACACATGAACAATCCCCCGCAAGCGTTTTCTCGTAGCTCAATTTTTGACCCCGGCGCAAGCGACCGAAATTTCGATGGGGTCACCGAAATGGTGACTGAAATGGGCCAAACTTTGACCCCCGATATCTCGGGCCCTAATTGTCCGATCGACTTGAAATTTGAAACGTGGCCTAACAGGGTTTCGGCCTTCCTCCCCATGCCCCGCAGTCGCCCCTCACCAGGGGGGGTCCCCCCCTTTTCGCCGTAATGCTAAAACAAAAACTCGCGAATATCTCCGAAACGGTTCGATAGAATTGCGCAAATTTTGGTGTGAAAGGGCTCCCTATTCTTTCCTACAAACCCTCCAAATTTCGTGATCCTAGCTTCAATAGTTTTTTTATGGCGAATTTTTGAAGGTTTAAAGAATAGGCCAAAAATCGAACGGAAATTCCCCGCAGAAACTCCCTTCGCGAATTTTAAAAATCCGAGATAGCCAAAATGTTGCTCTCGAAGAGTAGATCAATTTTAAAAAAAAAAGTTTCTCTCTAGGCCCAATAGGACCCGACTTTCATAGGGTCAAAGTTCACGAATTTGACACATTTCGGCCGCGAGAATTCCCTGTAACCGTTGCACCGAATTTCAAACCGCTCACACAGCACTTCCCATTCGGACACATGAACAATCCCCCGCAAGCGTTTTCTCGTAGCTCAATTTTTGACCCCGGCGCAAGGGACCGAAATTTCGATGGGGTCACCGAAATGGTGACTGAAATGGGCCAAACTTTGACCCCCGATATCTCGGGCCCTAATTGTCCGATCGACTTGAAATTTGAAACGTGGCCTAACAGGGTTTCGGCCTTCCTCCCCATGCCCCGCAGTCGCCCCTCACCAGGGGGGGTCCCCCCCTTTTCGCCGTAATGCTAAAACAAAAACTCGCGAATATCTCCGAAACGGTTCGATAGAATTGCGCAAATTTTGGTGTGAAAGGGCTCCCTATTCTTTCCTACAAACCCTCCAAATTTCGTGGTCCTAGCTTCAATAGTTTTTTTATGGCGAATTTTTGAAGGTTTAAAGAATAGGCCAAAAATCGAACGGAAATTCCCCGCAGAAACTCCCTTCGCGAATTTTAAAAATCCGAGATAGCCAAAATGTTGCTCTCGAAGAGTAGATTAATTTTAAAAAAAAAAGTTTCTCTCTAGGCCCAATAGGACCCGACTTTCATAGGGTCAAAGTTCACGAATTTGACACATTTCGGCCGCGAGAATTCCCTGTAACCGTTGCACCGAATTTCAAACCGCTCACACAGCACTTACCATTCGGACACATGAACAATCCCCCGCAAGCGTTTTCTCGTAGCTCAATTTTTGACCCCGGCGCAAGCGACCGAAATTTCGATGGGGTCACCGAAATGGTGACTGAAATGGGCCAAACTTTGACCCCCGATATCTCGGGCCCTAATTGTCCGATCGACTTGAAATTTGAAACGTGGCCTAACAGGGTTTCGGCCTTCCTCCCCATGCCCCGCAGTCGCCCCTCACCAGGGGGGGTCCCCCCCTTTTCGCCGTAATGCTAAAACAAAAACTCGCGAATATCTCCGAAACGGTTCGATAGAATTGCGCAAATTTTGGTGTGAAAGGGCTCCCTATTCTTTCCTACAAACCCTCCAAATTTCGTGGTCCTAGCTTCAATAGTTTTTTTATGGCGAATTTTTGAAGGTTTAAAGAATAGGCCAAAAATCGAACGGAAATTCCCCGCAGAAACTCCCTTCGCGAATTTTAAAAATCCGAGATAGCCAAAATGTTGCTCTCGAAGAGTAGATCAATTTTAAAAAAAAAAGTTTCTCTCTAGGCCCAATAGGACCCGACTTTCATAGGGTCAAAGTTCACGAATTTGACACATTTCGGCCGCGAGAATTCCCTGTAACCGTTGCTCCGAATTTAAAACCGCTCACACAGTACCTCCCATTTATGTACCTAATTAAACCTACAAAGGCATTTCCTCCCAACTCAATTTTTGCGACTTCATGGTCCGACCCTATATTCAATGTTAAGTGTATGGGAGCAAACCGTTTAAATAAAGATATCGGCTTGAAACTTTATCAGCGTCTTTAGTCCCCGGAATGCATTCGATTGCAGCAAGAGGATTCAAAATCGCTTCATTAGTTCTCTTCGTATAACGTTAAATGTGCGAAATCGTCGTTTCTCGGTGAGAAAACGCGTTTTCGCATATGCTTTCGAATTTTAAGGGAACGGCTGCACGGATTTTGAAACCGCTTTCACAGAACCTCGCATTTAGGGGACTGAACAAGCCTATAAAAGCATTTCCTCCTATCTCAATTTTTGCGACTTCATGGTACGACCCTATATTCAATGTTAAGTGTATGGGAGCAAACCGTTTAAATAAAGATATCGGCCTGAAACTTTATCAGGGTCTTTAGTCCCCGGAATGCATTCGATTGCAGCAAGAGGATTCAAAATCGCTTCATTAGTTCTCTTCGTATAACGTTAAATGTGCGAAATCGTCGTTTCTCCGCGAGAAAACGCGTTTTCGCATATGCTTTCGAATTTTAAGGGAACGGCTGCACGGATTTTGAAACCGCTTTCACAGAACCTCGCATTTAGGGGACTGAACATGCCTATAAACGCATTTCCTCCTATCTCAATTTTTGCGACTTCATGGTTCGACCCTATATTCAATGTTAAGTGTATGGGAGCGAACCGTTTAAATAAAGATATCGGCCTGAAACTTTATCAGCGTCTTTAGTCCCCGGAATGCATTCGATTGCAGCAAGAGCATTCAAAATCGCTTCATTAGTTCTCTTCGTATAACGTTAAATGTGCGAAATCGTCGTTTCTCGGCGAGAAAACGCGTTTTCGCATATGCTTTCGAATTTTAAGGGAACGGCTGCACGGATTTTGAAACCGCTTTCACAGAACCTCGCATTTAGGGGACTGAACAAGCCTATAAAAGCATTTCCTCCTATCTCAATTTTTGCGACTTCATGGTACGACCCTATATTCAATGTTAAGTGTATGGGAGCAAACCGTTTAAATAAAGATATCGGCCTGAAACTTTATCAGGGTCTTTAGTCCCCGGAATGCATTCGATTGCAGCAAGAGGATTCAAAATCGCTTCATTAGTTCTCTTCGTATAACGTTAAATGTGCGAAATCGTCGTTTCTCCGCGAGAAAACGCGTTTTCGCATATGCTTTCGAATTTTAAGGGAACGGCTGCACGGATTTTGAAACCGCTTTCACAGAACCTCGCATTTAGGGGACTGAACATGCCTATAAACGCATTTCCTCCTATCTCAATTTTTGCGACTTCATGGTTCGACCCTATATTCAATGTTAAGTGTATGGGAGCGAACCGTTTAAATAAAGATATCGGCCTGAAACTTTATCAGCGTCTTTAGTCCCCGGAATGCATTCGATTGCAGCAAGAGCATTCAAAATCGCTTCATTAGTTCTCTTCGTATAACGTTAAATGTGCGAAATCGTCGTTTCTCCGCGAGAAAACGCGTTTTCGCATATGCTTTCGAATTTTAAGGGAACGGCTGCACGGATTTTGAAACCGCTTTCACAGAACCTCGCATTTAGGGGACTGAACAAGCCTATAAAAGCATTTCCTCCTATCTCAATTTTTGCGACTTCATGGTACGACCCTATATTCAATGTTAAGTGTATGGGAGCAAACCGTTTAAATAAAGATATCGGCCTGAAACTTTATCAGGGTCTTTAGTCCCCGGAATGCATTCGATTGCAGCAAGAGCATTCAAAATCGCTTCATTAGTTCTCTTCGTATAACGTTAAATGTGCGAAATCGTCGTTTCTCGGCGAGAAAACGCGTTTTCGCATATGCTTTCGAATTTTAAGGGAACGGCTGCACGGATTTTGAAACCGCTTTCACAGAACCTCGCATTTAGGGGACTGAACAAGCCTATAAAAGCATTTCCTCCTATCTCAATTTTTGCGACTTCATGGTACGACCCTATATTCAATGTTAAGTGTATGGGAGCAAACCGTTTAAATAAAGATATCGGCCTGAAACTTTATCAGCGTCTTTAGTCCCCGGAATGCATTCGATTGCAGCAAGAGGATTCAAAATCGCTTCATTAGTTCTCTTCGTATAACGTTAAATGTGCGAAATCGTCGTTTCTCGGGGAGAAAACGCGTTTTCGCATATGCTTTCGAATTGTAAGGGAACGGCTGCACGGATTTTGAAACCGCTTTCACAGAACCTCGCATTTAGGGGACTGAACATGCCTATAAACGCATTTCCTCCTATCTCAATTTTTGCGACTTCATGGTTCGACCCTATATTCAATGTTAAGTGTATGGGAGCAAACCGTTTAAATAAAGATATCGGCCTGAAACTTTATCAGCGTCTTTAGTCCCCGGAATGCATTCGATTGCAGCAAGAGGATTCAAAATCGCTTCATTAGTTCCCTTCGTATAACGTTAAATGTGCGAAATCGTCGTTTCTCCGCGAGATAACGCGTTTTCGCATATGCTTTCGAATTTTAAGGGAACGGCTGCACGGATTTTGAAACCGCTTTCACAGAACCTCGCATTTAGGGGACTGAACATGCCTATAAACGCATTTCCTCCTATCTCAATTTTTGCGACTTAATGGTTCGACCCTATATTCAATGTTAAGTGTATGGGAGCAAACCGTTTAAATGAAGATATCGGTCTGAATCTTTATCAGCGTCTTTAGTCCCCGGAATGCATTCGATTGCAGCAAGAGGATTCAAAATCGCTTCATAATTTCTCTTGGTGTAACGTCAAATTTGCGAGAAACGCCGGACGGAATTTCAAACCGCTTACGTTGTACCTCGCATTTAGGGGTCTGATGAAGGCTATTAAAGCATTTCCTCCTATCTCAATTTTTGCGACCTGGGGTCATTGACCGCACTTCCAATGCATAGTTAATGGGAGCTTCAATAGTAACGGTAGCGGAGCAAAAATTCGATGTTCATGTGTCAAATTTCGAAACTTTGACCCTATCAAATTCGGGTCCTATTGGGCCTGGAGAGAAACTTTTTTTTTTAAAATTGATCTACTCTTCGAGAGCAACATTTTGGCTATCTCGGATTTTTAAAATTCGCGAAGGGAGTTTCTGCGGGGAATTTCCGTTCGATTTTTGGCCTATTCTTTAAACCTTCAAAAATTCGCCATAAAAAAACTATTGAAGCTAGGACCACGAAATTTGGAGGGTTTGTAGGAAAGAATAGGGAGCCCTTTCACACCAAAATTTGCGCAATTCTATCGAACCGTTTCGGAGATATTCGCGAGTTTTTGTTTTAGCATTACGGCGAAAAGGGGGGGACCCCCCCTGGTGAGGGGCGACTGCGGGGCATGGGGAGGAAGGCCGAAACCCTGTTAGGCCACGTTTCAAATTTCAAGTCGATCGGACAATTAGGGCCCGAGATATCGGGGGTCAAAGTTTGGCCCATTTCAGTCACCATTTCGGTGACCCCATCGAAATTTCGGTCCCTTGCGCCGGGGTCAAAAATTGAGCTACGAGAAAACGCTTGCGGGGGATTGTTCATGTGTCCGAATGGGAATTGCTGTGTGAGCGGTTTGAAATTCGGTGCAACGGTTACAGGGAATTCTCGCGGCCGAAATGTGTCAAATTCGTGAACTTTGACCCTATGAAAGTCGGGTCCTATTGGGCCTAGAGAGAAACTTTTTTTTTTAAAATTGATCTACTCTTCGAGAGCAACATTTTGGCTATCTCGGATTTTTAAAATTCGCGAACGGAGTTTCTGCGGGGAATTTCCGTTCGATTTTTGGCCTATTCTTTAAACCTTCAAAAATTCGCCATAAAAAAACTATTGAAGCTAGGACCACGAAATTTGGAGGGTTTGTAGGAAAGAATAGGGAGCCCTTTCACACCAAAATTTGCGCAATTCTATCGAACCGTTTCGGAGATATTCGCGAGTTTTTGGTTTAGCATTACGGCGAAAAGGGGGGGACCCCCCCTGGTGAGGGGCGACTGCGGGGCATGGGGAGGAAGGCCGAAACCCTGTTAGGCCACGTTTCAAATTTCAAGTCGATCGGACAATTAGGGCCCGAGATATCGGGGGTCAAAGTTTGGCCCATTTCAGTCACCATTTCGGTGACCCCATCGAAATTTCGGTCGCTTGCGCCGGGGTCAAAAATTGAGCTACGAGAAAACGCTTGCGGGGGATTGTTCATGTGTCCGAATGGGAAGTGCTGTGTGAGCGGTTTGAAATTCGGTGCAACGGTTACAGGGAATTCTCGCGGCCGAAATGTGTCAAATTCGTGAACTTTGACCCTATGAAAGTCGGGTCCTATTGGGCCTAGAGAGAAACTTTTTTTTTTTAAATTGATCTACTCTTCGAGAGCAACATTTTGGCTATCTCGGATTTTTAAAATTCGCGAACGGAGTTTCTGCGGGGAATTTCCGTTCGATTTTTGGCCTATTCTTTAAACCTTCAAAAATTCGCCATAAAAAAACTATTGAAGCTAGGACCACGAAATTTGGAGGGTTTGTAGGAAAGAATAGGGAGCCCTTTCACACCAAAATTTGCGCAATTCTATCGAACCGTTTCGGAGATATTCGCGAGTTTTTGTTTTAGCATTACGGCGAAAAGGGGGGGACCCCCCCTGGTGAGGGGCGACTGCGGGGCATGGGGAGGAAGGCCGAAACCCTGTTAGGCCACGTTTCAAATTTCAAGTCGATCGGACAATTAGGGCCCGAGATATCGGGGGTCAAAGTTTGGCCCATTTCAGTCACCATTTCGGTGACCCCATCGAAATTTCGGTCCCTTGCGCCGGGGTCAAAAATTGAGCTACGAGAAAACGCTTGCGGGGGATTGTTCATGTGTCCGAATGGGAAGTGCTGTGTGAGCGGTTTGAAATTCGGTGCAACGGTTACAGGGAATTCTCGCGGCCGAAATGTGTCAAATTCGTGAACTTTGACCCTATGAAAGTCGGGTCCTATTGGGCCTAGAGAGAAACTTTTTTTTTTTAAATTGATCTACTCTTCGAGAGCAACATTTTGGCTATCTCGGATTTTTAAAATTCGCGAACGGAGTTTCTGCGGGGAATTTCCGTTCGATTTTTGGCCTATTCTTTAAACCTTCAAAAATTCGCCATAAAAAAACTATTGAAGCTAGGACCACGAAATTTGGAGGGTTTGTAGGAAAGAATAGGGAGCCCTTTCACACCAAAATTTGCGCAATTCTATCGAACCGTTTCGGAGATATTCGCGAGTTTTTGGTTTAGCATTACGGCGAAAAGGGGGGGACCCCCCCTGGTGAGGGGCGACTGCGGGGCATGGGGAGGAAGGCCGAAACCCTGTTAGGCCACGTTTCAAATTTCAAGTCGATCGGACAATTAGGGCCCGAGATATCGGGGGTCAAAGTTTGGCCCATTTCAGTCACCATTTCGGTGACCCCATCGAAATTTCGGTCGCTTGCGCCGGGGTCAAAAATTGAGCTACGAGAAAACGCTTGCGGGGGATTGTTCATGTGTCCGAATGGGAAGTGCTGTGTGAGCGGTTTGAAATTCGGTGCAACGGTTACAGGGAATTCTCGCGGCCGAAATGTGTCAAATTCGTGAACTTTGACCCTATGAAAGTCGGGTCCTGATGGGCCTAGAGAGAAACTTTTTTTTTTAAAATTGATCTACTCTTCGAGAGCAACATTTTGGCTATCTCGGATTTTTAAAATTCGCGAAGGGAGTTTCTGCGGGGAATTTCCGTTCGATTTTTGGCCT
>NC_140768.1:377293-473859 GCF_044657685.1 Stegodyphus dumicola
GGTTATGAAAACAAACAAAGAAACAAACTTTAAGGTTTTAAAAACAAACAAACGAATTTAAAAAAAAAAGCAGAATGATGATAATATAATTTTAAAACTTTCGAATTAAAACATTTCTTCAAAAATAAGTATAGAGTAAAATTTATTTCCCTATCCATTGTTTACACATTTGTTTAGTTATTTGTTTCACTATCAAGAGGGACGGTTAAATCAGCCACCGCCCAAGCCGGCTAAAGGTCTCAACGTCGCGAACAACTTGCATAAAGGTGCCGACACCCTTACATAAGTTGACCGTTGTACGCGGATTCCTCGACATTTAGTTTCAGCATTCTTTGTCAAGTTCCCGGGATGTTCTGTGAAGATCGAAGTGAACAGTCGCCAAGTTAATTAATGGTACTAGTAGTACCTTCTGCAAGTTAGACATCGTCCATCAATACCTTCATGAAGTTCAGATTTAACCATCAAGAATGAAACTTGCATCAAGGTGCCGGGACGCTGATGTGAAGGTCTAAGGGAATAATCATCGATTTCTTAGGTGCCAGCAGTAAGAAGAATTAAAACTTTTACCATGAAGAATGCGGCATTCATTAAAATTCAGGAACTTTCATTTAAGTCGCCTACTTGAATAAAGATGCTGGCACCTTTTTCAAGTTGACGGAGCTCGTGAAGAAAGCACGGGTGAACTCCAGATTACACCACGAAGAAAGCAGCGGTCATCAAAATACTGGGACACCCAAATGAACAGTCGTTGATTTCAATAAAGGTTCCATGACTTTAGGAATTTCACTTTTACCATGAAGAATGCTGGCTTCATCAAGATTCCTGGCCGTGTCTGTGAAGATCTAAATTAACAGTTGCCGATTCGGCCGAAGGTATTGGGTACCGTTATAAGTTAGCCACTAATTATCAAGACATACGGGGTTCTCGGCACCCATATGAAGTTCACTTCACACCAGGAAAAATGCAACTTTCATCAAGAAGCCCGCACATCCGTGTTAAATTCTTTATAGTCACTGGCGTGCACGGAAAGCTTCCCTAAAGCAACTTCCATCAAACTGCAGTATGTTTATAATGGATTTTGCCTTGGTGAGATCTTCATCATAAAGGTGCCAGCACTTTTGTACAAACTGACCACTTTCTGCAAATGATGCCCTGATATAAAGGTGCCCGAACCCTTATAAAGCTGGCACCATTATTAAGTTAGGTTTATGATATTGTTAAGATATGTTAATTAAATAGTTATTATTATTGTACCTTCTTTATTATTGTACCTCACCAGAATGCAAATTAACTTGGTGTGCATTGAAGTTAAGGTTCAGAACTTCTGGCAACCTTGTCTTTTTGTTCGTTTTCTTTCCAGATCTACGTACAAATTATACTCCGGCTTTAGCATCTCGCTAGCCGATGTTTTAAAATGCGCACCGGTAAAATATCTTAGCCAGCTTAAATTAGTATCTTTTATATATAGGGTCTCCCATAAATGTTGCGACAAAATTCTCGGGAAGGTATACGTCATAATAATTAAGACATACACAGAAACCCATGCTCGGAAATGTCAGGGTTCAGTGGTAGCAGAGGTAGGAGATGGGAAAGGCAACAAGAGAGTGATTAATTTGAAACATTTATTGGACGAATGGTCTTTCGAAAGCTTGAATATTACAACAGACGCCAAACGTGCCCGACACTGACGGACCATTGATTGCCGGACATATTTAAAGACATCGGGAGTTTCTTTGATTGTAGCAGCTGCGCAGACTAGTCTTGCCACGAGATCCATTTCAAACACAACAAGATCGTGAGACACGACACTTTTGATGGCTCTCCACAAAAAGAAATCAAGGCTCGATAGATCCGGTGAACGTAAGGGCTAGGGAAGCGGCCGACCAAGCCCTATCCATCCGTGCGGGAATGATCTGTTAAAATGGCTACGAACATTCAATCCAAAATGAGCAGGAACCCCATCATGTTGGAACCACATGTTCTGCCTCACATTTAGCGGAATATCGTCATGAAAGTCGGCAAAACCCTGCTCCATAAAGATCAGATAATTCGCTGCATTTAACCTGGATGGTAAAATATACGACCCGATTAAGCAGTCGCCTACCATACCCGTCCACACATTAACTTCCGCGTGGTGCCGCACACCGTGGGGGTTTTCTCGGTTCATCAAATGCTGTTTGTGGTGATTGAATAGGCCATGCCTGTTGAATGTAGCCTCATCCGTAAACAACACATAAGCTGGTAAATTAACATCACGGGCACTTTCTTGCAGAAAACCACTGTGCGAAACGCATATGTTCAGGATGGTCATCGTGGAGCAGTAACTAAACCCTTTGGAGACGAAAGACCGGGAAAGACTCGGCGTTCAAGACACACTGGATACTGGTACGAGACATTCTTAATTGAGATACAATGGCACGTATGCTGGTCCTTCCATTACTCTCCACCGTATCCAATACCACTGTAATGTATTTTGCAGTAATTTACAAAACAGACAATCTTCTTAGTAGAACATATATTTTATTTCTAGTTCACAGTGATAGACAAATTTCATACAATTCTTAAGTGGCAAAATTTTAACACTACTCCTAGCTGGCAAAATCTTCAGAATACTAATCTTTTTTAAAAACATATCTCACGTTGCTGATGTTTTAATACAAATACGGCGTTGCCACTTACACAATAATTATATTTATTTATTAAATAACAAGATATTACAACCTCTCCCCCCTCCAGATAAACTTTAATTTATATTTTTGTAAATTAAAGTTTACAGTTTTTAAAACAATAATATCAGCACAACACAGAATTAAAATACAAGCATTTAAAGGAGAATTAAACAAGAAATAACATAATATACGCTGAAGAAGAGAGGAAGGAACAAATTATTTTTTTTTATCTATATAGAGAACCAAATTATTTAATCAGGCCAGGGAGTACGACTTAATGCGTCTACATTTTTATGGTTTTTACCACTTCGATGAACGATCGTATAATTGTAGGGTAGTAGTACCAGTGCCCATCTCATAAGTCGTGGATTTAGACTCACATTATTTTTGAGCCAAACTAAGGGATTATGATCGGTCATGATGAGGAATTTAGTATGCTCGTCTAAATAACATTGAAGTTTCTTTACAGCAAATATTATGGCGGCGCATTCCTTTTCTGTGGTACAGTACTTTTTTTCAGTTTCTGTAAACTTCTTACTGAGGTATAATACTGGATTTTCATTGTCTCGTTCATCTTTTTGAGCTAAAATGACACCCATATTAGAGTCTGAAACATCAATTTGCAAAATAATCTCCTTATTGAAATCAGGCGAGTGTGACAAAGGCTTTTGTGGCAGTTTTGCTTCTTCAACAACTCGCTCTTGTCTGTTTAGTTTCTTTAAAAACTTCTCTTTGACTTGCATCTCAACTCCAGAACTTGGCGATTCATCTGGAACTTTTAACTGAGAATCGTTTAATTTTGTCAGTTCTTTCTTGTAAGATAGTTTTTGCTCTTTGCGAGATGAATCTTTGTTCTTATCTGCTACTTGCACTCTCATTGAATGTGGCAACTTTGAGTATCCTTCATCGTGTTTGTGCCTCTTTGCTAAGTTTTCTGACGTGTGCGTAGATTCTGAACGTATTTTTAATTTCTTAGCTTTAGAAGGACCTTCATGAGTTCTTTTATAAGAATTTCTTTGATCTGCTGCTAACGAACTGTCAAACACATCTTTACTTTTTGGAGAAGAAGGAACTGGGGAACTTATAGAGGAATAATCACACACATGATCCATAGAAGATGAATCACCAGGTAAATAAGGCGAGTCAACTTCCATATAAATAACTTCAGTTTTCTCATGAAGAGATGAACGCTTAGACTGTTTGTCAGATTTCTCTAAAGCATTGACAGAGGCTTGACTCTTAGGAGGGTGCGTATTGACCAAAATATTCTGACTTTCAGCAGTATTATTTGTTTGGTTCTGCATCAAAGTTGTGTAGTTCTGCATTTGATCCCTATATTTTTCAGGAATAACAATTAATTCCCTTTCATTTCCCTTTTTCTCTATTTTCTTTTTCACCAACAATCCGTTTTCTTTTACTTTGAAATCATTTGTCTTGCTGGAATTTTCATTTTTAGCTTCTCTAAGCAAGAAGGCTAGATCTCTACTTTGATTTTGAGATTCAATTAATTCCTTTGAATTAGCATTAATTATTTTCTTGATTTCCTTGTCTTTCTCATCAGCTTGCGGTAAAATATCTTCGTCAGACTCAATAACAGACAGTTCTTCTTTTTTCCCCATTTCGGTGTCTCTACTTCGATCTTCTTCACGAGATCTTTTTACTTGAGATCGTGTCAAAACTGCATTTATTTTTTCTAAATTAAGAATGATTTATTTTTGAACAATTGGGCAGTTTTGTTACCCAATACATATCTGCCAGGATCATTTGTAACAACAGCTGCCTTTGTTTTTATGTGACAATTTTTATGTTTACAATTAATTTCAACTTCAGCTAACGGTAGACACACTAAATGGTCATTTAAGAGATATTGTACCCAGACATGTTCTCCAATAATTTTTGCTTTATCTACATATTTTCGAGATATAACATCTACTGTGGCTCCTGTGTCTCGAAGAATAGGCATTTCATACCCATTAACTAAACCGTTAATTGTATACGTCTTTAATAAATCATCATTCGAAAATACGCAATTTATCTTTTCATTTGGTTTTAAGCGAGGGCACTGAGGCTTAAAATGTTCGTATGACCCACACTCGAAACAACGTGGTCGATATCTTTTGTCATATAAATTTTCTTGGTTCTTGTTTTGAAATTGATTTTTTTGTCGGTGATCTTTCTGGTATTTTGAATCGTCCCATTTATCAGAATGCTTAAAATGAGGCGGATGCTCTATTTTTTTCACAAAATTATCATAACGCGGTTTAAATGATCCTTTGTTAATTTTCTCAGTCTGATTGACAGAAAATTTCGGTTTTATTGTTTTCCTCACATCTTCAAAATCTTCAATTTTCTTAACTATTTCAGTAGGTGAAATGATGGTTGTCCATTGATCCATAAAATGTTCTTTGAAATCAAGAGAGGTACGCTTTTTTATTTGATCAACCAGCATGAGATCTTTTAGCTGTTCAAAAGTTTTAATGTTTAATCCGTTAAGCCATCCTTCTAAATAATTCTTTAATTCATAGTAGAAATCATACCAAGTACTTTCAGTAGATTTTTGGTGTTTATTAAATAGTTGTCGAAATTTTTCCGCAGTCAATTTAAATCGTTGTAACAGTAAAGTTTTTACATATTCATACTTTTTCGCTTCCTCTTCTGGTTCTCTAGCAATAAGCTGAACAATGTCAGGAGGCAGTAATGAAATAAGTTGAGTCACTTGATTTTCAGCACGTATATTCATTATTTTAGCTTGACGCTCAAATAACACCAGGAATAAACTTATTTCATCTTCTTTAGGGTTGAAACGTGGCATGACATCGTGAATTCTGATTTTTAAAGGCTGCTCAGGTAACTGCGTAGTTTCTGCCGGCTGTGCTGTGGCAGCCATTGCTTCCAACTGAAGTTTCTGTAGCTCAAAGGCTCTAATTCGCTCTTCTCTTTCAAGCTCTTCTTTTCTTTCTTCTCTTTCGCGTTCTTCTCTTCTTTCTCTTTCTTCTCTTTCGCGTTCTTCTCTTCTTTCTCTTTCTTCCCTTTCGCGTTCTTCTCTTCTTTCTCTTTCTTCTCTTTCGCGTTCTTCTCTTCTTTCTCTTTCTTCCCTTTCGCGTTCTTCTCTTCTTTCTCTTTCTTCTCTTTCGCGTTCCTTTTCTCTTTCTCTTTCTTCTCTTTCGCGTTCCTTTTCTCTTTCTCTTTCTTCTCTTTCGCATTCTTCTTTTCGTTCCCTTTCTTCTCTAATTGCAGCCAGTAGTTCTCGAGTAAACTCCTCATCATAATCGGGACTTTCCGTAATCAGTTTATGCAACTGAGCAATCTTAAATTCAGGTTTCACGGTTAAACCTAACTCTTCTGCTAGTACTTTTAAATCCTGTTTTTTACTCCTAGCTAAGAATGACATGTTGACACAAGTTACTTTTAATAGGCTTCCTTTTGAAATTCAATCTAAAAGCTCGTACTTGTATTAAAAATATATAATTTCTGGCGAGATTTAATTTCTCGAATACGAAATTCACACTAACCAATTGGAGAGAATTATTTAAACAACTTTGCCAGGTTGGCACAAAATAATTTAATACTACGTCGGGTTGACGTTTTAACTCACTATTCACAAGCCTCGTTAGCTATAACTATATAAACACCTTTGCCAGTTAGGCAATACAATGGAGTTTTACCAACGTCAGTTTGACGATTTTACTATCTATCTCCACGCCTGGTTGGCGATAACGAAAACAATTTTTGCCAGTTTGGCAATACAACTTTTAGAATATACAATCTGTAATACGTCGGGATGACGTTGCTATCTACCACACGCCTGGATGGCGAGAACTAAGAAAAAAACTTTTGCCAATTCTGCAGTATAATTAAATCACACTACGTCAGTTTGACGTTATTATATTTTCACGCGCCTGCTTGGCAACAAATTCAAAAACTCAGCTAGCAGTTCTTTTTTTTTATAAATGCCGGGATGGCTTACACATATCAATTATCAACATAAAAATTCAATACAAATAGAAGTAAAGCATAAATAATAATTTTAAAATACTTCTTTACCACAAATATCAATTATAAATTTAAGCTGAATATTCTTAGTGTCAGTTATTTTAAACAAAATCTTACACGATATACTATAATTCTGAAACAAAGTATTAAAATTCAATAAAAGCTTTTTTAAGAAAACCAAAAGTTAATCTTATCTTCAGAGATCACCAGTATCCTGTTTTTGACAATTTTTTCTCGGACGCAAGTTATAGAAGCACAGAAGATAACCTTAATGATCCGCTTCAAATCTGGATTTAAAACAGCAGACTTCTTACATCCATTTCTCATTGAAATAAACAAACTCGGAAATTGGTATTAGCAAACTTGTTCTAAAAAATTCAGCAAATTTCTGGGATTAGGAGACCAGCACCATCAAAATTGATAATTGCACTCCTAATTTCCAGTATCTCGGTGGAACCTCCAATTAATTAAAGACTGTAATGTATTTTGCAGTAATTTACAAAACAGACAATCTTCGTAGTAGAACATATATTTTATTTCTAGTTCACAGTGATAGACAAATTTCATACAATTCTTAAGTGGCAAAATTTTAACACTACTCCTAGCTGGCAAAATCTTCAGAATACTAATCTTTTTTAAAAAAATATCTCACGTTGCTGATGTTTTAATACAAATACGGCGTTGCCACTTACACAATAATTATATTTATTTATTAAATAACAAGATATTACACCACTTTCTTCCCTAACGACCGAGCGAGTCGATCGTGCGCTGCCCTTACTTGTCTTGCCACTTCTTAATGACCCGTAGTCGCACAAATTTTGATGCAAACGTGCAAGCAAACTGTGGTGTGGTTGACGGGGAAGCGTTCTCGATAAATGCGCGCAGCGGCTCGTCCATTACCCTCAGCTATTCCATCACGACGTTCTACAAGCTTTCTGTTCGCATAGCGTTCCATGCTCTTCGTATGGTGCCTACCGCTAGAATGAGACAATCCTCACTTTCTACTAACACTCTCCTGTACAGCACTTCCCTGGCGGCGTACAGTGCCGTGTCTGGGCATAGGTTTCCATGCAATTTTTAATCCTTATGATGTGCCTTACCTTCCCCAGAAGTTTGTTGCAACATTTACGGTACACCATGCATAGTATCAGTCTATATTTTTATGTCGGAATTTAGCTTTTTTATTTTAATTCAAATGCCCAATTCGTACTGAATCTGTTGACCAGAACTTCAGTTTCTAGTCATAGCAGGGACAAAGGTGAGAAACATGAGACACTTGCCTCAGGTTAATAACTAAGATGGGCGTTCAATTAGCTATGAAATCGTAGATAAATACATTTAGAAGTTATTAACGATTTAATATTTTAAGTAAGATACAAACATTATTATTACGCATTTTATGAGCCTAAAAGGGACCGGAAACACGATTTTGTGTTGTTTCACTTTTCATTAGTCTGCTGCCATTCGGAAAAGCGTAATATATTATTCTCTCATATTTGATCTGTCTGTTAATTAATTATCTAGCAAACTAAGATTATTAGAAACAATAGATGCAGTCATTAAAATTTAAAATGCATAAAATTAATGATATATTTAATTAAAAATATTAAATAAACTCTGCTGGCCATTAAAATTGCAACAGCAGGAAGGAATAATCTGACGAATATCGAAATCCCATGAGAGGAAGAAGACATATGCAAATGATTAGTATTTCATCGAATATAGACAACGCAGGAGGGAGAAACTACATCTGAAGCACTTCATAAAAGAAAAGTTGTGCAGTGGATTTCTCATTTGGAAAGCGCTTTGTAAGGTCGGGGGTTCCTCAGAATCTCCTGTTATGCCACGAATAATAAGAAAAAATAGAGGCAACACGATCGTTGCCTCTGGAGAGTGTGGATTATTGTTCCGTCGCATTGGTCGACATCCAACCACAGTCATGCGAATATGCAATCAATGGGTTGCTGAGGGTCATACTAAATGGCACGCAGAATCTCAACGCACTTCCATGACTAACGACCAAGAAGGCAGACATGTTGTGAGGTCACCCTGCAAAACCGTACGACCACATCACGGACCATTAGTCAGGGAAATGGGCATGTTTGCAACACTCCCAGTATCCGTTCGTACGGTGCGTCGACGTTTGCAGCAGCGTGGACTATCAACACGGCGACCGTTACTTCGTCTTCCCTTGACAATGCAGAATAAAGAGACACGGCGACTCTGGTGCGCTGAACAACAAAGCTGGATACAGGAATGGCACGATGTCATTTTTTCAGACGAGTCCCAGTTCAGCGCGCAGTATTCTGTTGGCCGTATGCGTATTTGGAGGCTGCGAGAAGACCGCACGTCACCTGCTTGCATTCGATATCGGAATAGCGGCCCTGCACCTGGTGTGATGATTTGAGCAACCATTTGTTACACGACACGCACATCTCTGGTTCGGATCGACTTTAATTTGAGCGCAAATCGATATATTTCTTACGTCTTGCACGTCCAGTGGAAGTGCCCTATCTTCGAGGCCTGCCAAACGCCATCTTCCAAGAAGATAATGCAAGATCACATGTTGCAGATCGTATTCTGATCTTCCTCGATACACAGGGATTGCTGCCCTGGTCTACACGGTCTCCAGATCTGTCACGCATTGAAAACATTGGTCATGGATTCCTGAGAGAGTGGCATGCCAGGTAAAACGGTTGATGAAATGTGGCATAGACTTGAAGCAGTATGAAATGTATGTAGATGCTACAGATATTAAATCAGAAACAGGTAGTTTTGAAAAATGCGCTATTTTAATAAATATGGTGCCGCTAAATTATTATCACATCTTTACAGTTTAATTCAACTCTGAGTTATAAAATTGCGTTATAATTATTTTAAACATAGTCAGAATGTAATTATAGAAATGTTGCTTTCTATGTTTGGAAAATCTTGCGTCACAAGTTGATCAATTTTCAATTCAATGAAATTAACTCAAATCATAGTCTTCTTGAATGTGCTCATTATGTCCAGAAACTTAACCCACTTCCGGCAGCTTTAAAGTACCTATGTGCATCTTAGCCAAAATGTGTTCTAAATTTTTACGAACTAAAGAGAAAATTGCTGCTTTTTAAGTTTTACAAAATATTAAATAGATAATAAAACAAATTCAAAATTCGGGCCTCCAAGTGCCCATGTTCGATTGAAGGACTACGTTATTCAGAATTGGATGGTTCTAGATACCGTTGTTTCTTCACAGCGCGAGAAACATTCATGCAGATTCTTCATTACTTAGTTTCTCTAAATATAATTGATAGCGATAATTTTTGGCGGTAACAATTTGAAAAGTGAATCGACGCAAAGTGGCGTTTCGGAATTACTAGCCCTTCTGGGCTAACGCCCTTTGGGCTAAGCAAAATATAGTCCGAGGTCAATACTTTATAAATTTGATACTGTTCCATTCATTTCGAGCATACATGATTTTTTATAAAAATGACAATTCCAATGGAAACCAGATTACATGAGACAAAGATTTTCACATATTTTCTTTATTGACATAAAAACAGAGAAACATATCGAAAGGTCTGATTGTTAATCATATAATAACGAAACATTTTTTTGGATATTATGTTTTGGATATTAAACAGTCAATTGAACTGGGCTTGTAAATGACAAAGCTATGTAAATTATCATTCATCGTGTGAATTTTGAATGGTATGCATCGCTACCCGAATACGGAGCTCGACGATATGCATTTTATTCGCAGGCTTACCGAAAGGAACGCAGCAGTTATTCATAGAAAGTACAGGGGAAGAATTCTTTGCGCTTCCTTCGAATAACTGCTTCATTTATCCGCAGCCGCAGGGATAAAATGTAATGAAGTTTTGCGTTCGTGAAACGATAGATACGGCTTACATTTCGCACGGGGAATGCAGATTTTTGCCTGCGGGTCGCCACGTACGTCCTCAACGTGCCATTCTACGCACACATTCTATTACAAACTCGGCTTATTTCGATCCCCTTTACATTTGTGCTATATATTTTTGATTCACTCTGTATAAATGAAATTTCTGGATTCGCATAATGTTATGTTTTGCTTAATTTTGCGAAGAGCGGGAAAACGAAATGAAATGGAAAAATTTTAGCTAAAACTTTTCAGTTGTCGAAAGACAAACAACTTTTCCAGCCCTTATTTTAAATCAATTCCTCATAATATTATAAAATCCGTTCGAAACAAATAAAAGATAAAAGTTTACTTGTTTGTTCTTAACCCGTTGGGTACGTTTGACGTCTGAGACACGTCATTCACTTTTTTTCCCCTAGGAGCGGTTGACGTGTCTAAGACGTCAAACCAAAAATTAAACTCTTGGGTACATTTGACGTCTGAGAGACGACATTCACTTGTTTTCCCTAGGAGCGGATGACATGTCTAAAACGTTATTTGAGGTTATGCACAATTCTGTTCATTTCATTGTAGCTTGTATCAGTCATAATAGAAGAGGCAATTACAGTATTTCGGTGAACATTATTTGCGATACACTGCCCGATTATTTCAAAAACAAGGACTATATTTTATGATAGTGATAGCGAAAGTGACTTTGAGAAATCTAAAGAAGAATTGTTTAGTGATCCTGAAATTGACAATTACAATGAAATACAAAGCGAAGGTGATGAAGACGATATCGAACTAGAAAATGATGACAATTGTAATATAATATCAAGGTTTCGAAGACGCACAAGACGTCTATCGAGCAGTGATAGTGAATCTTCTCGTGAACCAGTATCAGAGGAATGGATTTGGGAAGAAGAAGAAAATGTAGCCGATATAAAAAGTTTTTCTGAAATATCTGGAATTAATCCTTTGAGCCTGCGTAGACTAGGTAGTAATCCTACGCCTTTAGATGTTTTGAATGAAGATTTTTGGGACACTATAGTAGAAGAGACGAATAGATATACCAGACAAGGGATAGAAAAACAAGGTTGTGTAAAAAAAAAAAAGGTGGTTTAGACGAATAGATATGCCAGACAAGAGATAGAAAAAGAAGGTTGTGTTAAAAAAAAAGTGGTTCCCTGTAAGTTCTGAGGAAATGAAAGCTTATATTGCATTATGCATCTTGATGTCGCACATGAAGAAGCCAAAAATGCATATGTATTGGTCAAAACGATATGCAATAAGTACTCCAATTTTTGCCAGCACTATGGCATGCGATAGGCTTTTGATATTTCAAGCTTTCTACATTTTACGGATAATGAAGAGGAAAATAAAGATGACAGAATAAGAAAGATTAGAAATATAGTGGATTACCTAAATACTAAATTTTGTTACATTTATACTCCTAAAGTGAAGTAGCTATTGATGAATCGCAACCAAAAATTATATCCGTTCCACATGCAAAAATTTTCTCAAATAAATCCGTACCCAAGGGGTAAAGTTACAGTGCAAATCCTAAGGAATTATGTTTACAAATGTTATTGTTCCAGTTAATTATTATAACCTAATACTACCAGGAATAATTTTCTACCTGAATTTTAAATTTATTTCTTTTATCAAAAAACATTACGATAATTTGCTTTAGTGTTATTACCGTGTAACACTTCCCTTTACGTATATAAAAAGGATCTGATTTGTTCATTTATTATTCTAGCAGTTTCAATGAAACTTTTCAGCCTGTATTCGTTTTATTTGGAAGCGAAATAGAAATGAATTTCGTAATGGGAAGATGCTACAAACCGGATGTCCTCATTCAGTTCTTACTCGCCTTGTCGCTACACCAAATTTATGCACATTTTGTATTTTCAACATTTCATTAATTACGTAGAATTCGAATGCTAACTGAGGGAGGCTTAAAAAATAGCTCAAATCTAAGGTGAAAAAAAATAAAAAGGAAAAAATAATAGTACATCACTGCAACGGAAATTTGACACCTGCCCCCTAGTGAGGAGCTCTCTCCGTCAGTCATTTTTAAGTCGAATCCCAATTATTATGCCAATATACAGTGGATGGACAAAAATATGGAAACACCTTGTGAAATGCATGTTTGAAAAGAAAGATTGATTTTAATGAAATATGTAGGTGGCGCTGACGTTTTTGACTACTGACGCCACCTATACAACTTCGTAAATGTGCTAAACAGTTCAGTTGATGTCGGAGTACTGTTATGTGAGGTTGTCATTGCATTATTTCAGAGTTAACAGACTTCGAACGTGGGCAAATTGTTGGAGCACGTATGGTAGGTGCTTCCGTAAGCAAGGTACCTTCCGTAAGTAAGGTAGCCGAGGTGTTTAGTGTTTCAAGAGGTACTGTATCGAAGATTTATTCCGCGTATTTGAAAAGCGTAAAAACGTCATCTGCTAAATCACAGCGCGGACGAAAGTGTGTCCTGAGTGAACGTGACAGACGATCATTAAGGGCGATTGTGACGAAAAATAAGAAGACCACAGCTGCAAAAGTTACTGCTGAAATGAATGCTGTGTTATCGAACCCTGTGAGTACCCTGTGAACCCTGTGAGTGTGTACTTCATAAACAGAGAATTGTTGGCCGTGCTGCAATTGAGAAGCCACTCATCAGTGATGCTAATGCCCGTAACAGGAAAAGGTGGTGTTTAAGTCATAAAGCTTGGACTATAGAACAGTGGAAGCGAGTAATATGGTCTGACGAGTCTTCTTTCACATTGTTTCCCACTTCTGGCCGAGTTTACGTCTGGAGAACGCCATCTCAAGCCTATAATACAGACTGCTTGTTGCCAAGAGTGAAACATGGCCGGGGGTTCTGTTATGGTTTGGGCAGCTATATCGTGGTTCTCTGCTAGCCCCATGATAACTGTGTCAGGGCACATGACTGCCAAGACTTATGTGAACATTTTGGCCGATCAAGTTCATCCCATGGTACAAACTTTGTTCCCCGATGGTGATGGTGTCTTCCAAGACGACAAAGCCCCTGTTCACACAGCTCACATTGTCCAGGACTGGTTTTCTGAGCACGAGGATGAGTTGCCCCATCTCCCCTGGCCACCACAGTCACCAGACCTGAATATTATCGAACCTTTGAGATCTACATTGGAACGGAAAGTGCGTTCTCGTTATCCACCGCCAACATCGTTATCTGAACTTTCCACTGTTTTGCAGGAAGAATGGTATAATATTCCCTTGGCAAACATACAGGAACTGTATTTATCCATTTCGAGAAGACTGCAAGCTGTTTTGGATGCCAACGGGTTTCCTACATCATATTAAGCAAAGAAACATGTTTTTTAAAAGGTGTTTCCATATTTTTGTCCAACCCCTGTATGAGGCTTATGTTTTATAATTTTCAAAGTATCTATACCTGAAAAGCGCCTTCTGTTGGTTATATCACAATTATTTTCTTTCAGTTTATCTCCAGCGTTATGCAGAGAGTGGGCTATTCCGGCTAATAGATATAAGCGTTAGGTATCAATAATATATTTAAGGACAACTCATTTATTTCGTAAGGTTCTTTCTACGACCTTCATTCCTTAAAATCATGTTATAATTGAGGGCATAATACATTTCTATGGCACTGATTTTTCCAAAGTTTGCGTGACTTTTTATTAAGCTAATTTTTGGATTGATTGGATCGCATTTTGGGCACAAGAAAGAAAACTTTTCGCTTAAGCGAATATATTAATATATTATAATAATATCCATATTAATACACTTAGTGATGACTTGAAGAATTACTACAATATACTGAAATAACGAAATAAAAAATTACTACAGTATACTGAAATAACAAGATAAGCAGTTACTATAATATACTGAAATAACATGATAACAAATTACTACAGTATACTGAAATAATTTCTATGTTGTTTTGCAATCAATCAGCACTCAATGTAAAAGAACGGTGAGTGGTACGCAATAAACTTACTTAATATTTTGTGCTAAATTTGCAGGAATGACGATAACTAAAAATAATTCATTTCTTGTCAGGTATTAAAAGGGATTAAGATATTAAAAAGATTAATATTAAGGCATTAAAAATAAAAATAAAACTGCTTAATATAATATAACAATAGTAAAAAAAAGGCTTAATAAAAATTTATTATAAAAGCTAAATATTAATTAATAAAAATTGCCTAATATAAATTATAATTAAAAAAGGCTTAATATAATAAAAAGCCTAATTAAAAAGGCTTAATAATGACAAATTAAATCAAACGAAAAACATATTTAAAGTAAAAAATATACGTTTACCGTTTGAACATTTTGATTAATGTGTGTTAGTTAAATATAAATGCATTTTCCATAGATGTCACTGATATTGATCCCTGAACCAACTGATAGAACATTAAGAACTCTTTCATAATTTGCATCAAAACAGATAAATTCAAAGTGTGCAATTTTGCCATAAAAGTTTAAGTTTAAAATACTAAAATTCAAACAAAAAATACTCATAATTATTAAACTGTAACGAGTTTTTTTTATTTCATGTGTTTTTTCTTTTTGTTTTTTGTATGTGTTTTTTCTTTTTGTTACAAACACATTAACGAATAAACATTTATTCGTTAATGTGTGTAATTTTTATATATGTTTCTACTTTGGTTTAATTTAAAAAGGAAAAATTCAAGCGAGTAAATTTACACAATTTAAAAATTATATTATGCATATTTGTCTTAAATATTTTATCTTAAAATTCTAAAAGTTAAATGCTTAAAGTTACATAATTTGGACTTTAACTCTTTATAGTAGTGTCTTTTGCCATTTTTGTTTTTAAATATTAAGTTCACTTTTTATTTATTTATTTTTGTTTGAAACAATCTCAATTTCAGCTTTAAAAAATTACTTAAAAATTACTAATTTATATAATTTAGTTTTTTGTTTTAAAATGCCAATATGTGCCGAAAACGTTTTATAAACTTCCGAAAGAGAAATACATATTATATAAGTTTCGCAATTTAAAAACCTTAGAAGTTCTGCAATTAGAAAAGAATCATTTATTTATTACATAACAGTGAATGGTTTAAAAACGAGTAATTTAAATCAGAATCTCTCTAATTCATTTAGCAGAAAAAAGTCATATCAATCATGAAATTCGCAACTATAATACAAGTTCAAAAAATTAAGGAAAAGTCGCTTTCCAAATAATTCTTGCTCTAAAATACCGGATTTATAATCTTATTAATTCACAGTAAGGGAGGGGGGAACGAGGACCATAACGAACAAAGTTTCGTTCACATCCTAATACCTATAGTAAATGGTTCATTGTGCGATAATAATCACGAACAATTTTGTAATTAAACAGTAACCATAACAATACGATATGCTACGAAATCGGTAGCACCCATATAGTGCCACCTATTCCAACTGCGCAGAGAAATACGAAAGATTAAAGCAAGTCACAATTTTTCCTTGCTGTAGTATTTTGTGAACCGAAGTGGTCCTTTCATTTATATCCATTTACAAAAAGATTTACAACATTTCCATACATTGGTCAAACATTAACATTCAAGCATATATTACTGCAAACTGACAAAACAGCAGAGTGTGTTATGAAGGATTTCAACAAAGGTGTGTTTCTTCGTTACATATATACAAAAAATATCTCGCTACAGAAGTAATAATAATATTGTTACGGATTTGGTATTTAAGTAGCTAATGTTAGTCGAATTATAAATTAAATTGTTTTATTCCCCGTGCAGTGCAGCGCATGACGAATATTATGAGAAAGCTAAGCCGGAAAAATTAAAAATACAAGAGCACGTGCATTTAACATTTAATAAATATCTCTTTTTGATTTCGAGAAAGTTCCAGAAAATTCTCTCGCGCGATTTAAAAATCTTATAAAAGGAGTACAACTTCTCAATTCGTAGTGAATGTGAGTGATTAGTTAGTTTGTTGTTGTTTTAAGAGTTTGTTTAGAAAACTGCTCTTGTTGACTGTAGCGAATTCGCGGATTAGCTTTCTCTAGCTGTTTTGAATTAAGTTCTCTTGCACGTTTGAGTAGTTAAAAGATAACTACGGTGAGATATTGTAATACTGCACAAATACTTCAGGAAATTTAAGCATATTTGTTGTGATTGTTGTGATAATAATAAATTTTTGTTCATTTTTCATCGGACTTGTGCATTCATTTCGTAACGAACCCCTACGCACGCAACAATATTATTGCAAATAATATGATTTAGTATCACAAGAATAACAGTCTTTTTGGGGGGAACAATTTACTACAATATGCAAGTAAGAAGCTACATTAAACAACATGGTCTCGTAGAACAGTTCTAATTCATTAATTTTAATTAGTTTCGCTAGCAAAGCTTTTGAAAGTAGAACTCAAGAAGTTATATTCTCGTGTACTTTTAACTCAATTAACATCCGAGTTATAATTTATAAGTATAATATGGGCATACTATAATATATAAAATCCCTTTGTTTTTAAATCATTTAATCTAATGATAATTTTTGAAGCAGCTGCGTGATGCCATTTTTAATAAGCAAACTATGACTCTAATGATTGTATTCTACAAAACATAGAATTTGTTATTAATAAAATAGTTTAAATAGTTTTCGACACACTTCAATCTGCGTATCGCTTTGCCATGAACGCTTGTTTGTTTAACATTTCTTAAACAAACAATTTTTGTGTTAGGTTAATATACAATAATAATAACAAGTTTAAAATTTTGTAAAGTACCTAAGAATCGTAGTAGAGGATTCATGAAGTATTCCTACAAAATTCCAAGTATTCTGGAATGGTAACTTTCTCCTCTTATAGATAATGATAACAAAAGCTGTACATCGACAACAAATTTCGAAATCAGAACTGTAATTAAAAAATTAGTTTGAACGTTGTAATAAATTTTACACTTCTCCATTTAACGCGTTTGATTAATTCTATCCAAAAGTGCTCAAAAACTTTTCTATGATATCACTTTACTAGCTTTCTATGAATTATAAGCAAATTTCTGAATCAATGATATCCTCTCGCAAAACATACAACATTTTCTTACATTGTTGCACTTCAGTTCGTGAATTTGTAATACATTTTCTGCCATCAGTCTGAAGACGTTTAAGGTTCGTGCACAATAAAACAACACAAGACTGCACAGAAATCGCCTCTTCTTCTAAAATGCACATTTCACAAAGTTTTTTGCAAAAATCTTTCTTTTTTTTTACTTAAACACAGTAAGTGTTTGACAGCAGTTTTTGTTGCCTTATTAATGTGTTCCTTTATTCTTTCTACCATGCGTTGGTCTTCAGAAAAATATGGCGACTGAAAAAAAAGCTAGAATGATGGATAAGAAGCCACTGCTAAGTGGACCCATGGGAGCACCCGATTTGGTAAGATCACGCCTCATCATCATTACACGATCGATCACATGTATGACGCCATTGACAGTTTGCACATCTGGGGCGGACGATACGAGCTTGACGACCTTCCCATTCCAACAATAGTTCACCTAAATTCAAACGATATTAAAATAAATATTTAGTCACTATTTAAATAAATATTTATTCATTCATTTAAACACATAAAACATAATAATATTAAAAGAACACTGTTAACATTGTTATTTAAATATTAGCTTTCCCGAAAGCTAAACAAACATTAACAAAATTTAAATATTTTTTATTTAAATATTAGACGAAAATTAAGATATTAGCTGAGAAGCTAAATATAGAGACATTGACTAAGTCAATATTTAAATAAATATTTATTCGTTTAAACACAAAGAACAAAATGCTATTAACAGAACACTGTTAGCAGAACATTGTTACGTAACGAAACATTGTTATTTAAATATTAGTTTTTCCTATGAAAATTAAGATATTAGCTAAATTGACGGAAGACTTGGAATATCATAAGGCTTACCTAGACGTTCTCTTTTGACTGGAACTGACCCCGTCTGATGATGTCCCAGCCAGTTATTCAGATTTTCCCGCTTATGTGTTCAAATTTTAAAAGTCCGGAATACACTCAAATGATATTAATACGAGCCCACAAGAGCTGACAACATTTTACGACACATTCTTTCGGACACTGAGGCATGGGAAAGAAGTTTTGATGGAACAAAACCTTTTATTTGGATATACAGCAATGAATGAACATTTTCTGAAATTGAAGCTTCGAGTGAAAGTATTAATGAAGTTCTCGCAAATAATGCAGTAAGCATGGATCATCCTTTAGATGAAGTTGATGCTTGCAAAGGCTTTTTGGCTAGCTATTTGGAAAATCTGGACCGGGATAATTTGCAAAAATAAATACTGTGAAGAAAGATGGATACTTTTCGGGCATTTCAAAGGAAACATCTGATGTGTACACCACATTACTTCCTTGTAAATATTAAACTATACGCATTTTTTCTGCATTTCGTTTAATTGAATTGAATTGAATTTACTTCGTCGATAGCGCATAAACCACAATAAAATAAATGTACTCTTTAAAATTCAGTATTTATTTACCATTACTCTGGCTCTAGGTTGCTTAACAGCGTTACATTTCATTCATTTTATAATTCAATGCACAAAAATTATGTCATCTGAAGAACTGCATACTTTCCCTAGACACTGTATATAATACCTAAGCTCTCTATAGAATGACAATGATCTTTATTAAAAGATGTTCATTCCTCAAAAGTACAAATGTTATTTTGAAAAAGTAATGAAAGAGTCCCATTAAAAATCTATCATTCAAAATACGTAAAAAAGTAGTGAGATGAATTTGATACAACATTATAAATTTCTATTTTTTATCTGGCCGAGACTGGGAATCAGGAAAACAACAATCTACCTGACAACGGAAATTAATTTCAGAAATAGTCATAAGTTTCACAAACAGAACCTTTACCTTTTAACAAAAAGGTTATTAAACAAAAAGGTATTTAAACAAAAAGGTTATTAATACCTTTTTGTTTCTTCTGGCAGGGCTCACAAAGGTGGTTGCACAGCTTATAAGGTATTTCTCCCACTTCCCTAGCGTGCCTTCGTGGTGTAGTGGTTCTGTACGCTGAGCCGGTATTCCAGAGGTCCGTGGGTCGATTCCCGGCGAAGGCGGTTGCATATTTTTCATCTTTTCTGCTTCCAATTAACCTAATGACTCTACAAGCTCAGTGTCATGACGTGTAACATTTTTGTATTTGGTGGAAAGTTCTTTCAACATTCTGTGGCCTCGTCCGTTCCCAGTACTCAAATGTGCTTTTATGAAGTATGGGAAATAACTCGGCGTCCGTGACGTAGTACTGTATAGTACTGATGCTTTCTTTAACAGAATTAATGAATGTACTTTTGCCTTCCACAAACATCCCATCCTAGCGATTCAGGGGCCAGTAGTCCTGTGGTTTCTTCTGAGTGGTCGTATTGGCTATTATACATCATTTATTAACTTCTAGTTGTAAGTAGTTTCGGTTCTTCGAAACGAATCGGAAATGTATTTCCTACTTTGCCATTTTGTCATTTAGCATTCCATAGAATGCCTAGGAAGTGTATAAAATATGAATATTTTCATAGTATAATATGAATAGTTCATTGCCGGCTAGCCAGGAAATATGAATAGTTCATTGCCGGCTAGTTATAGGTATTATATACAACCGCCTAGGCATTCTACAGAATGCCTGATTTTATACTCTGCCGGTAACATATATAATATGAAAATGTAAGATTCGAGTTTCCTTTTTGTAGTACTAAGAATTCATATTTCACGAATCAGCTTCAAGAATTAGATATAAAATATACAAACTAAAAAATGTGTATTTGTAACTCAATGCACATGCGTGGCTATATTAGCTATTCATATTATGTGAAAGATGTTTATTTATAAGGAAAAAAAGTTTACGTAAGAGGATACTAAATAATTTTTCGAACCACTTTTAAAAACGACTAATAGAAAAAAAAAAAAAAAAAAAGGTGCTACGGAATTAATCTGACTGCTCTACATTGAAACAAGAACTATTCTGCTGCAAATAACAAGAAATGTTAAACATTCAACAATACAATTGAAATAACTATAGTGAGCAGGGTGCATGCACATTCCTTACTCAACTAACGGGATATATTGCTCACTCCTGAATGCAGCACAAAAAGATGTGAATTAAAGGCAGGCATATTACAATTAACAAAGTGAATGCAAATTGCATTGCTTAGTAACTGCTCAAAAAAAAAAAAAAAGGGGGGGGGGCGCAGAGTTCTACATGTCCCGTCCGTTGTATGGGCCGATTGAGGAAATTCAACTTGCATTTTTTATGTCTCGCAGCTCCATTTAGGATACTCATTAGATTTATATTTAGCATTGTTCTTATATAGCTATCCTGACACAAAATCGGACTTTCTCTCAAATGACATGCCAATTTGTTTCCATGTTTCGATTCAACGACTCAAATTATGCCAAACTGGCAAGTTTTATAAAAATCGCGTGAGAAGTTTTTCAAAAATTAGCTCTCAAAATTCTAGCTCCTCTCAATGTTAATTGAATTTGATATATATTTATTAATATGTCTCTTTTATTAAACTTACTTAATTCCTTCTTCAACAGTTCGAAATTTAGTTTCGTTCCAAATAAAATTTGCCCATTTTTATGATTCATTTTTAAAATTTGTATTTTTAAATATCTTTTATAAATTTTTCAAAAACATTTTTAATTACAACCTATAAAATTTTTAATATCTTCTTAAATAAGATGTATTTTTAAGCATACATGCAAAAAATTAGAGTTTTTTTATTCAAAATTTCCTAAAACATACACGAATTTATATATTGGCGCGTTTTGAAACTTGGCATATTTGTTATAAGCGATAATAACGCCAAATTTGGTTTAAGACTTAGTTAGAATTATTTAAAAGTATGAACGATGACTATTTTTCCCCGCTCGTGTGCAATGAAAAAAAGGGAAAAAATAGATTGCTATAAATTAAGAAGCGAAATATAGAAAACAATTGGCTTGTCATTTCAGAAAAATCCGATTTTGTGTCAAAATACCTATGTCAGAACAATACCATATATAAATCTAATATATATCCAAAGTCGCGATTTCGAGACAAAAACGCATTTTGAATTTCGTCGATCAGCCCAGTAGAACGGAAGATATAGAACTGTCCCCCCTTTTTTGTGCGCAGTGTACCTTTCTGTTGATATTTCTCTTAGCAATACGTAAATTTGTTTTGTAATGTATTGCATAATAATTTTAAAATCCGTTATTATTTTAAAACTTGAATGTATCTCTGGGACATGTAAACGTACATTGCGATACCTGATAGCACTTAATACGTGAAGGTGGATGTAAGTTTGTCGTAATGACTGGTAGAGTGAGAAACATTTCGAGAAAAATATGAACATTCTGGGTGTCTTGAACATGCTGCTGAATAGAAGTACAAATGGCTTGCGGGTGCGTCGACACTTGTGGGCAACTGTTTCGATCCACAGGCGCTGACGTCACTCTGGCTACACCGGCACCCCTTGGACGTGCCACATTTCCTTGTTCTAACCATCGTCGTCACAGCCGGAGCACTATGGGCGCGTCCAGGTGTGTGTCATCTGCGATTTGGACCAACCTGGTCTTCTTAGACCAATAACCATGCCCCTCTGAAATCGTCTGTCTGCTAGAACTGCCTCTGTTAAAGACGGCCTGGCATTCTCTGTCATTACACGCGTCCTCTGAGAGAAGAACAAATTTTCTACGATAACTTTCCCGGCAGAAATTTAATGGCACGAAAATGGAACATTCTGCAGGTTACTTGCGTTATATCTTCAACGTGCGCTGGAGAACCGCTCATTTCGCAGAACTCGGTGACGTGCAACTACCTGAAATTTGCATAATTTTCGGGCCACTCCTTCTTGCTGTTACATTTTCAATGTCAGGTAGGGTACATAGCTGGTGAATAGAAGGTTGTTTGCACTCCTCCCCCTGAAACTGAGGAATTCTCCCTTTTCCTCCTCTGGTTGAGAACCTCTGGTTTAGCTCTTCTCGATTTTTGTTATTTTTTGTTGCTTAAATTCTCTTAACACAGATTCAGAAGATGCATATTTATATGCAAATGAACGTAGCACATTTTGGTGTAATGTGTCGTGTGTAACGTATCGCATTTTAAAGTTTTCTCGGGTGTAACGTATCACACCTTAAACGTACTACATTTTAAAGCTTTCTTGGGTGTAACGTATCACATTTTAAAGCTTTCTTGTGTGTAAAGGACATGCTTAGTAAAAGCCATTTCTTATGTGTAAGTGAGAAATAAAAATGCATCATTTTGTTTTGCATCATCTGCACATCCTGTGCAATAATTTCATGCAAATTACAAATAATTACATTGTATCTACAGTACTCAACAAACAATGCAAGATATACATGCATTTACTTGGGAAAACAAAACAGTATCAATATATTAGTAGCAAAAACGTTACATTGAAAATGTTCTGAATTACATTAAGTAATGCAACAAATTCATTCAGAGGATAAATATCTGGTGCTATTTAATAAAGAACAATCAATGCAGATTATTTCAAACAACTATGGTTATTTTACACATCAATATAATACACATAAGCACTTCATAAGAACTCCGTTTTGGAATTAGATTTGCTGCTTTTGATACAATATATAATACAATTTGTAATCACTCTCAATCAGAAATTATGTTAATTTTCAAAATATTATTATTGATAAATATCACTGACACCTCGCCCAAAACCACAGTTCTGGAGATCGTTTTTTTCGGGGGGGGGGTAAAACAATTCACAAATTGAATTTAAGTACATACTGCATGGATTTGATACGAATCAGAAACTGAATTTAGTAAATACAAGGATTTGTAATCCTCAAATCCTAATCCACGAATCCGTAGAAACGCAAAAATACAATACACGGATTTTGATATTTTCAGAATTCCAGCGATCTTTCAAGGACATCCTCTGACCCTTTGAAAAATCTTATTCAAGCGAGAAAAGCCAAGTAATAGCAATCGAATGCCCCTTCGAATAACCTTCCTCATATGCAGAAATGTAATGTATTGTGTACCTGCTGCGCGGATCTTCCTTAATCGCACTACACAGCTCATCATATAGCTTCACCCCATATTAAAAAAGAGAAGAGGGCTTCCCGAGCTGCTCACGCCCATGGAGAACCCTATTCCAAAATGGTGGAATTTTTAATTTTTCGTTTATACACACTCCGAAAGGTGCAGAGTTTGTAGAAATAAGAGTTTGAAGGACAAGCTGTCACTTATCCACTTCGATAGATGTTAAGAACCGGGTTCGTGTATTTTACACACCAGAGCCGAGAGCGTCACGATACAGATCTGAGCTAGAATAAAAATTCTTTTAGTGGAATCTTACTTGAGAAGAAGAATAAATATTTAACACGGCAATAATATATATCTCATGCATATTAGTATTATTTGTTTAATTTGAAAGGAAATTTGAAGTAATTTTGCACAATAAAAGAAAATTAAATTCTTGAAGTTATCTTCGATTTCTTTAGAGGTGGTATTTTTTGTCAGAATGTTAAGTGTTTCAAATAATTTTTATATATAGCACAAAGCGAATTTTGAATATTACGGTTTAAGACTCTTTTATAAATAATTAAGTAACATAAATAACATCTTTCCAGGCCTGGATGTCTTCCAGGTATTTTCAATAAGTTAGAAGAGCTTCAAGTGTTTAACATAGCTTCCAATAAGTTAAGGGGACTCATACACCTTAAACCTGTCATGATCTTCGAATATGTGACTGTTGCAAGAATTGGGATATTTTATTTATTTTAAAAGCAATTACTTCCAACTTTTTACAGCTGACTACATAATATAGCTGCTTTGGAAACTAGTAACCAGAAAGTTTGTGTTGCCACAAATATTTTTGTAATTTAATTCTCTTTGTGACAAAATATTTCGCCATGTTTCCACCTTGCGCGCATGATATTTTAAAAATGGATAATGGTACGTACTTGAGATTCGATGGAATTCTTTATATGGCACTATTTTCGAACTGAACCAACAATCTGATGAATATTTTAATATTGAAAAATGTTATGGACCAAAACATTACAAATTTTGTTAATAAAATACATTTTATAGACTCAACTCAAAATAAAATTAAAATTTAAAATGGAATGTTTAGAATTTTAGGTTCACAGTAGTTTCCAAATGTTATAAAAGCTATATATTAAATATGTAATTAAATTATGTAACAGAATGTTTAAAACATGGCGAAAAATGTTGTCGCAAAGCGGATTAAATTATAAAAATATTTGTGGCAACACAAACTTTCTGATTACTATTTCAGGAAGCAGCTATATTATGTAGTCAGCTGCAAAACGTTGGTAGTAATTGCTTTTAAAATAAATAAGTTATCCCAATTCTTGCAACAGTCGCCTATTCGAACATCGTATGGGTTTTAAGGTGTATCAGTCCCCTTAAATAAGCGAGACACATCAATCAATATTTAATTATCTTTCAAATAATTTTAATAATTATCTTTCAAATACTATTCACATATAGTTCAAAATTAATTTTGAATATTACGATTTAATGACTCCTTTAGAAATAAATAAGCAACATAGATAACATCTTCCAAAGTCTAAACTCCTTCCAGGTATTTTCAATAAGCTTCAGATGTTTAACATAGCTTCCGTTAAGTTGAATAAGCTAGACTCGCCAACAAATATTTAATAACTTTCAGTTTCTACCGAATGTTTTCTTACCTCAAATATTTATTTTTCAACTGGAAACTTTATTGGATGAATTTTCTCGATACTACTTTCCTCCACAAATACCTTTTACTGTTTTACTGGTAATTAACTTAAATATTTTCACCTTAATTTAATTTGCTCAAGCGAATGGAACTGCATAAAACAAAAGGGTATGATTTTGCAAATTAAATGAAAAGACAGAACTACAGTTTTAATGAGAAACATAACAGAATGAATTTAAGAAAAGAATTCAATAGTAGACTAGCAAGTTAAACAAGCGCAAACGGAATTATAATACTGTTGTTTAAAATAAAATTACGAAGTAATTCTGGAGTGAAGATCAACAGCAAATAATATTATGGATTCGTTACAGATATTCGTTCATTACAGATTCGAAATGTAGTTTCCTTCCAAATAAAATTCGCCCATTTTTTTATGATTTATTTTTAAAATTTGTATTTTTAAATAATTTTTATAAATGTTTCGAAAAGAATTTTGAATTATAGCCTATAAAATTCTTACCCTCATCTTAAAGTAGATATATTTCTAAGCATGCCTGCTCAAAATTTCCTAGAATAGACGTGAATTTATATATTGGCGAGTTTTGTAATTTGGCATATTTATTATAAGCGATAAAAAAGAAAAAAAATCTGAATCAGATCTTCAGATTTTATATTACATCAAAAAGGAAGTTTTCTAACGTTAAACAACTAAATAACAACAAAACCAATCATGTATATAAAAGATTTTCATATTATGTGAGTGGAAAATGCACTTTTTCTAACGATAAACAACAAAATAACAACAAAACCAGTGATGTATGTAAACAATTTTTATATTATGTGAGTGGAAAATGCACTTCCAGTATTGAAAAAGTAGTGTTGTGTAAAAATTACGAAAAGCTTCAAAATGCGTTTTATTAAGGGTAAGTGGAAATTTATAATAAAATATCTCGAAGGAGTTTTAGAATCGCGTTGAATGCAAATGAGTTAGAAGAGGCATTTAAGGAAGATTCAACTTACTTCGATAGAGAGTGCTAAGAGTCCTTAGTGGCAGCGTGAAGAGTGACTTAGCCTTCTAACTCACTTTTCACGCTGTTAGGCTCGGCCGTATTATGCATGCCTTTTGATATTAAGAGGCTAGTTTAATTTAAGAGCCAACTACGTTATATAATTGTATCTAGCCTCTTCTAAGTCTCGTTTAGTTGATTTTAGTTATTTCTTATTCTGAGTTAAGCCCGAGTAGAGAGTTACGACCCCTTCTCGGGCTCTGTAAGCCTGAGAAGGGGCCGACTGTTATTCTTATTTGAGTGAATAAAAAGGTATTTTACCCCTTCTCGAGACTATATCTTTAGTGGTTTGAACTCAGCAATAAGTCGCTAGGTTCCTCGACATTCATCTTAGACAATCTGTGACTCGCCTCTTCTAAGTCTCGTTTAGTTGATTTTAGTTATTTCTTATTCTGAGTTACAGCCCGAGTAGAGGCTTATATTTAAGCTCGAGAAGGGGCCGACTGTTATTCTTATTTGAGAGAATAAAAAAGTATTTTACCCCTTCTCGAGTCTACATCGGTTTGAACTCAGTGATCACTCGCTAGGTTCCTCGACGTTCATCTTAGACAAAGGACAGGGAATCCTACAAATTTATTCTATAATATTTTTACTGTATTAATAATCTTTGTAGTTGTAGAACATTAAAAAATTCTTCATTTTCTTCTTCAGAAAATTTATCCCATAATGCTTATTTCAGGAAAAGGCTGGCAGATGTCCTTCTGCCGTTGATGCTGATACTTGAATTTTTTTTTTCCATACTTAGAAAAAAGTAGTTTAGTACTTAGTTTTCGGATATTTTGGCGCGAAAAAACAAGGTCACCTAAAATTACGTTTCCTTATTCCGAGTAATCCAACAGATGTTTCTAAATATTGAAGAACGAGCTTCTTCGGACATGATAAATCAAAACGAAACTGCATGGGGACTTAATAGCTTACTTAATAGCTTAGCAATATACTTCTGTCTCTGGCAATTTCTGTCGGACTTATTTCGTGATTTTACTTCATTTTAAAAAATGCTGATGTGCACACCACATCAACCTTGTACGTAACATTAAAATATACGCCTTTTTTCTACAGTTCATTTTAGAACATATTTCATTAGAGATATATTTCTCATTCAATTAATACAGTTCGCACTTCGTGGCAAGGAAAAAACACATAAAATCTCAAAAGATTTTTCATTAAAAACTGAAAGACATAGAAAAACATAAAACACCAAATACACTTAATACAATAAAGAAAATTATAATTAAAATTAGAGTTTCTACGCAAAAACAAGCCATTCGGCGGCCAGCAGGCAAGAAGGCAGATTTTTGGGTGCACAAAACTAAAAGTTTCCTTTTGGTGCCACTCCGCAAAAAGACACTCACGGTGTAGAAAAACTTAATTCACTATTCTGCTAAGTTTCAAATGTAAACAAATAAAGCTGCTATGGTTAAAAATTTAGGCTTAGCCACAATTAAACAACTTTTAAATTGTTGATATTTCTACACCGATAACATGTAGGTTATCTAAAGGCATAAAAAACCTTAACCGACATAATTTAACAACATAATTTAATAATTTTTAAAGCAAACACAGTGCACAATTTACCAACATATCAGAATAAAAAATTGAGCTCCCTGAGAAGAGTAATAGAGCGAGTATATATATTCTAAATAAAAGTAAAGACCAAAATAAAAGGCCTATGACCTCTGCTAAAGCTTCAAAGTAATAAACGAATAATTTATAATAAGAATACTTTTCCTATACCGTCTCCAAGGAACAGAATTCAATTAAAACCATGAAAAATTTAAAACACTTTTTAGTCAGAATTTTAGTTAGATTTAAAAATTATTTATTAACTAAATTTATATTTATATATCTTTGGCGCGGCCGACAGCAACCAAAAAGGGATGTGCGCATCTACATATTATAGCAATTCTATGTACAAAATTTCTACGTTCTGAGCGTACTCGTTTATGAGTTATGCGAGATACATACGTACGTACAGACCCCACGAAAAAAACCTCTTCTGAATTCATTTTGAATGAGTTTTATAATTCGTTTGGGGGAAAAGAGTTCTTTATTCTGTCCTTATGTACAGGTGTTACTCAAAAACATCGATCGAAAAATTCGATAGCGGTCAAAATGGATATTTTCCTTGAAATATGATACCCGGAAGTTTTCGTGATTACAAAACTTCCTTTGCTTCGTATAAGTAAAATGAAAAATAGTTTTCAGACATTTTGGCGCGAAAAAACAAGGTCGTCTAGAATTCAGTTTCCTTATTCCGAGTAATCCAATAGATCTTAATCCTAGAAAACAAGCTCCTTTGCAGATAGTAAATCAAAACGAAAGCTGCTTAGCATCTTGATTGTTTCTTTAGCAACATACGCCTGTCTCTGGCAATTTATATCGAACTTATTGAATGATTTTACCTCATTTTAAAAACCCATTCTGAAAAATTTGATGATGTGTTTTTCGCATACAAACGAGTGGGATTTCAGCTATTCGATAACAATACCTGAATGATAAAATTAATCGCGATCGCATTAATCGGTGGATACATTAACCCTTTGCAACACAGTGTGTCCGGTCTGGACACACCTAAAAATTTCCTTCTGTACGCACAGAAAATTGAATGAAAAACGATTTATAGGTTACTCTGAACCTTCTTTTTATTTATAGTACATGGCAGCTCAACACAAACCAGTCCATATATTTTAGCCATGTTTAATTTTTTAAGACCCTCATTCTTCAAAGAAATCTTCCAGATTTTTTAGGGTATAAAAGGAATTGTTTGAAAAGAAATTTCTATGTTAATTTTGGCAGTATGCTAATCTTCTTATTCTGTATTAGTTTTAAATTTTTACCTTAAAATCTTGTCTAAAATCAAACGGCGAACCCTAGGTGTGTCCAGACAGGGTTCACCGATAATCTAGAACAACTGAGAGTCTGTATTCTTTGTTTCTCCGCATCTCATCGGTCAGTTCATTGACAACAATGTTCGTTTGAGCACTCTTTTCGAAGCTCTATTCAATCAATGTGCCCAGTTTGGGCACACCCACAGAATTAAAAGATAAGCGCAGTCTTCACAAAATTTTACTTGTGCACTCCGCTAGGCCTAATTAGACTGATAACCTTTTTTCTTTTATAAAAACTCCAACTTTAAAAGGTAGCGTGCCGGAAAGGGTTAATCAAAAATCTTAAAGACTAAGTGACTAGTCATGAGAAATTCGCATATTCAGGCACACTTGAACTTTTGATGTTATGAAGACCGCTAAATCTTAGTTGCATGCTGCCATTTAGTTCCAGAGGAAAAACTTACCAGAGATCTGGATCCGACTGCAGTTTTAAGAAGACGGTTTGATAGGGCATATTCCTAAAAGTCTGTCGATTATGTGCACCATACCGTCGATGGCTCCGATATCCTCCTTCACTGCTGCGGCTTTGACGCCCATTCCATCCACTATCAGAGCTATGGAAAAAATAAACACTCACTGTATGCTTTTTTGTATACAACTGAGAAAAATTTCAGCTTAAAAACAGATCCTGGAAAAATGTAGAGACTTTGGAATCGAGACTCACAAACGTTTTATCGATTTTAGAACAGCATATGATTGCATTAACAGAAAACTTCTCATAAAAGCAATGCATGAATTGAAAATTCCAGAAAAACTTGTTGTACTTGTAGCCTTGACTCACAAAGAAACCATAATTCAAGTATGCTAGCAGGGTGACATATTTTATTTAACAAATAATTATATTTATTTTCCTTGATATTGGAGTGGCAACGCCATATTTGCATCGTGTAACCATTACTGAGTAACGTCAGATAATGTTTAAAAATTGTTATTCTGTAGGTACCTGTAGTAGATGTAAAAATTATAAAAATCGGAGGCTCTCTTCAGCCCACCTGGACACGAGTGTCACCGTAGCTCAAAAAAGGGGCCCCGTCTCTCCACAAACGAGGGCAGCCAGTAACCCAGCTACTCCCAAACAAGAAACAAAATTACGAAATTAAAAATATGTAAGCACATCTAACACAAAATTACAAACTAACAAAAACTATAAACACAAATTCACAACATAGAGCAATCTAAAATCCATATTCAGTTTTATTCAGTAAACAGAATTCAGTTTTAAGAGAAGATTCCAACAAGTGCCCTATTTTCATTGATAAACTTCATTAGAGCAATAGTATATGATTTAAAATCTTTAAAATTAATGGCACTTAGTACATTGAAAATCAGTATATAATAGGGGCTGTTAAACTACAATCAACCACAAAATGCCTAGAATCACCATCAACCTGACAACTATTACATACACTCATGTCCATAAATGAAGGATAATGCAAAATCAGGCAAAGGAAGAGTTAGAAGCAAAACAACTTTGACTTATTTGTAGAGCTTATTTATTAAACAAAAGGTAAAGAGCCAAAAAAGATGCTATATGTTTGATATTATTATAAAAATTAGCGATTTTTCTCCCTGGAGCAAATTAGAAAAAAAAAAAAAACCTTTTTACAAAAAAACAATATTACATGGTTGGTATGATTGTTAATACATTGTATGTCTCCCAGACGATGCAATACAGTCCGTACAACGCCTAGGCATGCTGAGTATCAAATTATCGATCCGATCTTGGGGGATATTACACCACTCAAAAAGCAATGCTCTCCGAAGTTCCGGTAGACATGTAGGAGGAGGTTGACGGCCTGCAACTCGTCGGCCAAGCATGTAACACACGTGGTGTACTGGATTCAAGCCGGTGAGAATGCTGACCAGTCCATACTGGTGATATCCTCCGATTGAAGGCATTCGCTTACGATGTTTGCACGGTGAGGACGGGCGTTGTCATCCATAAACACAAATTGTGCGCCCATGGTGCCCCGAAACAAACATACATGTTCTTCCAGAATGACGTCCCGATAGATTTGGCTTGTCATGGTTCCAATATGAACATGCAGGTCAGTTCAGGAAGCCAGAATAATTCCACCCCAAACGAGCACTCCTGCACCACCGTAACGGTGTCGTTCAATGATTTTTTCTTGGTGGTAACAGGTACCTGGAGCTCTCCATATTAAAGTCCGGCGAGAATCAGACTGCAAGCTAAACCTGGACTCGTCGGAAAACATCACACAAGCCCACTGTTGGGGTGCATGCTCTCTACTCCAGGCTAACCGCAGGCTACAGTGAGTGACAGTAAGTGGAACGCATCTGAAAGGTCTACGAGCATATAGACCAATCTGCCCTAAGCGTCTGTACACGGTCTGCCATGAAATTGTCGTACCAGTGGCTGAAGAGAGCTAACGAGAAAGGTCTGAGGCTGTGCTCCGCTTGTTTCTTTTGGCAGTAACTGCCAAATAACGGTCCTTATTCGGCGTTGTAACCCTGGGGCGACCTGTGCTGTAACGTCTACTCATATTACCATCATCTTGGAATCGTTGCCAAAGCCTGGAGATGACACTCTGGGCAATTCCAACTTCGTCTGATACTTCCAGTTGGGTACGCCCACATTCCAGTCGGCCGATAATTCTACCACGTCAAAAATCATCCAAATGCGTCCTTTGTGTCATAACTATTCGGTTATTGCACTGAAATGCTTATAAAGCGCCTGGGAACAATTTTACCTCTCTGCCTGCATTCCTTATATATCACTCTCTTACACTCTCGTCATTGTGACGTACCATCGGTGTCATCTGATTACTTCCTGAAATTTGCATATCATTCTTAAAGATGTGTGTACTGATTTTACAGGTGATATATTTATTTTAGAATTCGATTTCTGCGTGACTCCAAATTATCCTTAATTTATGGACATGAGTGTATTACATAGTTGATTTTCCTGCAGATTAAATCGGTTGAAATAGAACAGAAACCTACCATGTCCAGTTAAAACCTAATTAACGTCAATATTGTTCATACATTTCATTGTAATCCTGATTTTAATTAGGAGTAGATGTATGAAAAATTGATAGAGAAAGAAACTAACAGTAAGCTGGATTGTGAAGCTGTAACGGACGTAACTGTATTTAAATTATCTATCTCCGTGAATTGAGATTAAAATTTATGTTTTAATAAGAAGCTCATCTCCTATTTCGTTACATACTGCAAAATACGTTACAAGTGTGAGCTTACACCTTGTAACCATTTTTTACCTTAAGCTGTTACAGAACAGCACGAGGTAAAAAATGGAGTGCGACATTGGCATGCCTCCTGTTTAACCGTCTGGCTGATCATCCCGCGATTTCCGCGGACATATGTTTTTCTTCCTTTATTGAGGAGCGCATTCCGTTTTTTCCCCGTTTAATCATAGAAATAAATTATATACAGTATTAGGCGTTTACTTTACGTTTCCGCCAACAGATATTGTTCAGATATTCCGCCAACAGACCACTAAATTGCGACATTTGAAGGCACGTGGTATTCACGCTTAAACTTCACTTTTTCCCGCTTTTTTCTTACAGAAATGGCTGCTAGAAAACGTTCAGTGATTATCTTGATTATTTAATTAAATTATTTAATTATTAATTATATTTATTGATTAGATTAATAATTAATTAATAATTATTAATTAGATTTATTGAATCTGGTGCAAAGACTGTGATGAATTGTAACCTGTTTTGAACTCTATCATACTAAACTGCATTTCTAAGGTATTTTCCCCTCAGCGCTTCATATTTTCGTAAATTTTATACATTTTACTTTATTATGTTATGCAATAAATAGAAATTAACTGTAATTCGACTGAAATTTATTTAAAAAAAGTTTTTTTTTTTGTGATAACATCTGAAATTGGTTTTTCTGGCAGCTTAAGTTTCTCATGATAAAAATCTATATAAAAGATATTTTCTAGAAAGAAAAAGTGCATTTTTCAATTCTCGAAAATATATAAATTATAGATTTAAAATATGAAGAAAAAAAAAACACAATTTTGAAAGCGATTTCATTCCACAAATTGAGCAGTCAAAGGGTTAATATTGTAGAGACATTAGGATTTTTCGGAAGCAAGCAAGATAAAAAATTAGCAACTGCCTTCGCCGGGAATCGAACCGCGGACCTCTGGGATATCGGCCCAGCGTGCATAACCACCATACCACGAAGGCACGCTAGGAAAGTGAGAGAAATACCTTATAATATAGCACTCGAAAACGTTATTAGAGGTTCAAAGATCAATATTAGAGGAAATATTTTTACTAAGTCTTGAAATAATGTATTATGCTGATGGAATCGGCATTATTGCCCCAACCTCACTGGCTCTCAAACATGGCATTGGAACAAAGTGAAGAACAAAATTTATTTTTAAACTAAAATAAAACTAAATATTTACCTTCGTTAAAGTCTGACTTACAACTTAGTCACTTCGAAATTGGCAGTTGTAAATTTGAAAAAGTTGACAGTTTTACTTAATTGGGAATGGAGATAGATAATAAAAATGTCTTGGCCCCAGAAATATGAAAGAATCATTGCTGCAAATAGCTGTTTTTATATCCTGAAGAGTTATTTAAAATCCAGCTTTCTTAAATTAAGAATTAAATTGCTTCTTTACAGAAGTCTTCTAAGATCTGTCTTGACTTATGCATGGCAGAGTTGGACATTGACTTTACGCGACGAGGAAGCTCTGGGAAATTTTGGGCGAAACATCTTACGTTGTATTCTTGGGGAAGTCCAAGATCACGGAGAGGAAGATCGAATTTAGAACTTTATAAAATTTACAAACAACCTGATATTATAAAAGTCGTCAAATTACAGATTTAATTGGGCTGGCCATCTGGCTAGAATGAATCAAGGTCGCTGTTGCACAAATATCTTTCTGACCTCCGGGCAGAAAGATTTTTTATATATATTTTTATATAGATCCCGCTAAGATCGATCGATTGATTGTGTCGAAGAAGATCTTAATACTTTAAAGGTTAAAAACTGGAAATCACTTGGCGAAAGTAAAGAAGAGCCAGGCCATGGAGAAGGCCAGGGGACCACCCAGGGCTGCCGAGTCATTGAAGAAGTAGTTTGCATTTTTACATTGGTGCAAGAAGACATTTTAAGAATGTAAGTAAGTATCATTCATATGTATAATTATACAAAATATTTATCATGAAAAGCGGCCGAGTGGTAAAATCGCTGAACGCTGCTTGGGTTCGGTTACAGAAGATCTGGCTGACTTCTTGAACGTTTTCGTGGTTTTTCATATGTGCAGCTTGCACCATATATCGAGAATATCAAACAGAGAGTGGTTTCTTCAATCAATATTCTGGAAAAGACCACGGAGATATTTCTCCAGAGATGATGAAAGCCTGCTATCGAGTCATAACACAAAAAGTAATCTTATGTGGAATCTCTGTGTGGGGATCTAGACTTACCTGCCATACGAGAAAGCTGCTACTTTGGATCCAAAGGGCAAACATAACTCCTCTTGGTCTCGAAAATATTGAACCACCTTTGCTGACTCGTTACAGGTTTTGTCAGGACTCCCTCTCCTGGATCAAGTGGTCAGAAGAGTGGCAGCTTTGACACGGACTGCAAGCATTATAAGACTACGTGGGTTATTACTTCGTGGTTTATGAATTATTACGCTATGGACTAAAGGACCATTGACCTGTTACTCTTGGACACGCAGCTGCTTCGGATCATGATGAAGCAATCAGCCTAGAGTATAACACTCCTCATTCGTCATATCTGAATATATATACAGAGGGCTTCAAAAGGAAGAAAGGCTCTGAATGCAGATTTTGTGAAATGAATGACCAAACTGTCAGACATGTTTTGTCTAGACGACTTCATGACAACAACACGGCAGAGGTAGCAGCAGTTGTTTACGTCTTCAACAATTTAACACACAGAACCAGAAGATTCAGTGATTCTTCAAGGAACTGGTCAGAAGAGCGGCATTGTTGAGTGACGTTAGGAGTATGCTTCTGCGAATATCTTTCCCTAACAGAATCTTCCCCTGTTGGGTTTTCGCACATGCTGAAATACTTGGAAATGAGAAGGCAGATAAGATAGCTAAATCCACAGCCAAAAAATCTAAAATGTTAGAGGTGGAGACTTCGTATTCGAAACGAATAACGAAAATAAGAATGATGGAAATTTCGAAACAGAGTTGGGATTATTCTTTAACGGGAAAGGGAGAACCTTCAGCTATTTTCCAAGCTTCAGTATGGACCTGAATATAAAGACGGGTTTATGACCCGCTTTTGAATGGGACATGGACGGGCCATTATTTGAAACGCTGTCACCGGGCAAACACTGTCAGCTGTGAATGTGTGGTTATTGGACATACCAACAGCTATGTGTTTCGATGCCCATACATTGAAAGATTTCACCTTGAGTTGCCTAGTGCAACGAATTTTAATACACGGGCTTTAGTTTTTACAAACATTAAAAATTAACCCCAGAAGAGATCTGGCGTGTGTACGTATCTCGCAGAACTCAAAAAGGAGTAGCTTCGGAAAGTGGAAATTTTGTATCTAGGACGGTTATAACATTTACTTGTGCACCTCCCTTTTTGGTTGCAACCAGCCGCACCAGACGTATATATATATATATATATATATATATTATACACCCCCTCTGTTATTCGGCTCGTTGAGCTCTATTCTTATCTGTTGGCAAATTGTGCATTTTTTGCTTTAAAAATGATTGAATTATGTTGTTCTTATCTTCCGGATTTTATGCCTTTAGTTAATCTGCATGCAATAGTTTATAAGGTGTTCCTCCTGCCTTCTTTGCATGCCTTTATGGTGTAGTGGTCAGCACGCTCGGCGTGTATTGAAGAGGTCTCTGGTTCGAATGCTGGCGAGGGCATTGCTCATTTTTCATCTCTCCTGCTAGCAATGACTAGGATGACTTCCTAATCCTGTAGTGCCATTAACTTAGTTTGGCGGAACAGGTTACGTAAAGTGACCATCTCTTCTGCTACAAAAATTCCTAATGTCTCTACAAGTTGCAGAATTATCCTCGATTTAAAAGTTATTTAAGTGCGGATAAGCCTAATTTTTTAACCACAGTAACCATATTTGTTTACATTTGAAACATAGCAGAATAGTGAATTAAGTCAGTTTTTGCACCTTCAGTGTCTTTTTGCCGAGTGTGACCAAAAGGAAACTTAGCTTTGTGCACGGAAAAATCTGCATTGTTTCCTGCTGCCCGAATTGCTTGTTTTTGCGAAGAAACATTAATTTTAATTGTAAAAAATGTTTTTTAATTGTTTAAACTGCGGTATTTGGCGTTTTATGTTTTTCTATATCTTTCGATTTATAATGAAGATATTTTGAGATATTTAGCCTTGCCGCTAAGTAAGAACTTGACTAATTGAATGAAAAATCTATTTCTACTGAAATTCGAGGAAATAAGTTTAAATGAAATGCAGGAAAAAATGCGTATAATTTAATATTCCGTGCAAGGAAGTCATGTGGTGTACACATCAGATTTCTGGATATTATTTTTAAACAGATAATAAATTGCAATTAACTCACTTTTGTTCTTCTGTCCCAAAATTCGAAAATGCAGGCTGTTTTCTGTTGTCAGCCGATACGTATTCTCTATGCCGTCCATACAGCATGGCATCAACTTTTCATCCCCAGATGAAGCTTCAGTAACTAAAATACATAAAATAGGCTTTAATAAATGTATTAGTATATTAATTTTCCTAAAAATGAGTTTTATCTGTTTCAGTTTACACATACACATAGGATTGTTAGCTCTCACAAATCTTTTATGTACATGCATATATACAAAATAAAAAAGCATCTCAAAACATTAATCTAGCTGCGAAACTGACAGCAGCAAGAAGGGGTGGCCATAATGCAAAAATTTTAATAAATGCTACATTTAAAATCCATCCTACATTCAATTCGGAATAAATCAAGAGCAGAAAATAATAATCAGAAGCACAGTGGCAAACTACACATAAGGGGCAAAAATACAAAAACCAAAATGAAAAAAAGAAATTTCATCTTTCACTGCATCATCATCAGGAGGTTGGTAAATACATAAAATACAAACCCGAGCAAAGTAAATAAAAACCTGAACAAAGACCCAAATTAAAAGTCGAATACTTAAAATAATCTCAGTAATCTGTGTCATCATGAATTCGCTCCCTACAGGCCATAGTAAATAGTGCAAAAAATTATAAAAGTACTCTATCAATACCACAAACAAGCTTAAAGGTTACAAACAAAGTTTAAAATTTAAAACATTTATTTTGAGTACGCAGTGTCAAAAAACCAAAACATGTGAATGCAAGCAAACTAATGTATGAAAAAAATAATACATGAAAATTTTAAAACTATACAGGCCGAAATAAATTTAAAAAAAAATTAAAATTGTAGCATCAAAATTATAACCAATAAATATAATAATAAATGTATAGCTTAATATCAGATTTTATATTAAGCTATACATTTATTATATTGTTATTATAACATAATTACTAGACAGTCTAATCTAAATAGAAACTAATGTAATAATTTTTGCAAGAATACCTAATTCAGCTGTCTAAACAAATCCAGATCGTACCGCCATGATGGTTTAGTTGAAGTCTATCATGAAAAACTCCCATATAATATTTAGACTGACAGCTGTAGTTCAGCAAGCTGTTTTCTTGATGAAATTATGTTGAATTACTTCATCTTTTAGCTCTTTAATAAACATAGCATTCATAAATTCATATTTTTAGCATTCATAAACTTGCAGGACTAGTTTCGAACATGCAAATTTACGAATATTACCTTCATTCTTGCTGCTTTAACTTCTCTAATAATCTTTTTCGGTGTTTATTTTTTACTCAAATCTTTTTTTTTTTTTTGCTTGTTTATGGTTTTGATGCTATACTTTACTATGGACTGATAAAGATACCTATTACTTTACTTGATTTTCTGGAATTTTTGTTTCCTTTTTAAATTAAGAAAACAAATACAAAACTCTTCGTATCCCATGAAGTATTTCACAAGGCTTACAGATATAGTAAATAACTCCTAGTAAAAGGAGTTACATTTCAACAATAAAAGGTCTGGGTTACATTTCAAAATCTAGGTCTGGAGAAAGCAAAGCAAAAATATAAAATACAATACTGTCATAATAAAAATACTAAAAAGTAAATATTATTGAATTATTTTCTACAGTTTTCTTAAACAAGCAAGTTTTATAAATGGCAAACATAGTACTCGAAACAGTTTAGATTAAGTTTCATGCTGAAGTTAGTTTATGCAAGGATAGAACTTGTCTTAAATGTTGAGTTTTAAAACGAAAAAACTTTCACGAAAAAAAGTCACTTATGCTTTTTACTTCCGTAAAAAAAATTTAACGAAGTAAAGGAAGTATTGTACTGAAGAAAAATTTCAGGTATCATATTTCAACGAAAATATACATTTTGAATTTTGACCGCTATCGATTGCTATTTAACGATGTTTTTGCGCGACAGCTGTATTAGCGACAGAATAAAGAACTCTTTAGCTATAGTACTTACTGATTTGTAATCTTTTTCACGCCATAACTTCTTAATAACGCGATCTTTTGCTCTGAATTTGTAATCATTTGTTTATCTACTCATGCATTACATATATGTTAAGTAGTAGTTTGTTTCCTTCTGGGTGCCCTTTTTTTTTTTTTTTTTTTTTTTTTTTTTTTCCGTGATAGAGTGTACTTTTAAGCAGATTAGAAAAAAGCTCAGCAGAAAGATATTCGCATTCCTGATTTAATGCTTTAGTCCAGCCCGCTTTAGAAATCGCTGAGGGATAATTCCTCAAAAATGTGCATATAAAAAATAAAGAGAAGTAAGAGGCTAATTTCGCTTTACAAAGGATCACTAACATACAATCATGAGAACAGGTATAATGATAGTAAAAACGAGTGAATTTCCAACTGCATTATATCATTTTCAATAATGAAATACATTCATGAGCAGTTATATCCAACACCTTCAACTCTGGGCATTTATCAGTTTATATATACTGTTACGAAATGTCCAGCCGCGGTAAGATAGCTTCCCTGCAAAGTGGTTTAGGGTTGCCAGAAAATGTCAAGGAAAGACAGGGTTGCCATATTTGGCGTCAAAATTGGCGATATGTCATAGACAGAGCAAGAATATTCTGGAACGAATTTGCTGAATCTGATTAATCTTCAAATTTTGCGCAGTTTTTTGCGATTTAATCATCAAGAAATTTCTCAAGTTACTGATTATGCCATATTGTAAATGCTCTGACTTCTACACTTCATTCAACCACCTATAGATGTCGACATCTTCTCAAGGCATCATTAACCCTATCTTCAATTTTCTGGCACAGCTCTGATCTCTGACGATAGATGGCGACACCCAATGAAGATTCTCATTTACTACTTCAGATATTCAAATGCAACTAAAACTCAAGAATTTCTCATTCTATGCGCCCTTATAAGTCCTCTGTAGGATAGAATGATCTAGTAGTGTACTTTAGTTAGTACGAAGGTAGAATTTTACAGGAACCACTGACCTGACCTGGAGTATCGTCAGTTTTATCCTGAAGCGTTTCTTGAGTTGTATCGTGGAGTATCGAGAATACGTTGAGCTCAGTAGTAGCATCTTGAGTTCCGAGAGCGATCAAAGAGGTACTTTAGTGCTTTGCGGTGAAGCTATCTTATAGCCCGATAGACTGAGGGCTGTGTTGTTGGCTATTTCAGCGTGTTTATCGTAATTTTTCGACCGCTGTCAACGTGTCTTTGTAACTCTTCTGTCTAATACATTGTGCTTTGATTCTTCAACAAGTGTTGTCTTCAATCATTCTAGATTCACGAACCCTTAAAACTCAACAATATTATACCTCTACCGCCTTTGAAGTGGTCAGTTACATATACAATAAAATGTCAGTTACATCTACAATAAAACAATGTCAGTTACATCTACAATAAAACAATGTCAGTTACATCTACAATAAAACAATGTCAAGTAAACAATGTCTTTATAAACAGCAAGAGGTTCATGCTAGATAAACTGCTATTGAAATCATCTGACTGAAACATCATCTGGATTGGATTGGATTATTGTAATTTGGCACAAAACCTGTCAAGGTTATCTGGTAAAAATGCAATTAGTCATTTGTAAAACCTTCCAGCTTAGGTAAGAGACAGATTACAGTCTATGATAAGAGCTGATATCTTAAAAAAAAAAAAAACAGGTTAAAGTCTATTATAAAAGCCAATATCTTTTAAAAACAGAAACAAATTACGATGATATGCTTTTCCAATTAAATTTTTTAATTCCAGTTCTGAACTATTAAAATGTTTTTGGCGAAAATAATTAAAACTCTGGCATTCCACCAAGATATGATGGACTGTCAGATCTGCATTGCAGTTTGGGCAGCTGGGATTCTCTTCTCCCTTCAGAAGATACTCATGGGTCAGGCGACAATGGCCAATTCTCAGTTGAGTCAAGAGGACATCTTCCTTTCTATTAGCCATACATGGCCAGTATCCAATGGTGGGTTTTACATTTCTCAGCTTGTTACATACTCTGTCATCCCATTGCTTCTGCCATTTGCTGAGGATTTTGCTTTGGACAAACCCTTTGATGTCTGCTAGTGGAATCTGAAGATTGTACATTGTGGTTGCAGTTTTAGCTGCAATATCTGCCAATTCATTCCCCTTAATGGCAACGTGTCCAGGGATCCACGAATATAGAATCTGGTATCCCCGAATTTTTAAAGAATGATTCAACTTTAGGATTCTGATTGCAACTGGATAAGTACATTGAGCGTGATCTGTCATCCCATTGCTTCTGCCATTTGCTGAGGATTTTGCTTTGGACAAACCCTTTGATGTCTGCTAGTGGAATCTGAAGATTGTACATTGTGGTTGCAGTTTTAGCTGCAATATCTGCCAATTCATTCCCCTTAATGGCAACGTGTCCAGGGATCCACGAATATAGAATCTGGTATCCCCGAATTTTTAAAGAATGATTCAACTTTAGGATTCTGATTGCAACTGGATAAGTACATTGAGCGTGATTTTTCAATGACATTAAGGCACTCATGGAATCTGTGTAGATAATAAATTTTGTGTACTTTTGTTTTGAAAGGTAAGTCAAAGCCAGATGGATTGCAATAAGCTCAGAAGTAAGCACAGAGCAAACTGTATGTAATCGAACCCCTACTATTGTTTTCTCTGTGACCAAAGCAGCGCCAACATGATCCTGGGATTTTGATCCGTCTGTATATAGAGGGATATATTTCCTATATTTGTTTCTATGTTGAACAAAAATCTGCTTGTAGATGATTTCATTAGTTTGTGATTTATTCCAGTGTCGAAAAGTATCCAGAGAATGGATTCTCCAATCCTCCCAGGGAGGAATTCCAAAAAAATCCTCCATGTGTATATCTATATTAGACAAATTATACTCCTCCACCAAAGCACTCATCCGCAAGCCGAAAGATGGGACACATGATGGTCGTGCCTGATATAAACGGGAGTGTTGGTCATTAAGCAATATTGACCGCGTAGAATTTTCGGTTTGTGATAAGACTTTGAAATAATGCTTAAAACAAAGATTTTCACGTCTTAACCGCAGGGAGGTCTCGTTACTTTCCACATATAAGCTTTTCACTGGAGAAGTTCTAAAGGCACCAGTGCATATCCGAAGTGCATGGTGATGTATCGGATCAAGTTTGGCTAATACTGAAGTCCTTGCCGACCCATAAATGATCGATCCATAATCTAGTTTCGAACGAATGAGAGCTCTATATATAAGAAGCATTGAGCTTCGATCAGCACCCCAAGAAGTATTTGACAGTACTTTCAGAATATTCATAGTTTTTAAACATTTCTTTTTTAAATATGTAATATGGGGGAGGAACGTACGCTTATGGTTAAATATCATTCCTAGGAATTTTATTTCCTTTTCTACAGGAATCGGCACATCTTGTAGATAACGTTCGGGGTCAGGGTGAAGAATTTTCTTTCGACAGAAATGTACACACACAGTCTTTTGAGTAGAGAATCTAAAACCAATCAAAATCGTAAAAAACAACCTTATATTTAGCGTAGGTATAATGAAACACTCAATCGATTTCGAGGGCAGCTAAAGGTCCCTTCTCATCAGGAGAAAGAAATACATGTATTTCTTTCCTAAATCCTAAATATAATTATATATAATTATTATCCTAAATATAAGGTTGTTTTTTACGATTTTGATTGTCACATTAGCGTGTTTCTCTTCTAGTCTAATCTAAAACCATTTTCCTGTGACCATTTAACAATTCTATTGAGAGAAGTCTGCAATTTACATTCGATGTCTTTCAGGTCTTCTCCCTGGCAACTGACTTGCAGGTCATCGACATAGAGCATACCCTGGACTGCTGGAGGCAGTTGTTTCAAAATAGAGTTGATTTTTATACTAAATAATGTAACACTTAATACACTTCCTTGCGGAACGCCCTCTTCTTGATGGAACATGTCAGAAAGTGTATCGCCTATCTTCACATGAAACTACCGATCCTGTAGGAAATGTTTGATGAATATCGGCATGTTTCCTCGTAAACCATTGTTATATAGGTCACGAAGGATACCGTGACTCGTGGTGGTATCATAGGCTTTCTCTATATCAAAGAAAATGGAAACATAATGATTTCTTCTAACGAACGCTCTACGGATACCTGTTTCTAAGAGTAGGATATTATCGATAGTTGCTCTTCCTTTTCTAAAACCATTCTGATAAGGGGAGATACAATTATTTGTCTCTAAATAATAAACCAGACGAGTGTTGACCATCTTTTCAAAGAGTTTGCAGAGGCAGCTAGTAAGGGCGATGGGACGGTAATTCGACGGATTAGTAGGGTCTTTTCCCGGTTTAACAATGGGGATGACAAAAGCTGTTTTCCAGTCATTTGGAAAGACTTGTTCCTTCTATACTCTATTAAAGAGAAAGAGCATGGTTGCCAATGACTTGGAAGGAAGATGTTTCAGCATAGGATAGGCAATATCATCTGGACCAGGACATGAATTTTTTGTCTGCAGCAGAGCTCTTTTCAGTTCAAGCACAGTAAAATCCTGATTATATGGTTCAGTATTGGGAGAGTTGAAATTAATTAGTTGTTTTTCAATGCATTTTTTTGCGGAAAGAAATTCAAGAGGGTAGTTGTTACTGTGTGAGACGGCTGAGAAACTCTGTCCAATAGCGTTGGCAATTTCTTCCCTACTAGTAACTGTTTCACCACTTGTCTTTAAAATGGAAAGTGTGTGCTCTTTGTAGATACCGGACGCTTTCCGGACTCTCTCCCACACCTTCTTACTCGAAGTTGAAGAGCTAATCGAAGACACATACGAGATCCAAGAATTCTGACTTTTCCTTCGCACCTGCCGAGCTTTTGCTTTAGCCCTTTTGAATATTACGAGATTTGATTCTGAAGGATATCGCCGAAAAATGCTCCAAGCTTTCCTTTGTTTTCTGATGGCGTCCTGGCATTCAGGATTCCACCAGGCCTTTGGGTATTTTGGCTGTTTTACCAACGTTTTTGGTATACATATATCAGCTGCTTGAATAATTTTATCTGTAATGATCTTCACAGCCTGATCAATGTGCACATTCTTTATTATTTCTTCACTAAAAAGAGCATAATGTAAGAAAGAGTCCCAGTCGGCTTTGTCCAACAAAAAGCGTGGTGTTCTAGGTATAAACACACTCCTATTTCCTGTAATACTTATGATAATAGGAAAATGATCACTATTATATAGATAATTCTCGACATTAAAGAAACAAAAAGGCAAAAGCTGTGGAGAAACAATAGCAAGGTCAATGGAGTGGAAGGTCCTTGTTGGCTGATGAAAATAAGTGCTTTCTGCGTTGTTAAGGATACAGAGACAGTGGTCGTGGAGTAGCTGTTCAATTTGCTTTCCTCGTGGGTTGGTGTCTTTACTACCCCACAAGGGATTGTGTCCATTGAAATCACCGACTAGAATAAACGGAGCTGGTAGTTGGGCAATTAGATCCTCTAAATCTCTTAAATTAATGTTCTCATTAGGCGGGATGTAAATACTGCAGACAGTAGTCAGTGTTCGAATGCTCAACTGTACTGCAACTGCTTGGAGAGGAGTATCCAAAGGAAAAGCACTCGAAGGGCAATTAATTGAGGTGAGTAGACAGACACCAGCACTTGCGCGTTCACTGAATGTCTTATCCTTTCTTGTCATCGAGTACCTACGTAGCTTTGCAAAATTACCAGGTTTGAGGAATGTCTCTTGTATCGCTATACAAATAGGTCGATATTTATTAATAAGTTGCTTAATGCCATCAATACCCTGATAGAAGCCCCGGCAGTTCCACGAAATGAGAGTAGCCATTAGGAATGTTTATTGCTTCGATGCTGTTTCTTTGTTTTGTGAGGTAGAACATTTTTTGAGAGATCTCAGCCTCCATCTGTTTCCATCTCAGATTCGATAAAGTCTGAAAAGGTCCCTTCAATAGAGCTTCGGCTTGAGCTTCTCTTTTCTGAGCTTTTGATTTTCTTTTTTGAACTCTCTGTTTCTTGTGTTTTTATTTCTCGACTTTCTATTGTCTGTTTGAGAGGAGGTAGAAGAAAGACTTTTTCTTTGTCATTTGTTTTGGGTTCAGGTATCTTCTTCTGTGTGCTATGCGATGTTTGTGTACTTATTGACCGATATGATTTAGTGGCTTGTGCATAGGAGACATTTGCTTTTGACTGACCCGTGCTAAAAAGATTCTTAGCTTCAGGATAGGAGATTTTTCTTGTAGTCTTAATATGCTGTATTTCTTTCTCTTCTTTCCACTTAGGGCAGTTTCATGAGTATGCTGGATGATTGCCATGACAGTTTGCACATTTTGGATCAACTACACAATCCTAACTTTCGTGACCTCCTGCAGAACAGCGAGCACATGCCAGGTTTCCCCGGCATGCGGCCTTCGCATGGCCAAACCGTTGACACTTGAAGCAGCGCAGTGGGTTCGGCACATAAGGTCTGATGGGGCAATTCAGGTAACCTGCCTTAATGGCTTTCGGTAGCTCTGGAGAGGAGAAAGACAGAATAAGATGTTTTGTGTTGACGAGTTGCCCGTCTCTACGGACTTTTATTCGGCGGACGCCACATACATTTTGCTCGGCGAGTTCTTTTGAAAGTTCATCCTCAGAGACTGATATCAAGTCTATTTCCGAAATGACACCTCTTGACGTGTTCAAAGACTTATGTGGGGATACAGTAATAGAATGTTCCCCCATTTTGGTCATTTTTAGGAGAGAGGAAGATTGTGCATCAGATGTAGTCTCGATGAGCAGAGATCCTGAACGGAGCTTTTTTATGTGTTTTGACTCGCCTGCTGAGGCCACAATATGCTTATGGATGAAGAATGGTGATAGATTTTCTAGCTCACCAGTGATAACTAAGAACTTTGGACATTTGTTTGTGCTAATTAAGATCGAAGTACAAATTCTTTTAGCTTTCTTTTAGCTATTCTTTCTCAAATTCCAGAATTTTTCGTATCCATATGGTTAAGAGAAGAAGTTAAAGTATTCATATTGAAAAGAGAGAAGGTTTCGGGCCCAACCGCCCCATCCACCATGGAGCCCAACAAGGGAACACAGATCCCTGTGTTAGGGCTAGCCGGGCCTATATGCAAACTGAAGCCCCACAGTCGGCTTTCCCAAAAGAAGAGACTTCCGAGAGCTTATCCCCTAGCCACTGACCAATAGGACTAGTGGCCAGCCGATTGACACTAGCGGGGACATCTAAGTGCCTCCCGTTTTAAGTAGAAGCAGAGGACAAAGCAGTGTGTTGGGGACAGTACCTCGCCCCTCAACTGCCAGGATCCTCCTTTCCCACCCTACGGGTCACCATGCACGGCAAACGCATAGGCTAGCCGGACCTATACGCAAACTGAAGTCCCACAGTCGGCTTTCCCAAAAGCAGGTACTCCCGAAAGCTTGTCCCCAAGCCACTGGCACAAGGACTAGTGACCAGCCAGTTGACACCTGTGAGGACGACAAGGTACCTCCCGTTTAACTAAAGCAGAGGCCAAAGACAGTTGGCTGACGTTGGGGACAGTACCTCCTTTCCAGTGACACGGGCCTCCACGCACGGCAAACACGTGGGAAGTTTTCTCGCCACTCAGAGAACTAGGGACAAGGTTGTTCCAGTTTCTTATGATGAGCCCGAACCTCAGAAGAGGAAACAAGGGAGTAGGAAAACGAGAAAAGTTGCAGTTAAGAGGAGAGGAGGCAGAAAGGAGGAGAGATCACTGGGCTCTAGGATTGTGACACCCGATCACCAAGACGGTAATCCCCTGAAGGATCTTCACCTGCTACGCTTTAGCTGGGCATGTTGGAACGGCTCTTCACCCCTAGGGTGGCCCTACCAGGAGCTATGCTTCCGACGTACTTCACCCATTCCGCCCAGTGACACCCCCCCGCCACGTTGAGGCAACATAACAGGACTGGGGGGGACAAGGTCTTGGGATTAAGCTGCTCACTTTTTTCCGTCCATACAATTATATGCCCATCGGAATAAAAATAAATTAAATTTGCTTTCATCTACAAATAAGACATGATTCTAATACGCATCGAGCTTATTTACAATTGATTTTGAGAAGAAAAGCCTAAGCTTTCTTTTTTTTGAAACTTCCAGAAAATTTTCTTCGGGCAGAGCGCCCGTGTCATTCAGCTAAGTAATCAATTCGTCGAACAGTTTTAAGAGAATCTGAAGTAGAAAAGTTTTCAGAAAACTCTGTAGGAATTTTAAAAATACTCAAACATGGAATTTCCATATATTTTTCTAACTATAAATCTCTAATTACGTCGAGTCCTCTTTGCCGGGCAACCTCTCTTATTTTGGATCCGATTTTCTTCTTTAAGCATTTTATCACATACTGCACCGTAAAATGAGATAAATTTACTAATTTAACGATATCCTGAATCGAATTTCTAACCTTACGATAAAAAATGAGCAATCTTCGAATGCTATTCGTTGTCGACAAGGAGACCTTTTTAAACCGTAAAATGAGATAAATTTACTAATTTAACGATATCCTGAATCGAATTTCTAACCGTACGATAAAAAATGAGCAATCTTCGAATGCTATTCGTTGTCGACAAGGAGACCTTTTTAAACATTAAATAAAATTTTTCTCACTGGAATTAATATAAATTATTTTATCTGTTTCCAGAATCCAAATGAATGCTTAGAAAAGAGTACTTTGTATATAACTTCGTAATGCGAAACCAATGGAATTCATTAAACCTAACACACAACATTAGCATTCACGCAATATTTAACATATAATAATAACAATTTCCGTAAAAAAAATTAAATCAGATTTTACATTACTTTCAGATTTTACATTACGCCCAAGGGGACGTAGTTAACGTTTTGTTTGTTACCTTTATTTATTAAACACAATGTTCTTCGCCCTTAAACCATAAAATTCAGTTCACTGGCAATATCACAAAATAATTTTAAAATGAGCATAGCTTTAGATTTTCAGATACACAGTCTCGCGCATTGGAGATAAAAATATTCCCCCCCCCGTACCTTTCTGCCATGTCTCGCTTTGAAATTGTTTGTTAATGAAAAATTCGTTAAAGTTTTACAAAATATGAAATCGATAATAAAGCAAATTTCAAATTAGGGCTTCCAGATGCTAACATTTGATGGAGGATAACGTTATTCAAAATTGGATGCTCTAGGTACCGTTATGGTATCACAATGCGAGAAACATACATACATTTATGCAGATTCTTTATTATTTAATTTCGTTAACTATAACACAGGGCAATAATATTGGGTGGCAACAATTTGAAAAGCGAACCGACATTTATAGTGAATCAATATAACGAAATTAATCGCCCTTTGGGCTAATAACGAAGTAAGCAAGCAAACATATAAAGGCAAACAATTTTTTAAACATCACCAAAATGCAAAAATAATAAAAAAAAGTTGTACACGATAATTGTATTTAGGAAATTTAAGAAAATGTTTCGGCGTACGATCACTTTTGTAGCGTGTTTTGTCTATGGCTTCTTACATTTTTCAGTTAAAGAAAAAAGAAAATGAGTCAGTATAAAAAAGTTTGATTTTATTCAAAATCAAATGGAGATGATATGAAAAAATCTTGGGCTTTATATTCGAATTCATTTCCGGATCACAGCGCTTTTTCTCTAAATTATTTAATTGTGAGACTCTGTAATTAAGAATTCATTTTCTTTTTTGTTCGAATTGCTGGTCATTAAAAAGATAAAGAAATGCAGCAGTATAATATAATGCAAAAACAATTCTGCAGCTTACAGTCACTGAAATTTTGCAACAAAATTACATTTGGCGTTTAAGAATCATAAATATTTGAAGATAGCTTACATTTGTAATGACAGTGATGTTTGTTTTGATGGTGTCTATAGCTTCAGGTAAAAGATGAAGAATTGCTGCATTAGTTGGCGCAAAGACTTTTCTTGGAAACTGTTAAGAAGTTTTATTATTACGATTATAAATTAATTATTAGCATTATTTAGTATTCGTATTTATTATTATTTTTATCTATTACGCAGTTTTCTTGAAATTTGGTTTCTTTAATAGTCAGCATTATGTGCTCACAACTTTTATGTTCATGCGGCCAGATGTAAAATCATTTTCTATAAGATATAAGATACCATTAGAAATGTATATTCCATTTTTATGCAGAGCTCTTAAACACATTGCAAAGTTTATTTTAATGTAGATATTTTTACATTAATTCTTTTCTGTGCTTTCTGTTTCTTTCATCGGCCATCACCAGTTAAGCAAGATAAGCTGAGTTTAAGCATCAAGCGAATTTGTAGTGTAGAGACAGCGTTGTTGCAAACCGCCATTAGGCTATTTATCCCCGAAATCGGGGATAAATTTATATTTTGATAAGAAAGGCTCGTTTAGTATGTTTAAAAATGTTTAATTAGACAAATTCCATAGTGACAGGAATTTTACGCCCGAGTTGATGCCGTAAACTGTGATTCTTCCCCCCCCCCCCCAGGTACTTTGAACTGACGGTGCAGGAGACAAATATGTGACGTCATTTAAAGTCCTTGAAAGAGGAGTAAAATGTACAGAAGAAGATAAAATCTTACGCACATCCCGTGGGCTAAGTATGTCAAATACCTCGGTGTTTTGTTAGATAAATCTAAATTTAAATTTGTTAGATTAGATACAAGGAAACCCCACACAATACATATTAGAAACAAATTCCGAGCGGCTAAAAGTAAACTCACACCCTTAATTATTCGGAATTCAGTTTTATCTTTAGATAATAAGTTATAACATATGCTTGTCCTGTCTGAGGCTTTGCCAGTAACAGACACATGAAAAAACTGCAAATTTTGCAAAATACTACTGTACGACAAATCACCAGAAGTAGGTTCATTAGGAACACTACAATCCACGAGAAACTCAAAATTCTGCAAATTAAAAAATTCATGGCAAAGATAGCAAAGAGATGCTTTGAAAATATCCATAAAACGGGTAATGAAAGTACACCAGAATTGGAATAATATAATTTTAATTTAGTTAACTACACCAGAAGACCTGGTGCGCTAGTTAGGGCACTAAACATAATTGATCGGGATTTTAGTAGTCTTTTTCCCACTATCTCTTTTTCAAGTACGTATTTTTAATTTAACTTAATACTGCTTCGTTGTCTTTATAACTGGTAGAAAAGTTTGTTTTAAGATAATTTTATGCCTTTACTTAGTTTACAAACCTTAATGCTGTAAAAGTACTTTAACCTAGGTTATCTTGATGGGAGGCCATCTCCCATCGACGCCCTTGCTCTAACGCCGTATTTCGGCTCCACCCCTCAGTAAATTAATGTATGGCTCTGACCCCCCTATTATGCCTGCAAATAGTCACTCAAGGATCAAGGAAGTTAATTTTCGGAGTGAGCTAAGCTAGGCCTTTAACTGCACATCATCAGAGATAAAAATAATTACATCAAAAGAAGGGTTCATCTAATAAGGGAAAATTTTGAAGCCTAATTATAAGAAATAAAAGCTTTTCAGATAATACCTTCCACATGAGAAAAAGGTAAAACTCATAGAAAGTCTTTTTAATTAAATTTCGTGTCTAAAAAGGGCCAGAATTTAATTTTGAGAGAGCAGTCAACATTCATAAAATTTTGAAAAGAATAAAAAGGTGCAATACATTTCCTTGATATCAACAGTGAAAATAAAGTCCTTAGAACAAGCAGTCCAGATGTAAAGAGCTAGCGCAGGTTCAATAAACTCGCACCCACTCGGAGAAATGGGCGAAATGGGCTGGGGGCAGACCCGTTAGACAGGTTCTAGTACCAATTCAGAATGATACAGCTGATGGAGGAGAAAAAATTTTAGTCGCTATTCAGTGCGACGTTTAAAGGCCAGATAAGAGCGCCCCTTAGGGGGGTCGAAAGCAACCCGTTTAGCGGGTGAAAAGAAGCTATTAAGAAATTAAATACAATCGCGTGCGGCTGCGGAGATAAGTTGTCCCTTGTTAAAAAGACTCTTCTTAAAGAGTTAAAGAACAGGGTTCCTCCGCATTGTTAACGCGGGGGTTTAGGAACGTGAGGTAAGCATCCACTTGGGCGTCTGTATTCCAATATCGGCGCCGTTTAAAAGGCAGTTGAGCCTATTCAGGTTTTAAGATAGCTGTGGGTCGCTTTTTAGAAGAGGCAACCGCAGGATCGTATACCGGCAGGGTATGTAATACTGGATTCCCAACGAGATGGATGCTTTTGAAAAATCTTTCCGAAAGTCGCTGTATAAAGCGATTAATGGGGATAATTTTGAGGTGGTTATGAATGTCATCGCTCCTTATAAACCATTGAGCGTTTAATATCTGTAGTAAAAATTTTGATTGAAAAATTTGAGTGTGTTTACGGTTAGTCAGAGCAGCTGAGCCCCCAGATGCGACTCGCGTAAGGGAGAATAAGCCTCACGATAGCAAGATCTTGTAAGATCTTGTAAAGCAAGATCTTGTTGTCAACTGACAAGTCGCTATTTTTAGCGAAAAAAAGGGCGCAGGTTGGCTTTGACAGCATTCGCAATAATTTTTTCATAGTAAAGAATAGTCACTCCGCACTTTGTCTGTGCTCCTCCAATCTCTTTTCAGATGCAGATCACCTGACTGAACTTCACCTCCTACTCCTGCTTTAGCCTCGCCAGCTACGAACTCAGACACTCAGAGACTTCTCCGCGGATCCAGAGGCAACATCGACTTGAATTTATCACCCCGCAAAACGCTCTCATGCAGATAGAACTTTGCACTATGGAAATAGGAATTGCTTACTGACTTCTCGTCAATTATGCCAAAATTGCTTTCACCGTATCCCTCAATAATCTCTAGTTGCTTTCGCTGAACAATGCTATGCTTATCAAATGATATGTCTCAAAGTTTATTGTATGTGCTACACACAGGATAGGGTTGGACCCAGGTGCCTGGAAAAGGTGCCTGACTTCGTCACCTCCTGATAAGATAAAGTCCCAGAACAGTAAACCTCTTTTCAGTGTAATGGAAAGCTTTGAAACAGGGAATTCTCAAACTTTTCGCCCCATTAAAATATAGAAAGTGTTGATAAATATCAAAACTTGAAGAAAAGTAATCTTTTAGCCCAAACGGCGTTAGCCCAGGGCTATTCACTTCGTTTTGGCATTTTGCGTTGAAATCTTTAAACATCCGTTTCACTTTTCAAATTGCTGCCACCAAAAATCGCCTGAGTTACACTTAAAAAAAACATTAAACAATGAAGAATCTGCATAAATGTACGTATGTTTCTTGCATTGTGATAAAACTACGGTACCTAGAACCATCCAGTTTTCAAAAACGTAATCCTCCAACGAAGATGGTCATCTGGAAGCCAGAATTTGGAATTTGTTTTATTATCGATTTCATATTTTGTAACACGTTAACGAATTTTTGATTAACAAACTCGACGATTTTGAAACGAGCAATGTCAACACAGTACGTACAAAAAAAAAAAAAAAAAAAAAAAAAAAAAAAAATTATCTCCAGCGCGCGAGACAGTGTATAGGAAATTCTAAAGATATACTCATTTTAAATTACTTTCCCGTATTGCTGTTGAATTGAGTTTTATGGTTTAAGTGGGAAAAAACCTTAAAAACACTCCTTTAGGCGTAACGTAAAACCTCAGATTTTTATACTCATAAATTCAAACTAAATATTGAACTACTTATGAAAAGGCTATGCGCAATGCGTAGCTGTCTCTTCTCCCGACATATCCGTCATTCGAGCGTGCGGAGGTGGTGATAGACTAATGCTGTGTGATGGTCAATATGATTTGCTATGTGCACGTTTTATTCATTATTCGAGTAAATAAGGTGTGTTGTCCTACGATGGTTTCTTTACTCTAAATATGGGCTTGTGAACAACAAATGGTAGCACAGCGTGGTTATATCAAGGAGAGTTGGATTTAATACCAAGTAGAAAACGAAACTGTTTTAGTGGAAGCCAAAAATGGAGAAATAAAAAGTGATTTGCCGTTTACAGTTTTCAAAGTGCCAAAACGAAATTAATAGTTCTTCAGGGAAAATCGCCCCTTTGGACTTAAAATAATATAACTGAAATTACTATATGATATAATAAAATCATATATTTTATATAATACAATAATTGCAATTTTTTTTATATACAAGCGTATTTGAGTATTCTTTGATATACAAGCGTAACCCATGCATGCCCGCGGAACAATCAAGCATGACCCACCGGTGGGTCAGGCCGCCCCACGGAACAGACAAGTATGACCCATCGATGCGTCAGTCAGGCGTCAACGTGTTTTAATCTCAGGGCTAGTTTAAAGAGTTGTAGCGTAACTCTTGTAGACTAATTCCGTTGTAGAGTTAATAATTGTAGAGTAATTCCGGTATTTATGCTTAGTGAATTTAAACTTTTTAGTTTTTTAGTAAAGTGAAACTCTTTAGTTCGGTGTTCGATACCTTTCAGTTTATACTGATATTTCCCGGCTAGGCTTTGCTGCGTACAGCTGATTTAGCGTTAGTTTATGCTAAGAAGCCAGTAATTAGAATTGTTACATTCTTATTTTCTGTTTTCGTATCCACAAGTGGTGCTGAACTGTGGGCACGAAGTGCGCGCATGTGTTTTAATTTCAGTTAAATAAAAAAAGGTTGCTTAAACCTTTCTTCTGCACTATTTTGCTTTTGAATGTCAGTTCTGCAAAATTTGGAGCGAAATTTACGGTGAAATTCAAAAATGTAACTTAGCGTATTTCTTTCGCTTTTGACCAAGAATAATTTAATCGGTAAACTTCTTAATTTATAGCAATATATTGTAGCTAATGTTATTTGAATTGTAAATTAAATGGTTTTATTTCCTGCGCAGTGCAGCGCGTGACGAATATCAAAAGAAAGCTAAGCCGGAAAATTGAAAATACATTCAACATTTAATAAATATCTCTTTTTGATTTCGAGAAAGTTCTCGCGCGCGATTTAAAAATCTTATAAAAAGGAGGAAAACCTCTCAATTCAGTTAGTCAGTTATTTTATTTTATTTAGTCAGTTCTATGTCTTAAAATTTGAAATTAAAGTTAATGACCTAAAACTGCAATAGTATATTACAGTAAAAGAGAAAAGATTGACAGTTTCACGCGCATTGACAGTTCACGCGATTGACAGTTGCGTAAATCCGACACGTGTGTGTCGGATTTGCATGGGGTTCCACAAAATTTTCGTAAATTTTATGGAGTTCTGGGGGTGGCGAAAGAATCTCATTGATGAAAAGGAGTCGCGACTGAAAAAAGTTTAAGAAGCCCTGCTTTACGGGCTACAAACTAAGTATTTAAATACAGACATGTTTGAACATAATTGCATGGTAGAAGAATAGTACATAGTATTAAAACATACACATACGGTATATATAGTATAAAAATAGTACATAAGCAGAATATAAGTACTGATGTTGCATGTATCCGGCATTACCAATACTACTAAATACGGCATGATGAGAAATTTTACAATAATAATTTTACAACAGTAAGTTTCAACGATTGTCAGATGAAAACTGAAAGATATATTCAGAATATACACTCAAGCAATTGTATGTTAACAGTAGTGTGTACTGCAGTACTGAAATATACTGATCAATTTATTAAGTGCACCTTTGTGCCTCATTAAATACAATGTCCAGTCTTTCCAGTACTCGCTAGAAAACAAGTGGGTGCAAAACGGAGCAACATGCCATGGTTCCCCTCCCCCAGGCTACAAATATGTCAAAATTTTCTATTCAAAGAATGTGACACCGTGTGAGTTCTATGTATTCTAAGTTACCTCTGAGTAACTGTCACCTATCATAAAAGTGATGACATCTTTACGCTAAACTGCCATTCTCTATCAACGTAGAAACCTTCTCAAGAATACCCCATTATAAACATGCCCACACCCTCATCATGCTTTAAGTTCAAGAAAGGAACTTTCATAAGCGTGTGACACTTTTGTGCTGGGATAGTGTCATGCAAAAAGAGTTTTAGTTTGCTACTGCGATTAATGAAAAGAAGCGAAAATTTTGCTAGCACAGCGAAGCCGCGCATACAGAGGGTGAGCACCCACTTTTGTAACGATTTGGATTTTCTCCATTAATTTAAATATTAATTTTAAAATAATAATATGACTGGAATCAATATCCAATTTTGAATGATGTAATCCTACTGCGAATATGGGCATCTGAAAGCCCGAACTTGAAATTTGTTTTAAAATTGATTTCATGTTTTGTAAAACTTTAACGAAGTTTTGATTAGCAAAAGCAACGATTTCAAAGCGAGCAATGGCAACACTCTATGGAGGAGGGGAATCTTTTTATCTCCAGCGAGCGGTACTGTGTATCGGAAGTTCTAAAGATATGCTCATTTTAAAATTAATTTGAGACATTGCTGCTGAACTGAATTTTATGGCTTAAGTGCGAAGAACATGATATTTAATAAATAAAGGTAAAACACAAAACGTTAAAAAAACGCCCCTTTGGACGTCATTTAAAATCTCAAACCTGTCAGATTTTTTCTTCTTTTTACAATGAATGCTTGTCCATCTGTGTGTATGTATGAGACGCCTATTTCTCTACGTTAAGTCTTATGTGAAACCTCGAAAAATTTCTATTTTCCGTATTTAGGCTTTCTACATCCACATAAAGAAGTGATTAGATTTTGTGTAAAATTAGACAATCGTAAGAACAGGAAGCCCATAAAACAGTATTTAATGTCACAACCGGAAGTGTTTATTTTTATACACTCTGTATGTAATAGGTATTTAGTAAGGAACTCTGAATAGCAGTTACTGGGAAAGCGAGTTTGCGAACTTCGTAGAATAAAAGTATTACATAATCAGTCCACAAAACGGCGAAGACGCAACTGTAAATGTGCAATAATTTTGCTTAATGCAATAAATGAATAAAAAAAATAAAATAAAACTATAAATTTTCCAAAAATATCCTGTAATGTATCGCTTATGCATCAGATTATTTTAAAAATAACAGCTAAGATAACCGACACACAGTATCTGTCAAAAGTATGGGTAGAATAGTTTGATATTTCAAAAGCCTACAAATATATTAAAACACGCTATTAAACGCGCACGAAAAGCAATAGATGTTTAAAAGAATTTGAAGATATTCTTATCCACCGCAAGCCTTGTTGATTTCCACGTTAAAAGAATTTCCCTGCTAAACTTACATATTATATCGCTACCGAAAGCTACATGTTGTCGATTTTTCAAAAATTTGTAACCTTTGCTTGCTAAAAAGAAATGCTGCTGCAGTACTCATTTCAGCAGCATTTTAGTTGGCTGAATTTATAAACTATTTCTTTTCAAAAATTATTACTTAACTTTCGAATGTAGACAAGATCAGCCTTGAAGGAGAAAATAATGTATGATTCATGTACTGAACATTTTCTCCCTTTCTCACAAAGTTTTCACTTTATCATCCAAGTAGAACCTTGTAATATTAACAAAATACAGCATCTCGTAAATCTATTGAATTTTTCTGATTTTATCTGAAATGACATATCGAATTTTTCCATATTTCGATTCTACGACTGTACCGAGAAATTTAAAAATTTATCTTGGCGTATGTTTTCAGATTGCGCGAAGAATAATTCACTTGGCGAACTTCTTAACAAAAAGAAAAATAGATTGCTATATTTAGAGAAATCTATTTTTCTTTTTGTTAAGAAGTTGTTGAAGAAACACAAGTTGAACTTCGTCAAGCTATCTATTTTTCTTCTTTCCTTTTTTTTCATTGTAAGAAAGTATATCTTGGGGAATTTTGAATAAAAAAACCTAATTTTTGTAGATATGCTTAGAAATATATCTACTTTAAGATATTTTTAAGGATCCTAATTCAAAATGTTTTTGGAAAAATTTATAAAAAATATTTTAAAATGCGAATTTTAAAACTAAATCATAAAAATTGGGCGAATATTATTTGGAATCAACCTAAATTTTGAAATGCGAAAGGAAGAATCAAAAAGTTTAATATAAACAGATATTAATAAATATATACCAAATTCAATGAACATGGAGGAGCTAAAATTATGAGGGCTAATTTTTCAAAACGACTCCTGCCTTTTTTGCAAAGCTTGGCACTTTGGCCTAATGTGAGTTGTAAAATCGAAATATGCAAAACATATAGGTATGTCATTTCAGAAAAGTCAGATTTTGTGTCAAAATACTTATATTAGAGCAATGCTATATATAAATCTAATACATATCCTAAGTCGCGCTTTCGAGACATGAAAAACGCAAGTTGAATTTCGTCAATCGGTCCAGTAGAACAGGAGATGTAGAACTGCCCCCACTTTTTTTGGCGCAGTATACCTGCTCTTTGATTCATTTTCTTTTTCACATTATCATCCCAACAGAACTTTGTGATATTAACAAAACACAGTATCTCCTAAATATGTTGAATTCTTCTGCATATTCTTTATTTATTGAACAATGTATACTAAAACAACAAACCATTTTAGAGTACGTATGCAGATCCTAGATCTGAATTAAAATCTGTAGAAAATCATTCATTTCACTGAAATTGTAATAATATGCATTTGACGTTAGAATCTATCTCCTCTTTTGATTCTTTTTTTATGTTACCTTCTATTTCGAGATCGTCGACAGGTCATTTATCATTCCAGGTACCAAGCAAATTATGAATTCTTAAAACAGCTGCAATATTGCAAAATATAAAACTTAACATTTAAGTTTCAAACTATAACAGTACACAGGTTAAGTCATAAATACAGCTACACATTCAGTTGTACCGTGTAATCACAGTATTATGATTCAGAGAATTAAGATAATGTAACAGTAAAATCAAGTGTCCAAACTGAAGAATAATATACAATAATTACCAATCAATCTTGCTTGACTACATCGAACTGTTGCCCTTTTCGGAAATTTTATTATTTTATTTATTAAATTCCTGGCTATTGCCCATCAGATCATTAGACAACGAACTCTCCGATGCTTCTTTACAATATAGTCCAAACTCTCAATCTCATAGCACACGTCCAGATGAGCAGCGTCCATGACTTGTCCAGAATCGCACAAAACACGTCAGATTACAAGAAAACAAATGAGCACCAAGTATAATAAACGACCAATTTTTGCTCTTTCCTCACAATGATAGCACACACACACAAAAAAAAAAAAAAAAAAAAAAAAAAAAAAAAAAAAAAAAATGCTGCATTACTATCTTATCTTTCCAGTCCCATGCGCTCAAGAGTATTTTCGTGTGCTAACACCCACGTTTCCACTCAGGTTTGTTGCTGCATCTGATTTCACTCAGATTGACTGCGTCTGTGCCCTCTAGGCTGATGATCTGAGATCAGGCAAATTACTGGTAGTGATAGGAGAAAGCAAAATTTCAAATTTAATAGTCCATTCAACATTTTTCAGTTGCAATATGCAACAACATTGCCAATCCTAACGGGGGGGGTATGATGGTACACACCATGTGGGCGGCCAAATTAAAGGTCGGCGAAATGATTATTAGGTTATTTAATTACGGCAAAGCCTTGAGGGCTATCTGCCTAAGGGTGGATGCCTTCGTGGAGGAAGGAAAACTGGTCCGTATAGCACGTTACACATGGGGAAAACCACGAAAACACCCATGCAGCCAGCCCTTTAGCATAATTCGAACCTCGGACCGAACTACCAGTGTTCAGCGACTTTACCGCTCGGCCGTTGGTAGGCAAATGATTACCAGCTAACGTAGGAAAAATAAAGACCTGAGCTAAATTTAACAAATTCTGTGTAAACATTTAATAAACAATCAATAAACTCTGTCTAACCCAACGATTCTCCACTGGTGGAAAAACAAAGAAACAAAGTATTTTTAACTATTAAATTCAAAAATTAAGTATCACAATACCCTTTTCACGTTTTTCCCCTAATACTCGTAAATTTATGCATCTGAGCTTTTTTTCAAGCTCAATCTCCGCTCATAGACCTTAGCAAAATAATCAGTTTTAATTTTCACGAATATTATTTTAGCCATAGACGTAACAAAATTTGTCATAAATGATGTTTTTAAAAGGAGTAATGGAAATGGATGTTGTATATAATAGGAAATAAAAATAAGCTCCTATAAAAAGATAAAAGTATCTCATTGTTTAAAACTCATCGATTTATTAGCATGTCTACACTTTATGTCCTCAACTTTTCCGGGCTCTATTTTCAATTAGAATCATTTTTTACGCCGATTTGCTGTCTGGGTAAGAAAGAGGAAAGAAGTCCACCCGCCTGGCATTGCTACCTTATGGTTTTTGCTGTCTGGGTATTGAAATATTTGTGAAAAATTAATAAAACAAACCTAGATTTGCAAAATGAAAAAATGGCTAGGATTGACTAAGCGGAAATGGGACGATTCACAGGTGATGGATCCAGAACTAAGAATGCCTACTTGCACTAAAAATATTGAAAACAAAAAATTAAAAGAAAAGAAAAGAAAAATGTGTTATATACTAAAATATAATGAAAGGTACAATGATTTGGATTTCCTTGGAACGCAGATGAAATGGACCCTTAACCTCGATGTGTTGTTTGAGGTGAACTATTATCCAAATCAAAGTATAAAACCATCCTTTCTTGGAAGACATCTTGAATCTAAGGATAAATCTGAAAAGTATTTTGAGAGGAAACAATGGGAGTTTAAAAATAGTAAAGAAGCAATGAAAGATTTTGGTGCCGCATGTGAAAAAACTTTGGAAGCTAGTTACCTAGTAAGAATTGCCAAGAAGGGGCAGGCTCACATTATTGAAGAAAACCTTGTATTACCAGTAGCTAAAGATATCGTTTTAACATTATTCAGCGAAAACTCGGGTAAGATACAGCAAGTCGACGAATTCAGGAAATGGCAAATTCCATAAAGGAGACTAAAAGTAATTGACAATTTTACGTCTGATAATGATATTCCTTCGAATAAATGCATTGCCGTATGTGCTGACGGAGCTCGAGCTTTAACAAGAAAACATTCTGGTGTTAATCGCACCTAAAACCAAACTTACCGACTGCTTACTGCAAAGTTTAAGTAGCCAAAGAATTGGATAATATTATTTTAAGCTTTTTACCATTTTCAGAGAGTTTTCTAACCGAAAATAATTTGAAAATAAAAGAAAAATTAGCATCCGACATTAAAAATCATTATTTTTTATCATTGATAAATTATTTGAACATGTATTTCCAGATGATGATGGAAATGAAAATTGGATTAGAAATGTATTTTGTTGAAATGTACCTGAAATTTTATCTCGTGAAGAAACAGAACAATTGATATAAATTTCTTGTGATCGAACAATCTGAAGATTTCAAAAATAACGATCGATCTGAAGATTTCAAAAATAACACACTTGTTAACTTTAGGCTGAACCGAAAAAAAAAGAATTTAAATGCACTTCAAATTAAGCTATTACATTTTAATGCCTTTTTGCACAGCCCATTTTCCTTCATGATAATTTTCATAAAACAAGGATTTTCTTCCATGTTATATTTGAAAAATAAATACAGAACAAAATTAAAAGTGTACCCTAATTTACGATTAAAAGCAAGTGAAATAAGATCAGACATAAAGAAATTTATCTCCCTAAAACAGGCTCAAATTGCACACTAAATGTTTGAAGTAAAGTATTATAACTTAAATTTCGATGATTAAAATGGTAACCAATTTTTAATCTAATATTTTTTATGTGTGACTATTTAATACAAATAGTCAACAGGTTGTGCAAATGACAATATTTATTATTTCTTTGATAACTCTGAGAAATAATCATTGTAAAATGTACTGGTGGTACTAAATTTTTTAAATTTTTGTTTAGATGTTACCCGTCAGTCAAAAGGTTGAGAACCCCTGCCCTAACCCCTAATCAACCCAGCTCGTAAATAGTAGGCCTAACCACCCAGTATTGTGTGATATCATCAGCTTGTGACTCCTATTGGCAACAACTCTGCTATAGCGAGCGGATGAACTGGAAATATCCGACTTCTTCGATTCGTATTCTTGTTTACTTTGTTTAATTTAATAGAAGGCAAATACTTCTAGTCACAGAAGGGTTCCCCCTTCTGTGAATAGAAGTTTGTAGAATATTCTAGAACCTCTCAAGAGACTTTATCACCAGAACCAATCAGGCACCAAAAGAAATAATTCACGAGGTGTAAGTGGTGTTTAAACACCAGGGTACATGGGCATAATGCCCCACCCCTAGTCGAATAAACTTTAAAGTTTCGAATTCATTTCTGACAGTACCTGCAAAAATTAATTCTAAGCTCATAAGTGAAACGTAAGAACAATGCCCAGAAGTTAAAAGCTTTTGTTAAGCGAAATATTTTAGAATTAGAGTCACTAATATTAAAAGTGAAAAGTCACAAGCTGTTGAATCAAAGAACACAATGTGAGTCAGTGAAAAGTCACACGTGTGAGTCAGTGAAAGTCACAAGTGAATCAAAAAACACAGTGTGAGTCATTGAAAAGTCACACACAGTATGAGTCAGTGAAAGTCACAAGCTGTTAAATCAAAGAAAACACATGCAAGAAAGTACGAACGCATGGGTCCCAGAAAAAGAACGCGTAAAGTAAACATCAGAAGGTAATATTCTGCGTGTTGGTAAAAGTTTACAATTGGGTGCCTCTTGCCTTTTTGGAGATTCATTTTTGACGCCAAGATCGGCGCCAGGAAGGCACAATTTCAATATGGCTGCTACACAAAACCAAAATAAAAAGTCAAAATTTACAAAAACTTAGTTTTTATGTACACATCGGTCTATTTCCACTTAAAAAAAGAATAAGAGAATTGCACAAACTTGGCATTGAGCACTGCCTTGACTTTGTATATGTACACATCGATCTATTTTTACTTTAAAAAGTCAGAAAGCTAAAAGCAAGTTAATACTATCATGGTAACCAGAAATAGAGTTTCATCGCCAAAATTGAACAAAATTTGTCGCCAATCAAAGGGGAACCCTATTCTACACTAGAGGCCAGAAGTTAATTAGAGAAAATAATGTACAGAACCAATTTACACTATAATAAAAATTTCATCAGAATTAGCAGACTTATTTAGCACTTTAAAAATTTCTCCAGAAATAGAAAATACAAAAAATAATTTATCGAGGTATTTTTCGTAGTCTGTATTTCAGGAATACGGTCTGTAATTTTTTTAACAAGATTGTGCACAAATTACAGACCGTATAGATTACAAACCGGTATTAAAAGGTGTAAAATATCTTCAAACATTTTGCTTAACTCCTTGAAGATGCAGCATATATCTTTGAAAACATTCAACGTACCACCAATAACTTGGCATTCCCGGCTGATCTGAGTTATTGCTACGCGTGTCTTTACGAATACGTGCACAAGTTTGAATAACATCAGCAAATGAAATGCGAGTCGATACATTCACACTACGACTTTTTATTACAGAATTGTTATTTGTATTAGTATTTAAACTGGATGCTCGATATTTAGGCCATCCCCGAAAATTTGCCTACAATATTTAACCACGTCTAATAATTTTTAGATGCAATTTTCTGCTATCTGCTGACAAGCACATTTAACGCACCAGTTCCTTAAATTACATTTCAGAAACTGGACCACGCCGCCTCTTCCTCTGTAGGGAACTATTGTACTACTAAAATATAAGAATCTAGTAACTTCATAAATGCGTTCGCCAGCAGAAACAAACTGTAACTGTATTTGCTACAAAGACATTGGTTTCTTGAAATATTTGTGCTATATTCTTTATTGTAAAACCTAAATTTTGCAGCTCCTTCTCAATTTGCCCTTTATGCATGTACACTGCGCAAACAAACAAACAACAACCAAAAAAAAAAAAAAAAAGGGGACCTCTCCTGTTCTACTGGACCGATTGACGAAATTCAACTTGCGTTTTTCATGTCTCGAAAGCGCAACTTAGGATATATATTAGATTTATAGACAGCACTGTTCTAAATACAGGTATTCCGACACAAAATCGGACTTTTTCTGAAATGACATACCAATGTTTTTCCATATTTCGATTCTACGACTCAAATTATGCCAACTTTTGTAAAAATCGCACGAGTAGTTTTTTTAAAAATGAGCTCTCCAAATTTTAGCTTATCAGAGTTAATTGAATTTGATATATATTCTTCCAGAATTCGAAATTTAGGTTTAATCCAAATATAATTCGAGCACTTTTTATAATTTAATTTAAAATTCATATTTTTAAATATTTTTCATAATTTTTCGAAAAAATATTTGTATTATAATAAATTTTTCGAAAAATATTAGTATTATAATAAATATTTGTATTAAAACGATTAACATTCTCTTAAGGTAGATGTAATTTTAGGCACTCCTGCAAAAAAAATTAGGAGTTTTCTTATTCAAAATGTTCTAAGATATAGGTGAAATTACAAACAGGCGCGTTTTGAAATTTGGCATCCTTTTTTTGAGGGATAATAACGTCAAATGTGGTTCTTTGTTAAAATTATGTTAAAGTATAAACCATGACCTTTTTCCTCTCGCCTGTAATGCAAAAAAAAAAAAAAAAAGGGAAAAGAAAATTAGGTTGCTACATATTTAGAAGTTCACCAAGCAAATTATTCTTGGTGCAAACTGAAAAAAAAAAAAAAAGTGGCAAAGATAAATTTTTGAATTTCTCCGTAAATTTCGCATCAAATTTTGCATAATTTAATATTTAGGCATAATTTGAGTCTTAGAAACTTATATATCTTATATAGATATTAATAAATATATATCAAATTCAATTAACATAGAGGAGCTAAAATTTTGAGAGCTATTTTTAAAAGAGCTACTCGTGCGATTTTTACAAAATTTGGCAGCTTGGCATAATTTGAGTGGTAGAATCGAAATATGGAAAAGAATTGGCATGTCATTTCGGAAAAAGTCCGATTTTGTGTTTAAATACATTATATATATATATATGATTCTTCTAATATATGTATATATATATGTATATAATACGTATCCTAAGTCGTGTTCTCGAGACATGAAAAACGCAATTTGAATTTCGTCAAGCGGTCCAGTAAAACAAGAGATATAGAACTGGCCCCTCTTTTTTTTTCGCAGTGTACGTGGGTAAACCCCTAATTACCATCTTAATTGGACGTTCGAATTTCTACCGAGTTCCTACAATGTAATGATCTATCTGCTTATCTATAAGATATTTAGAAATTACTTTGTGATTATTATCCCTCTTAGGATACGTTTTCAGAAAGTCACCAGCGAAAAAAAAATTCAGAAAAATGTGTACCCCTAACCTGTTTAAGTATTTAAAAAAATTCCATGAACTTAACATTTGCCTGGATCATCGTATTTTAGGGCGTTGGATATGCGTAACACTTCTTCGCTCGTCGTTATCCATAACTTATTATTGTCCATAACTTGTCACGCACTTATCATTGATAGCATTACTTTATTCACACATTTATCACATGCTTTACACAATCCCTGAAACTTATTTTAATGAGGCAGATCAGGAGTTCTCAACCTTTTGACTAACACGTACCATCTAAACAAAGATTGAGAAACCTCTAGCACCACCACTACTAAGTACTACTACCACTACCACACTTGAAAAAAGCTCAGATCGCATAAATTTACGAGTATTGGAGAAAAAACTCAATCAGGATGTTGGGGTTTTTATTTTTGAATCTAATAGTACCACCTATTTTTCTCTTTACGTATCACCGGTTGAGAACCCCTGGGGTAGACCGATATCGAGCTTCAAAGTAGCCGTGTTATTTAACCTCTCAAGTATCCGTATTATTTCTTAGGATAGCAGACATATACCAGTTTCCTTGGAAATGCTTTACTTATCTCTTTAGAACTTACTTGCCTTGTCCCTAGTTTGGACCGAAACAAAGCCAACGGCATACAGAGTTCCATTCGATTTCTTAGAACAGTTTCTAATGTTGCTTGCACTAGGTTCATTTCCGCACTTAAAACAATTGGTACTATTCCGTTTTGAGGACCGTAAAAAAATTGCAGCGAAAATGTATGCTCAAAAGCGCCAAATCTAGCAAACGCGCCCATTTAACAGCGCGCCTAATCTAGCGTACGCACCGATTTCACATTGCGTAAGTTTATATAATTCTATGTTTCTTAAGACGCCATTGAAATACTAGTTTAATTTTTAAATCCTTTTTTGATATCCTATGGATTTAACAATTTGGGAATTGCCCATGACGAAAAATCTGCGATAGAATTTTGGGTAAAGTGCAGAATCACCCACTGCTTGACGCGTTTTTAAGAATTGCACATACTCGGTGTGCACATCGACCTATTTTCATGTGCATATACAATGTGCGACCTATTTTCATGTGCATATACAATGTGCACATCGACCTATTTTCACTTAAAAAAAATCCCAGAGTTGCACAAAAATGGCACTTAGCACACCCTTGAATTTATCTATGTACACATCGACCTATTTTCACTTAAAAAGTAAAAACAAATTGACAAAAATCCAATTTTTTTACCCTTGTAAAAAGCGGCAAACAAATAAGTGGGCGATTCTGTACTTTAACTGAGAAATTTTTCAAAGAAAAGGCATCATTCATTATAGAAAATTATGTTTGAACAACCAACGAGATGAAATTATGCTTTAGCGATAACTCGGTAGCGAAATAGCAATGCAGGTATCCATTAAGTTATGTTAGCAATTTTTATATAAATTATAATAATGATTTGAAGTAGATATTTACTCTTATGCTTCCATTCCGCCATGTTTAGCCTTTTTTTATATAAATTATAATAATAAAAAAGTATTATACGAAATTAACCTTTCATCTAAATTAAAACATCAATCTTAGTTATTTACTACTATACTTCCTTTCTTGCATTAGTGTTGCCGCAATTATTTTTGGCAGCACTGGCATCAACAATAGTTTGGCGCTTTTTTACGGCCCTCAAATTCGAATAGTACCCAAAAAATCCATTAGATAAACATTGTCACTTTCAGGATTACTAATAGCCGAGACATTATTAGAATAAACATTGGTACAATCAAAGATAACATGGCTACAAGAATAAATTTTTAGAGCAATTATACACAACATTAAAGGGATTGGAACCAAATTGTTCGAACTTACCTCGCGCCTGGTCGATCATCACCCAAAGTCTTTCACACCGAGATTTTCAAAACAATAACCGCTTACGTACTTCGTGAATCGTAAGAATCTTTCATGAGTCTTTTATGAGTTATTATAACTTGAGCCAAAAATCTGAAGTCACCAGACAGAGGTCATAACTTGGAAGCGCAGAATCCGGTTTAGGAATAGCGCGGTTTTCTCCTTCCATAGCTGGGAACATGAGAAGTGAGTCCCCGTTCATTTCACTATCCGAAAAACACAATTACAAAAATCCGAAAGCACAGAAGTACACACACCAGGGTTGGCGGCCGAATGACGATCTTTCCGCGTATCATAATCCACCACTGGCGTACTTGGGAATACATAAACCGGACACCATCAATACCTACAAACTTGCCGATGGAAAGAAGTTCGAAATTTACATTAACAAGCACCCCCCAGCCCAATGCATCCCTCAACACAATGGAAAATATTGATTATGCAACAATTAAATAATAGTATCCAGAGCGCACATTGCAATTCCATTCCGGAAGTAAATGAAAGGCACGAGATTCACTAATTCAAGCCTTTTTGTAAGCAAGGACCGTTAAGATTTCCAGCCAATAAGAAATCTCCACATTGAAAATAACAGCCGATTATATAATTCCTCTTGTTTGTCAGATAAACTCAATTGAAATGAATTTTTTCTGATGAAATCACTTACTTATTTACTTACAAACGCATTGGCGAATAATTTCGTTTCCATTAGAAACTGATGAAGTCTCAACTGATTTCATAAAGCTGTAAGACTTCAAATTTATGCGACGTCATCACACATATTGACAGTGGAGGAGAATCAATACATAAAATATTACTTATTTAGAGGATTACGAAAATGACACAAAGAAAAACCAACTGTCATAGTGGCGATTTTTACAGAAAAGAAAAAGGAAGGAAGCTGGGGGGGGAAGACAAAAATTCTAAAAGGTTCAGGATTTCAAATGACGCCCAAAGGGGCGTTTCTTTAACGTTTTGTGTGTTACCTTTATTTATTAAATATCATGTTCTACGTACGGAAAACTATAAAATTCAGTTCAACAGCAATATCTCAAATTAATTTTAAAATGAGCCTATCTTCATTTTTCATTTTTCCTAATTTCCAATGCAGTCTCGCGATAAAAATGTTTTTTTTAATCCATCGCTCACTTTGAAATCGTTTAGATTTTTAATCAAAAATTCGTTGAAGTGTTACAAAATCTGAAATCGATAATTAAACAAATTTCAAATTCAAATTAGGGCTTTCACATGCCCATATTCTATGGAAGATTGCTTTATTCAAATTTTGATGGCTCTAGGTACCGTTGTTTTATCACAATGCGAGAAACATACATTCATTTATGCAGATTCTTCATTATTTATTTTTTTTAATATAAGAGAGGGCGATCATATATGGTGGCAACGATTTGAAAAATGATACAGCCTATTAAAGGGTTTCGACGCAAAATGCCAAAACGAAATTAATAGTCTTTCAGAGCAAATTGCCCATTTGGAGTAATAAAAAAAATAATAATAATAAAAAAACGAGGGCACGAGGGCAGTTCAGTGTGTGTGTGTGTGATTAAGGCAAAGCCTCGAGGGCTATCTGCCCAAGAGGAGGGATGCCTTCGTGGGGGAATTTCTAAGGGAAACTGGCTCGTGTACACGTTACACATTGGGGAAAACCACGAAAACCCCCATGCAGCCAGTGTGCAGCTATTTTTCGCTCGGCCGCTGGAGGAGGGCAGTTCAGAGATAGAAGCAACAGAAGAGTCAAAAGACAGTTTGGATCCACCACCTGATAATGTAACATTTTTCGCCGGATGAGACAGTTGCTTGAGTGAAGTATTGTTAGCAGAATGGTTACCTAAAAAATAGTTATGCGCATGGTTACCAAAATCTGGCGACTTCTACTAAGGTGCTTGCGTTAATAATACGTAAGTGTGAACACTGGTGGTTTGGTCAGGGATTCACGTTCCCGGCGAACGGGTTGGCTGCATGGGCCTTTTCGTGGTTTTCCCCATGTGTAACGTGAATACGAGCCAGTTTCCCTTAAGAAGACCTCCACATGGCATCCCTTTCTTTCCGTATAGCGCCTAAGGGAAGAGCATGTAAGACGTAAAAGAAATACCCAAGTGTTTAGGATTAAAAATAGAAGAAAACTAGTAAATATTATGGGACAAAACTGTGTTTCTAAGCCTGGCACAGAACTAAGCTTTTTACGGAAGAAAGCGTACTTTTAAACTTCTAATTGAGATGCATTTTCAAAAATAAATGCAGTGGATGGGTTAAGCTACTTTTACAGCATTCTAATGTTAATGCTAGACAGTGTGCTCCCAATGTGGCAAGAATACAAGTTTTTGTTGTTAACTTTACAGAAATGCCTCACTTACTTTGAGAGAGCATACCCTATTTGTTCCGCCTCTCAAGTACTCGTATTATTTCTTAGGATAGCAGACATATACCAGTTTCCTTGGAAATGCTTTACTTATCTCTCTAGAACTAATTCGTTTTATGATAGAATCTCACCTGGTTTTAAAATTCACAATTTTAGTGAATGAAATATCTACTTCTATTTCATTTTGCAAGATAAGTATTACTGTGGGTAAAAAAAGTATTTGCACACCTACATTTTTGTTTGCAATTCATAAAAAGAAGCATTAAGAAATAAAAAATTGGTATTGCCAAATCAGAATACGTTTAATCATCCAAAACAAACAGAAAAATTACAATAATATAAATAACAATGCTTTTTTATAACAAAATTAAAATATCGTATCAAAAAAGTATTTGCACATCTGCATGAATACAAAAGAAATAAAATATATAAGCAAATTTCAAATAATTAATATTTAGTATGCATTCCTTTAGCATCTATTACTGCTTGTAATCTTGCTGGCATTGATTCAATTAAATTTTCTGTAACAGTAGGGTCAGTATTCAACCACTCTTCAATAAGGGCTTGTTTAAGGGCAGATTTGCTTGAAATATTCCTTTTTCTTATTTTTAAATCCAAAGAATTCCACAAATTTTCCAAAGGATTTAAGTCTGGTGATTGTGGTGAAGTGGCAAGTTTTCTGGGTCCATTATAAAGCAACCACATACGTGTGTATACCGGCAGTGTGCTTGGGATCATTGTCTTGCTGAAAATAGTACGAATTACTGATACCCAATTTTATTGCACTTTGTGGCAAATTATCTCGCAACACATCAATATAGGTTCGAGCTGTCATATTCCCATCAATGAAACGCAAATTACCAACTCCTTTGCTAGCCATGAACCCCCCAAATCATAACAGAACCTCCTCCATGTTTAACTGTAGGTAACACATTTTGGGTATGAAAAGCAGTACAAGTTTTTCTCCAAACTAATTTCCTGCCATCTGATTTAAAGATATTGAACTTACTCTCGTCGGAGAATATGACATTTTTTCAGAAATCAATTGGCTTATTCATATATTCCTTAGTGAATTCAAGTCTCTTCAGTCTGTTTCGTTCAGTTATGAGAGGTTTTTTCCTTGGTGATCTCCCATAAATGTGTGCATCGTGCAGGACATTTCGAACACCTTGGGCACAGATTTGAACTCCAGATGTTGAAGCGACATCATTGGCTAAAGTAATTGCACTAACAAATGGATTTTTTTATGCTTCTCTTATGATTTTTTGCATCATTCGCAGTGAAAGTTTCTTTGGGCATCCAGAGCGCAAGTTATTTGATGTAGATCCTCTTTCTTTATAACATTTTCTAACATACTGAACAGCAGAGAAGCAAACATTTACATTTTTACCTATTTCTTGATAACTTAGGCCATTTTCACTTAGAGAAAATTTTTTTCCTCGCAACGAAATCGGCAATTCAGATTTCCTAGGTGCCATTACAATTTGAATCGACAATCAACTGATAACGTTTCGACATCACCTCCTTTTATAGTCGTCTTACGTATGTTATTTACTTACTGCGAGATGACTGTCAAATAATAGCATAAAAATGCAAATTTGCTAAAGTTGAGTTGAATGTGCAAATACTTTTTTTGACATAAGCTATTTTAATATTGTTGCAAAAAATGTTTTTTTATTAATATTGTTGTATTTTTGTAATTAATTTAAATGAATAAGCTTATTCTATTTTTTAAATGCCAATTTTTGTATTTCTTAATGCATTTTCTTATAAATAGTGAACAAAAATGTATGTGTGCAAATACTTTTTGTACCCACTGTATTTGGTAATGGTATTCTTTAATTCCAGTTACTCGAAGTAAAATACTCAAAGAAATCACTAACAGCTAAATACTTTTACATACTACCTCTTTTTATACCTTTTACACTCCGTCGAAACTTTCGAATGAAAAACACGAATATGAACTAAATTGAGATTCCTTATTGGGAGAAAAGTATTTCGAGAATTTTATTTCCGTTATTGCTAGGGAAAATGAAACAAGCCCTTAACTTTTGGATTTTTGCAATTTATTCTAAAATGCAATCTCAGAAACAAAGTTCCAAGTATTGTAATTCTCCTGCGAACTATCCTCACAATTGCTGTTAAGTGCTGCTAGTTGTGAGAAGAATTTTCTAAATAAAAATTATTTCAGTAGTATTTCTGAACTGTAAATGTTTGGATTTAAGAAATCTTTCTATACTATATGTATTAAAGCCACTCTAAACATCAAGTATATGTTTATCATTGAAGGTTTTGAAAACATACAAACGAATTTAAAAAAAAAAGCAGAATGATATAATTTTAAAACTTTCGAATTAAAACTTTTCTTCAAAAATAAGTATAGAGTTTAAATTTATTTCCCATTATTTACACATTTGTTTAGTTATTTCTTTCACTCTCAAGAGGGACGTTTAAATCAGCGACCGCCCAAGGCGGCAAAGTTCTCAACGTCGTGAACAACTTGCGTAAAGGTGAGTTATGCAAGATACGTACATACGCATATATGTACAGACAGACATCACAAAAAAAATCTCTTCTGAATCCATTTTAAATCCTTTTTGCAACCCGTTTTGGGAAAAAGTGTCCTTTATTCTATTCTGTATTTACGAAGAGATGCCACGCAAAAACATCGTTAAATTACATTCGATAACAGTCAAAATGGATATTTTCTTTGAAATATGATACCCCAAAATTTTTATAATTACAATACTTCCTTTACTTATTACAAGGAAGTAAAAAACTATAAGAATTGTTATAAGAATATACTGGGTCACATTTTCTTTACATGAATTCACCGAGATTTCTAGGCATAGATTTCGTAAGATTTTGCGTGAGATTTGCTTTCCCCCCTCCTTTTGTGGTGAGCTTTCTTCTAAGAGAATTCCTATTGAAAATTTTGTTTTTACTAATTTTGTCTTGTTCAATAGGATTGAAGTCTGAATTAAATGATGTTTTGATTACATTGCAAAGAACCCACAGTTCGCAAATTTGAGGATTATGTGTCGGATCATGTTCTGATAGCGCTTACTTATGGTGTATTTCAAAATATTTTGAAATACTCCATTTTATGATATTAATTGTATAATCACTAAAATGTAAAATTTAAATGCCGCAAGCATTTATATAGTGGAAAACTATCTGGTTACCTGCACCATCTTTTATTGAAGCTTCTTCATTTGAAATTCAACACTGGAATTTCCTAACACCAATTGTTTTTAATAATAAATATTTTAATAGTTCATTGAAATATAAAATTCATTTTTATGTGAAAATATAGCCAAATTCCAAAAAGTGACGCTTTTTAATACCGTTCTTAGGAAATTATAATCACGCCCTTCGATTTGCTTTACTGAGAAAAAATGAATTTTTCGAGTTATTCGGCTATAAAAATTACATTTTCTCGAGATATTTCTAACAGTTTCCACATTTGTAGAATTTCTAAAGATCGTTTGGGCGTTTGAAGTCGGTATGAAATTTGAGAATGATCAGATACATCTTCTTCGGAAGCAAGTGGAATGATTTTTGCTCCTAAGGAAGAGGGATCTGTGGTTGACTACTCTCGAAATCGATAGAGATTTATGCAGAATACCGTTGCTGGGTTACCTAACTTAAAATTTTACTTTGGCACGCTTATCTTCCAATTTTGTAAAGAAATTATTTTATAGAAGTACGTTTTTTACAATCATTCTTTAAATATAAACAATTTAATTCAAGTTTTAATCTAAAACGAAAGGCTTTTTTTCCCATACAATTCCTTCTCGCAGCTGTATGCGACTTCCCTCCTGCTTTTAGCAGAATATTTCTTTCAAATGAACTAAGAAATCAGTAAAGTGAAGAAACTCTCCTTTGTTACGAATCAACAAAATCCTATAAACACATAAAAAGTCGTAGATTTTTATTTTAATAATGAAAAAGATAAAGTTTTTCGATTTTTCTGCCAACACCACGTGACGAGATAATAAAAATTTATCGGTGAATGGTCAGATAAGTGAACAATTAATTACCTGCGAAATATTCCACGTCTTTACTATTTAAAACTATCACTACTAAATAGGAATTCAATTTTTCAAGCGAGAATTCCCCCTTCAGTTACCTTACGGTAGCTGGATGAAATTCTCGCATTGCTTTAATTGTAGCTATAGAATTTAAAATTCTTGCTCGTTAACATTACAAATGATATTGAAAAAATAAGCAATATTTTTCAACGTTAAATGATCCTTAATGTAACTTTTCGTTAACAGATTGAAGCCGAACATTTCCGTTTACCGTCCGCTTTTAGAAAAAAACTTCCAACGCCTTCTACGAATCACTACATCCATATTTTTACAAAAAATATGTAAGCATATAAAACAGCTATAATATGTAACAAAACAAAAAATATGTAAGCATATAAACAGATAATGAGATTAGATTACTTGTATGTTAATAAAATTAATAGTAATTGCACTGTTATTTAGATTAAATCAATAATACAACGTAATAAGGACGTGTGCTCTCGGTCATCCGTAAAGCTTTGTATTGCCATCTTGCAGAGGTATTTCTTTTTCAGATTTAATCCTAAAACTCGGCGACATAAAAGTGTTGCCACCCGAATTTAAAAAAGAAACTCGGCGGTTTAAAATAAATGTGTTGTCACTGACCAAATTAAAATATACTTCCCACGCGGCAGTGTTTTCTCATTCAACAAAGCGTAAGATTTTTAATTTTTCTTTCAAATTAACTCAAATATTTATTAACAAACGAAGCGATTTAAAACAAATACACCCAAATTCATATAAATTGTTACTAACTGGACCTGTGAAATAACAGTAATTGCACTTTGGCAGCTGAGGATGGTGGTTTGGTAAAACCATGGAAACGAGTCCTGTGAAAATTTGCAGATATAACGCTGATTTTTGTTGTTTGACTTCTAAATTAACACTGACCGAATTTAGTAGAATCACCCGTACATATAAAAAACTGTGCCCGTTTCTTTGTGTGTATACTTCATGTAAATCTACAGTTTCATTCCGATCTTGATGAAATTTTGCACTCTTGACCTTCAAAATGAGAAGAAGGCCACTTGTCTATACATAAGATTTCGAAAACGCACCATACCGCTTCCACATTCTGGGCGTTTATTGCTCTTACATCATCTGTCTTAGGTTCACGGTGCCACAGTTGAGCTCCCGCTATGAGTGAACGTCATACATACTAAGCCAGGAAGTTGCTTTTCTAAAAAAAATCTAATTTTTAAATGACGGTACTCATCTTAGATTTTTCACATCGCCATTGTTGCATTTCCGCTGCCAGTTCCTTTTAAAACGCTTACGCGAACTGTTAGTTTTAAGGGCTCTGTCTCGTTGAAGGAACTTCACCCGTAGTACTGCAATATTCCCAACTGCCAAATAGAGATCTGATAAAGAATCTTCTGCCAACCATAAAGCCACTGCTCAACATCTAGGCAAATAGCCGGTTGTTTCTTTGCGAATTTTATCTATTCTTCACATCTGAAATAATGTTTACACAGAATCATTGCAGAAGCAAAAGTCAATATAAGATGAAATGAAATATGAAGCTACAGAGTGGCTATCACAACATAAGTATGGTGCACGAAAATTAAAAAAAAGTTAAGTGCAGTTGATAGAGTTGTCTCAATTTTTGCTATTTTCGCAAAACGAGTTTTTTAATATTTAGCTGCACTTTTTTAAAATTTTAACCATCAAGTAAACCTTAAAATTTGTTTTATAATTCTGCTTACCGAAATGTATTGAAAAGACCTATTTAAATGTTTCTTTAATAGGAAATAAATGACTCAGGCACGAATTTCGCTTACAATGTGATACGCTTTCTAAGAAGTTTAATTTTCCAGAGTCAAAAAGAAACTGTCAGAATACATTAGTCCTAAGCATTAGATTAAAAATACTTATATTTTTGAATGCAAATTTGAAAGGATTCCATGAACAAGAAAATGTTTTATATCTACCGAAGTGTGATCCCGTATTTGAAATCTGTCACTTCGAAGACCTTTTAAGATTCGTTTCCCCAAATATAATACTGAAAATAAAAATTAAAGTTTTACTTGAACATAGCAATAATAATGTAGAGATTCTCCAAATCAAATATTTTAATTATACAACTTACCTTAAAAAATAAACTTATTTTAACAAAAAGTTTTTTTAACAAAACAGTTAATTTTAACAAAAGGTTTTTCCCTTTTCGCAGACGAAAATGTCTTGAAGAGCTGTTATGAGAGGGGCGAGAATTACAAATATTTATTATATTTGTGCGACTCATAAAATTACTGAGTAAGTAGATCTTGATACGCAAACAGGTTTTGTTATGAACTATTGTAAATATTTTTCACACATTTGTAACTTTTAGCATTAAACTAATAGTGTACACTTGTTATGGAATTTTCATATTTTTAGATTTCTCGACCAAATACTGAGTCACTGGAATTTTGCAATTAATTCTAGCAAAGTCCGCAATATAAGCTAATGAATTCTGTTCCGTACCTAATTATAAGCGCTATTGTTGCAGCGCGATCAAGAAAAAGAAAACGATTTAAGTTGCCATGGCAAACGCACACGACTTTTTATTTTTAGATTTTGGATGAGAAAATAGAGTTAAAAAGCGTTACGGGTTCGTAACGGATTGAATACACTGAGGTCCGATGATAGGTTAATACAACTTATTTTTATCAAAATAAACACTTCAAAGTTATGGAATTTTCTGTAGAAACACTCGCACAGGTGTTCACAGTATCACAGAGTACAATCAGCAGTTACATTTCAAACAACTAAGAACATTAAACACGACGCAATGTAAAGCGCACCTAATGAAAAGGCTAACCCGAGGATATCTCAGTTCACGCTGAACTAACAACTCGCCACAACAATAACTGAAGAGAAGATGTTCTCTCGAGTCTTAAGCAATTTTCAGACCGCCGCCGAGATATTTCTAGTACTTTCTGCTTCTCAAAATTACTGGAAAGCAATATAGGGGTCGAATTATAGTTGCATATAGTGATCAATTACGTTTATTCAATTACAATACCTATTACGGTGATACAAGGGCAGGACAAATATGTCACCAAATTGTCGTTACGTTTGGGGACAAAGGTAAGTCGCAAAAACCGTTGCCAGTTTGGCCAATTACCGAGATACCCACTCACTCAATGTTGAACACCATTTGTCCCTGTATTCGTACTTTTCCGGCATAGCTTACCTCTAGATTTTTCAGGTTACAATACGCAGCAAAATAGAAAACTTTCACGTATATTGCACTAAAAATATCTATCTATTTATAAATTTCGTAGCAATAACAATGTTTACTAATATGTTTCAACACTTTTTTTTTAAGATATCATCCTTCTCCTCACAAGAATGTGTTTAAATGGATATTTTTGTAGTAATTCAGGCAATACCGTACTTCCTGAGGTACTTACACATTAACGTTTTTAGCGTTAGGTTTTGAAAATTTTAAAAATATTCGCGCAATTTCCCTTTTCTTGTACTACACATAGCTTTTTCCTCTGAAGGTTAGCTTAATGGTGAGTTGTATTCCCTCGATTATTTTTAATTTTTATTCAGTGCATCCATTTTGCATTTGCATTTATGCTTTAGCAATTGATCCATTTAATTTTTTCTTATATTTATAATTTGAAACGTATTCTGCGCAGATTTTTCAATAATCTACACGGACGCATCAGGTGTTCTTACACTTAAAATCTTTCGAAACGTGTTATTTAACCTTGTAGAGATATTAAGTATTTTTTGTGAGCAGGAAAGATGAAAAATTAACAAATCCTCGAAATCGAACCACGGACCTCTGAAATACGGCTCAGCGTGCAGAACCACTACACAACGAAGGCAAGGTAGGAAGGCGAGAGAAATACCTTATAACCTTACTTCTGTTATTTGAGTTCCAACTCGCTACAGTCAACTTCTAAGCCACCATAGCGTTAATCATTGTATTCGATCTTTAGAAATCCGGCTGTTTCGTTCGCTTCTCTTCTCCTTCAATTTCAGGCGTCCTTCTTGCGAACTGCTGTCGAGACTTATTCGTGTGAAATTCCCTTGGGACTTTACAAGGTAACCGAGACTAACACGTCGCGTAAGTCTCAATATCCGTCAGATATTGTAATTTTAATATTACTGAGTTTTCTTATTGAAATGTTTCTTTTAAAGAAATAATATTGCGGTTTTGTTTAATATAAGAAATAATATTGCGGAAACCTGTAGTTTTTCCGTGACTGTTTTTCATTTTTTTACGTTTTTACAGTAACCATGTTCTTTGGAAATCAAATTACTCGTGTCATCATTCCTTTTTTGTTTTCGGACGATCAAAATAAATGAGCAATTAAGGTAACTATTTTCTTAGATACAAATTTGAAAAAACAGAATATCAGCCAGAATTTGATCGAAGTGACGTGTAGCACCCTGGAAACCTAATACAGAATAGTAGTGTAATAATTTAATGTATAGCTCATTATCAAAGCGACGAACATTTACATTGATAAGATCCACCCAGACGGTAAAGTGGTGTAGAAACTACAATTATAAGGAGCCCAGACGTCTGACTTCCATTTTTGGAGTTTATTCTTTTGCGAATGATACCGCGAACCATGAAATATTGTCAAGTGTGAACTATATACATAACTGGATCTAAAGTGTTTTCTTTTTGTCATGTATTAACTGTGCGGTCTTGGATTGCATAGATCTCGTCTGACAGGTAAGAAGCTTCGATTAATTAAGACATGTTGAATTAGAATTTTAAGCCAAAGCGATTTTTAGATATAATTGTATGTTATATCAAATGGTTAGGGGAACCTACTGCAATACCGAAGGGCCTGGGTTCGAATCGCGGAGAAGGCGTGCGTTTTTGTAAATTTATATCGTCTTTGCGGCATGGCGGCACTTTATATACATGGCGATCCGAAAATGTTTTCGAGAGGTTGGTGGGAGCTAGGAGAGAGAGGGTGCTAGGAGACTGTCACCTGCATAGTGCTGAAGGCTTTAGCCAACGACGGGCGCAATTTGGTTTTCCTTGCCACGAACTTCGTGGACTTGTTCTGATGTTGCTATCAGACAAGTGAGAACATTGGTAAGAGAAACTTCCCCTTAGCCAAATAAACTTCATTTTGGTAAATTTTAAATGCAGAATGTATGGATGATATTTTATTTTTATTTATACTGATTATTATTTTTTTACTATTAATTGATAAAAATATTATCTTCAACAAAATATAATCGTACAAGCTCTTTGCAAGCTAGTATCAAGGAAATCTGTGTTATGCCATCTCTATCGAGGATCTGATTTTTGTCGATCATTTACAGTATGCATTTAATGTCAAGTTGTTGATTGCAATGAAAAATGTACCTTTCGTTAAACATCCCCTTTCTCTGCTCAAGCTTCATGTCTCAAGTGAATTTTTGTTTTAAAAATAAAATGATCGCTTTCAGAAGCTGTAAAGTCTTCGGAGCAGGAAACATGGAAAAATATCCGGATTCCAATCACGATTATATTCCCATGACCACAAAAAGGTGGGAGGTACAAATATTTTCTAAAATAGAATTTCATAGTGTCCGGGAGGGAATTTCATAGTGTCCGGGAGGGGAATTCAAACTTTTATTTAGCTGTTAAATGTTTAGCTTTGAACTAAAAAAAAAACCACATTTATTCAAGTTTGGGTTGTTTACCAACATTTTCTATACTTATCTAGTTTAACCGTTTGAATCCGGCGAAGCGCTATCGCGCTTCACTTGTCGTATGCCAAAAATACGGCGCAGCGCGATAGCGCTTCTCTTCTTTTGTATCGTGAATGCGAAGACGCTGCTGTTGGTTAGTATACTTTACGCAATTATTAAGAGCAGTTGTAGTGATATCAGTAGCAGTTGTTTTATAGGAATTGGAAATTGTTTTCATTTTTTTACCAAGTGTTATACTGATAATTACGAAATAAACATGTCAAGTTCTGATTCATTTGAAAGTGACTATGTTATGAGAAGTGATAATGACGAGTATAGTAATGACCTTGAAAGTGATAGTGGAAGTGGCATCATCATTCGTTCTAAGAGACTGCGAGTTATTATTGATAGCAAGTACCTCCGATGACGATATTATTGATGAGTTTTTACCCGAGGATACAATTTTTTTGAAGGAATAGAATACTTTTTCTGAAGTACCTCGACGAACGCATGCCTCTCCTCCTGATACGAAACCAATTGAATATTTCAATAATGTGTTTTCAATTTTCAATAATTTTTTTTCAAGTATACTAACCAACAGCAGCGTCTTTGCATTCTTGATACAAAACAAGAGAAGCGCTATCGCGCTGCGCAGTATTTTTGGCATACGACAAGTGAAGGGCGATAGCGCTTCGCCGAACTCAAACGGTTAATTCATAAAAACGTTAGAAAATAGCATAAATCTAAATAAGCGTATATATGCCATTTTCGAGGAAAGGAGCAGAGGAGAATAATCATTTACCAATGCTGAAAGCGGTGTGCATGGAGCAAGAAAGGTTGAGAACCGCTGTTTAGAACATCTGGTAGGAGATACAAAAAGTTTCGTTAAAAGATAAAATTTTGATCGTACTTCAAAAATTCAGTAAAAAGTAACAAAAGAACGAAAGAAATTTTGCAGTCACATAATTCTAACAATGTCAAAATCCATTGTTATTTTATCCTTATGATAACAATAGGCTGGGGTTAGAGCCGTTGCAAATAGTGCAGATTCACCCGGGGGGGGGCAAAATTTAGGAGTAGCAGAGATTGATTTCATCAGGTGGCAAAAGGTGTAGCGCCATCCCTTATCGTTAGCATAGTTTCTAACACTGAAAAAGACTTCTGCGTGCATAATTATACAGTATGCTGTTTACTCTAAAACACAGTTCCCGATTTTATATTCCCATTCGCACTCATTCAGTTTCTTATTTTTACAATTAACAGTAGACGCCGCTTGATGCGATCGCGTTTAAAGTCAGTATTCGTATAACGTAATCGATTTTCCGACGTCCCGTCTTTTTGTATACGTAAACATGGAAAATACGTCGCTTATTGGGATCAAACAGTTCGATTAATATGAGCAAATGATTGTAGAATAAATTCTATAACTAAAATACAGTCGCCAAATAAAGACCAACAGATTAAAAAAATTACCAAGTGACAGAAAAATGTCACCAAGTGAGGGAGATACCTAATTTTTGATTTCAGTCAACCATTTAAAACTAGGCAAAAACGCATACATGTAGACTTTGAATAACTCTATTGGTTTTGAAAAAAAGGCGATCAGACACAAGTCCTCTCGCAAAAATAATACTACGCTTTTTTGCCGTTGACTATTAGTCTCGAGACTGCATTTTGCATCGACTCACTAAAAGAGTTGAATGACTTTTCAAACTGCTGCTATCAAATATTATCGCTTTGTATTACTATTTTAAGAAATTAAAAAATGAATCTGCATGAATGTATACGTTTCTGACATTGTGAAAAAGCAACGGTACCAGAGTCATCAAATTTTGAGTAACGTAGTCCTCCATACGAATTTGGAATTTGTTTTATTATCTATTTCATATTTAGCATTCATTGCAAATTTCAAAGCGAGCAGTGGCAACACAGCAGTGAATAAAACATTTTTCTCTTCTCGCGAGACTGCTTACCTGAAATTCTAAAGATACGCTGCTTTTAAATATTTTGAGCCCAAAGGAGGCGTTAGCTCAAACGCTCTCGAAACGTGTATGCATGTGTAAATGAAAAAACAAAAGCCTCTTTGGGAGTAATATATCATCATTATTTCTATGCTATTTTAATGGAAACATTTTTCTCATGGTTTAATATCAAAAGCCGTGGATAAACGTGATTACATAAGCAACGTCTGCTAGAGTATCGCATTATTTCTATATCCAAAGGTACATACTATTATACACTATTACTTGCTATTATATACAGTCATGAAAGATACTAATAATGAACAGCAAGAATCGGTGTAAAAAGGAGCATGTTCTTGTTACTTATTGTTAATATCTCTAGCATTTCTTACGTGTGTCCTGCTTGCTATTATTTATTAAGGAAAATACTTGAAATCAAAAATAGGCTAACTGCATAGTTTTGAGCAGAAATGTTTTTTTGAGAAAGGAAAACTTCTCGCAATCTACCTCAAAATGTATTTAGTTTCCAAGTTTTATCTGATTGATACAAACGTTATGTTATATTTCATTTCTAATTTTTAAAGAATGCGGAGAATTTAGTATCTTCATTAGCTTGATATTTATATCTTATGTGCGTACGTAATAAGAACTTGAAATTCTAAGTAAAGCGTTTATGATTCCTGTAAATGATGTAAATAAACGTTTAAATATTTGCGCTGATAAAAATTCAAGCAAATATTTACCTTTGTATGCTGTGTACACTACGTTGTTCTAAACGCATTATATTTGTGTAGCCGTCTTTATAATACAGAGGGTATTTACATATTTTAAAAAGATTTTGGAATTATTTCGTTAATGTTTAAAATGTAAGGAATATGGTTTTAAATGTTTGATCTGATAGTCATTTTTCTGAATTCTAAGTCTGCATCGTGATTTTCATGATAGAAATGCTTTTCGTAAAATTTACAGGTGTAATGATTTTCTCTTCCACCACTTTCAAGGATCTTTTACTTGGATTTACACTTAGAACGAACACTTTTCCAGACTAATTGCATAAACGTCTATAGATGAATGCTACGGGACAATTAAAAAAAAAATGGAATTTCTTCTGTAATCATCGAAAGTAAAAATTTCTCTCGATTGTTCATAGATATTTTAATATTTTTTATTAAATAAATTATAATAAAGCCTCAGATCACAATAATTTGTTAATTAACATAAACTCCCACACTAATAACATCTTATGCGGATACTAATGGCAAAAGATCTGAGAAATTACTGAATAAAAGAAAGCCTTATTCAGAGTTTCGCTACACATGGAAATATGCGAAATCTTTGATTTGGAAATTATTTTATAAGTGATTGCATATGTGCGAGAATATTTTACTAAGAGCTTGAATGTGGTTCTGAATGGCATAGGAAAAACGTTATTTACTTATCCAATACAATTTAGTTAACTATACTTAAGTCATTTTTCATTGTTGCAATAGTTAAGAACGAATCTACGCATGCCGCTTTCTATAATTATTAATCATTGTCAACAAGGTCAGATTAATTCCTTTTGTAAAGCTTCTTCGATGCACGTCAGTAATCTATAGCTGTTAAGTCTAAAATTTCTGCAGGAATGTGGTTTGAATGTCTTTAAAAGGAAGAGTTTGCACTGCTGTCTGACTACGAGTTGAAACAGAAATATTTCAATACATAAAATTAGAGTCTTGTGACGTAGACAGAGAAATTCTATCTGGAAGCAAGGAAACTAAATTTACATGAGTATTTAAATAAAATTACTGATTCAAAGATAACTTTTTTATTTCTTAACTTTTATCTATAAGCAATTCTTGGCTCGACAGTGATTGTGTAATGAACACTGACAGTTTGACAAGGGTTCGAATCGCGGCGACAATCGAATCCTACATTCACAATTTTGTAGTTCTCTTATGCACTGTGAATAGGATTCAGTTTGGATTAACAAATCATGTTTCACGAAGTCATCCTCCACAAAACTGCACCACAAGTGGTTAGAACCTATGAATACTGGTAATTTGTACCTGAACGAATGTTTTAACTGCATGGTTGGTTTTCGGAGATTTCCCCATCTGTAGTGTTCACGCTACAGATGAGAAAATCTCTATGAGTGAGTTTCCCTTAGAATGTTCTCCACGAAGGTATCTTTTCTTTGAAACAGATAGTTCATATGTACTTTGCCGTATTCGAATAACATTACCACATCTAAAACTCCATGAAATCGCCCCTCTCTTGGCAGATAGTCTTTGCTTTAATTAAATAACGTACACGAGTCGTATGTATGCATCTTAGTACTTAAAAAGGAATTCAACAACAGAAGAAAAATATAATTTTTCTATTAGGGTAATTTAAGAATTATATTATATATATAGAATATAATTATATATAATTCTTAATATTTTACTATTAGGGTAATTTACGAATTTCTCTTTATTCTTAAATTTCTTGCATCAAACTCTATTTTTAAGCAAACTGTTACTAATGCAAAATAATGATGCCTAATGAATATTTGTTCTAATTGCAAAGAGGCGTATGATTTATTCGAGTAACGTGAACTTGCCAAGAAGACTTATTAACCATTAAATTAGAAAATGTTTCCTATTACCTACTCTTAATTGTGATTAACAGTGACGGAATGGTTGCACAGGTTGCCAAACATTGTCATGTCTCTCACCTCTAAAATATTTTAATACATCTTCTCGGACATCCTAAAGCAGTTTATAAAAACGACAAAAACTTATTTGTTCTCTCAGATGTTCAGAATAAACAGAAATGAAACGTCGAGATAAGAAAATAATACAAAAATTAACATCTGCATAAATCTTTTAGAAACAATAATGGCGTTTTTGTTTCTGTTTATTGCATAAAAGTTTACCAAATTTCGCACTTTGTTACCAATAGCAATTCCCATATCTGCTTGTGAATCCAAGCGATATCCGAATTTTGTTTCAATCGAAAAAAGGGCACTAAATCCAGAGACATTAGTATGTCGTCGCAAATGGGATAAGCACTCGTAGTGCATTTTCACCAAGTTTCCCTGAGCGCCAATGTTGATCCAAAGTATTGCTTTCAAACTGCAGTTGGTTTTGGTTTAGTTTATTAGATTACGCCAAAGCACTCGAGGGCTATCTGCCTTAAGGCAGGGATGCCTTCGTGGAGGACTTTCTAAGGGAAACTGGCTCGTATACACGTTACATATGGGGAAATCCACGAAAAGGCCCATGCAGCCGGCCCGTTTGCGGAATTCGAACCTCGGACCGAACTACCAGTGTTCAGCGACGTTACCGCTCGGCCGCTGGTGGGCTCTCAAACTGCAGTTGAAAATTCAGTTCCCCTCTATTAAAATACCCATCAAATGGCTTCGGATAATGTTTCCAAATGATCCAAAGTTTGTGAATATGGGATTAGAGACTTGTTTTTACATTCCTTTCATTGAGTGATGAAAAATCAAAAAGATCCTTTTTTTAACTCGAGTATAATACTAAAGTTATGACTTTTCTTGGAGGCATTTTTTTTCACTCAACATGCCAATATGTTTACATTTATCTGTTGGATGAAGGTAAACTGAATTCCTGTACAAGTGAAACCAATTTACTTTCAGGTTACTCATACGACTGAAAATATCGCTGAAATTGGCTAACATGTGTTTCAAGTCTTCCGATTCTATTTTTCGAACCGGACAATCTCGTTCATAAAGGGAAAACGTTAAGGCATTCTTACGTCACAGATAGCGAGCTTTCCGTAAATCAAAACCGAATGTTCACTTCCAAATTCTTCATAAAACAGTTTAAAGAAGCGCTGGTTCAGAGCGCGAGCTCCTAATCAAATTGATAGACTTCACTGAAATACCAGGGATTCTTATTCATTTTTGGAGGTAATGCTTTTGGTTCTAACGCCATGTGGATAAGAAAAACAGTGGGTATCTTTAAGTGCGGAATCCCTTGTTTCATCAGTACACAAATTCTGATTTATTTCCTAACATTGAAGGAGCACCATGAGAACCAAAAAACTGGGTATCCAGGTTATATTTTCAAAAACGTCCTTTACAACTTCCTTCTATAGTTGTTTCCATGCCTTCCTTCTGTAGTTGTTTCCATATCTTTACAAAATAGGAAAGCTTCCATTATAGCAACATCATGGACATACCTCACCCACATTCATCATTCATCATTCAAATATCCATATTGAAATCCACAATTCAAATCACTAAATCACATAACAAAATCAAATCATTTGATATGATCTTTGAACAACATTATTTGATATGATCTTTGAAACAACATTATTTGATATGATCACTGATTTAAGATTGTTTGAGACTTTTTCTCCAAAAAAATTGTTGCCATTTCTAATGCTTGCAGTTTTTATTAACTCATCTGCAATCTCCTTGCATTTGGCTACTTTATATGCAGCGTGGTTTGAATCATCAGCACTGGTTTTTCAGATAATAATTATTGAAGAGGAAAAATCCTTAATTATTGAAGTGGTGCTTTGAGAGTCAATTTGGGCTCTTTTATTTGCGATTTAACGCCATGCCGCGAAAACCCTTAACCATAATGCCGGTCGATGAAATGCTCCGGCAGTTCAGAAGGCTTCAGGTTTGAGCTAGAAAAGACAGCGTCACAAAGTATGCACTGGGGGTTTTGCACACCATCAGTTATTATTCCTGTTTAAGTGAAACCAGTTTTCATATAATCATTATTTCATTTTCTTCTTTTTGATGTCATAGTCATTAACCATAATTTAAGAAACATATTCTAAACATGTGGATCAGGTTTATTAGAAAAAGATAACAATAAGTAAGTAATATCATAACTATACTTAGAGACAGAAAAGAAATTAGCAGGGGTTGGATATAGAATCACTACAGAATACTTTCAGAAATAACTAGCGAACCATCCGTTGCAAAATGTGACTGACGCTGACAAATCTGTTTTCGAGACATGTGCGGAAAATATGCTTTGCATATGCGCATCTATGTCGTCCGTGTCAATGTTGAACAATTATTTTATAGAGTCATTAGGTATTTTGATGCTCTAGAAATGAATGCAAGAGTCCACGCCATTTCATCATGGCCGTTTCGCCATCAAGACATATTTTTCTTTACATGACTGTATAACTCGCCGTATTATACTTATATTAAATTTATTTGATAATTGTATTTACCTTTTGTATACGTAATAATGATTACTTATATAGTTGTTTACAAATATGAGATATAGAGAAATTACACATAGGTAGTTAGAAAATTATGTCAGTATCAAAGAGAACTGATGCTAAACCTCTGATATAGCAGAAGATATATTATCGATTTTAAAATTATGCAAGTACAAATTTACACGATTCGTCAAACTTTCTTGAAATATTAATCGGCTATAGTTCAGAGAAATCACTCATGCAAGCAGGAAAATTCACATTTCTATGAACGCTGAATTGAAAACGGAATCTTGCCAGAATGAATGAATGAATCTTACCAGCACATTACTCTCTTAAAATTAATATATCATGCAAAGCGATGTACGAGGGCTATCCAGAAAGTAGATTACGTTTTGGAATAAAAAAATAAACAAAGTATAGGAACAAATTTTATTATATACAGATGAAAGCCACACTCAAATTCTACTTTTCTACATAGTCACCATACAAATTAAGGCATTTATCGTAGCGATGTACGAGCTTGGAAATTCCTTCGTCGAAAAATTCGGCCGCCTGCGCCTTCAACCACTTCTTGCAGCTGTGCGTCGTCATCAAAACGCTGCATAGCCAGCCACTTCTTCATTGCTGGGAATAGGTGGAAGTCGCTCGGTGCCAGGTCGGGACTGTACGGCGGATGAGGAAACAACTCCCACTTAAAAGATTCAAGAACTTTACGAGTGACATTTGCCGTGTGGGGCCGGGCGTTGTCGTGAATCAACAAGATCTTAGAGCTCAACATTCCTCTGCGCTTGTTTTGAATTGCTCTTCTGAGTTTTTGGAGAGTTTGGCAATACCTTTGAGAGTTTATTGTAGTGCCTCTTTCCAGGAGGCACTACAATAAACCAATTTCCTCCAGTTTTTTGCAGTCAGAAACCTTATTACTGAGCGCACCTCGCAGCTCGCGGGATTTTCAATTAACGCAGACATTTCAAACCGTCACAGCATCTGAACGGAGCACAGCACGAACCTCTCACTAGCACGGCTAGATGCAGACTGAGCTGCGCAACGCTCTGACCCCAAGATGGCCGCGCTAGCCCCGCCCCTAGCGGACACAGACGGAAACGTAATCTACTTCCTGGATGGCCCTCGTATTTATATAAAAATTGTATATAAAAACATTGTATATATTATTCAAAAGCTTCTAATGCGAGAAATTTGCTAAAATGTAAACGTTAACAAACTGTCTGGTTCTTTAAATGACAAAAATTTAGAAACTTGTTTTATGCGATAATTTTTATACTTACGAGAAATTGCAAAAGGGTTTTTTCTCATAAAATTTAAGACAGGCAGGGGTACACAATAAATAAAAACATTATTAAACTAAATAAACTTAATAATATAATATTGCAAGACATAGTATAGACATATAAAGAAAAATGTCTCTTAAATAATACAATTGGTAAACAGAATTATTAAACTAAATCAACTTAATATAATACTGTTACGAATTTGATATTTAAAAAGCTAATGTTAGTTCAATTATAAATTAAATGGTTTTATTTCTCGCGCAGTGCAGCGCGTGACGAATATTAAAAGAAAGCTAAGCCGGAAAATTGAAAATACAAGAGCGCGTGCATTAAATAAATATAAATAAATAAATATGTCTTTTTGATTTCGAGAAAGCACCAGAAAATTCTAGCGCGTGATTTTAAAATCTTATAAAAGGAGAAAAACATCTCAGTTCGTAATAGTTGCTTAGTTTTTTGTTGTTTAGAAAACTGCTCTTGTTGATTGTAGCGAATTCGCGGATAAGCTTTCTTTAGCTGTTTTGAATTACGTTCTATTGGACATTTGAGTAGTTAAAAGATAACTACTGTGAGATATTGTTAACACTGCATGATAATTTGAGAAAATTTAATCATATTTGTTGTGATAATAATAAATTTTTGTTCATTGTTCATCGGATTTGTGCATTCATTTCGTAACGAACCCGTACGTACGCAACAATTTTTGGTGTCAGAAGTGGGATTTGAATGCCAATCACAAGAGCGATGGAAGAGCAGTTAAGACAGCTAATATCAGCCTTTGCTGCATTTAAAGAGGAAATGAAAACGGGCCAGCAGGAAATGAAAGCGGGACAAGAAGAAATGAAAGATGATATGAATCTGGTCAGGGAAAAATTTAAGCTGGTCAGAAAAAGATGGAAGAATCCGTTAAAAAGGAAATGGAAGCCGTGAAAAAGGAAATGGAAGCCGCTCACGAAAAGTTGGAAGCTGGTCAAGTAACTTTTAAGGAAGATATAAAAGCTGTACAAGAAAAGATTGAAGCAGGTCAAGACGAAATGAAAAGAGAAATAACCTGCGTAATAGAAAGTAAATTTGAGGCTATGGAAGACAGAATAGGAGCTGTCGAAAATAAAGTCGGGCAAATTGAAGAAAAGGTTTCTTCTGTCAAAGATGAAATAGAAGATAGAGTGTCGGCTGTGGAGCAACGAGTCGAAGGAAGAGTTTCGGCCGTCCAACAACAAATTGAAGAGAGAGTTTCTGAAGTTGCCAAAGAAATGGAAACTTTAAAAAAATTCGTGGCGACGGCAAGAAGCAAGAGGGATGATTTTAAATTCTTACCTGCTTGTCCATCTCTGAAGCTATCCACATATGATGGGAAGACATCCTGGCAAGTGTATAAGACCCAGTTTTCTATCGTTGCGGATGCGAATGGATGGGACTCCCAAGCTAAGGCCTGTCATCTCGCCGCTTCTCTGAGAGCCGACGCAGCGGATATCCTGCAGACGCTTCCGAAAATCAAAGGCTAGATTTCGAAGCTCTGTCCGGCGCCTTGGAGCTGCGCTTCGGCCAGAAATGTTTAAAAGACTACAGCAGGCTCCAATTAAAATCCCGTCAACAGAAGCTCACCGAAACACTTCAGGAGCTCGCCACGGATGTTGAAAGGCTGTCACATCACGCCTTTTCGGAGTGCCCGAGAGAAACGAGGGAAATCCTGTCGCTGCAATATTTCATCGATGGCATCCGGGACCCTGAAATACAGAAAGCTCTTTGAATGGCAGATGTAAAGGACATAAAAAGCGCTCTGTTGTACGCCATGAAGTTCGAGGCAGCCCAGCAAGCAACTAGTAGAGATCACTACCCAGTTAGAGCTGTGCGAGTCCATGAGCCAGTGGATCAACTGATGGCTCGTTTAGGTGATTTAGCCAGACAAGTCGACGCTTTGATACGGAGTAGGAGCGAGAAGAAAGTGGCTCTAAGGTGTTGGAGATGTGGTAGTGAAGGTCACCTAAGACGGAATTGCAGAACACCCCAGGGTACGGAATATAAAGCAGATGATTTTACCAGACAAGTCAGTGGCTTGAGACGGAACAAAAGTGAAAAGAAACTAGTTCTAAAGTGCTGAAACTGCGGAGTTGAAGGCCACATAAGAAGAAACTGCAGAACACCCCGAGTTACGGAAAATAAGACCATTTCCCAGCAACGACGCAGTAAACAAATTAGTGACCATATCGAGGAACGGAGGTTGCCAGATAATGAAAAACCTTGCTTTAAAGCGCTTAAAATTTACACAGTGAGTGGCAACAGTAACGGAGTGTCCATTAATGGAAATATCGATGGAGTTCCTTGCAATATGATCATTGACACAGGAGCTAATGTTACCATCATTAGGAAAGATGTAGCTGAACAGTTTAAAGATAAACATATTTGGACGCCATCCTGTGTTACCATTCAGACTGCGTCTGGTGACAAGATCGAGATATCTGGGAAGTTAAACGTGAACATCACTTTTGGAAGTGCTGCCTACCATCACACGGCATATGTGGCGGATATTACAGATCCATGCATACTCGGATTGGATTTTTTAAGGAAATACAATTTTTCCTTAGACTTCAAAAACAATAAGTTGTTCTCAGCATCTAAAGACATGACAACAACAAACGAGCAGGGAAATAGGATTGTATGGGAATCTCGGTTTTTATCAAAAGTATGAGCAAGTTTGCCTGAGCAAGTTCACCACGAACGCATTCCTTCCCATTAGCAGATAGCTCTAGTTCTTTAAAGACATGACGATTCATCTTCAAAAGGAATCATCGCCTGGAAATGACGACGTCTCATATGAAAGACCCTATTCAGAAAGCTGCCGAAATCCTACTAGGGTCGGAGAGAAACACCAGACTACCGGGTATTCACCATCACAGATGCTCTCCGGTCGAGACCTTCGTCTGCCTTGTGCCCGCCTGTTTGATCGCCATACGGATGCGCCTTCATCGCCTGAGGAACACATCCAAGATGTCCAAGCCCGTTTTGAAGTGATGCACCGTTCCGCACGAAAGCCAGTGAACTTGGCGACGGAGAAAGTGAAGACCAGATACAGCACGAGAGCTACTGGACATAGATCCAACAAAGGAGACAAGGTGGGGTTGTGAAACCCGATTCAACGAAAAGGACTCAGGCCTAAATTACAGTCACTTTGGGATGGTCACTACACAGTCCTAAACAGGCTGAATGACGTCGTGGTTCGGATTCGTAAGTCTTCGAACTCTAAACCTCGTTCTAAGTCGTTCATTACGACAGGTTAGCTCATTACTATGGCCATAGTACGTAATGTAAATAATTGTAAATAGTATAATACCATGGTCCTTTTTGTTTTTAAATGTGTATTTGATTTGATTTGTATTTAGTATTTGATTTGCATTTAGTATTTGATTTGATTTGTATTTAGTATTTGATTTGCATTTAGTATTTGATTTGCATTTAGTATTTGATTTGTATTTGATAGCATTTGATTTGTTTAAGTTATCTATTACATTTATTGTTCATGTTGTTTGATATTGTAATGTAATGTTTATGCCTCAGTTGTAAGTTTGGCTTCCTGTCCAGGGATTGTAATGCCCGGGACATGCAGTCCTTGGGAAGGGGGCAGTGTTACGAATTTGGTATTTAAAAAGCTAATGTTAGTTCAATTATAAATTAAATGGTTTTATTTCTCGCGCAGTGCAGCGCGTGACGAATATTAAAAGAAAGCTAAGCCGGAAAATTGAAAATACAAGAGCGCGTGCATTAAATAAATATAAATAAATAAATATGTCTTTTTGATTTCGAGAAAGCACCAGAAAATTCTAGCGCGTGATTTTAAAATCTTTTAAAAGGAGAAAAACATCTCAGTTCGTAGTAGTTGCTTAGTTTGTTCGCGGATAAGCTTTCTTTAGCTGTTTTGAATTACGTTCTATTGGACATTTGAGTAGTTAAAAGATAACTACTGTGAGATATTGTAACACTGCATTTGAGAAAATTTAATCATATTTGTTGTGATAATAATAAATTTTTGTTCATTGTTCATCGGATTTGTGCATTCATTTCGTAACGAACCCGTACGTACGCAACAATACGTTAAGATACAATGCAGTCATGTAATGAATAATATGTATTGACGGTGGAAAGGCCATGACGAATAGTCCCATTCCCTGAATGCAATGCCCTCGGTAGGACTCGAATCTTGGATCTCTCGAACGTGTCAAATATGCTTCCAATTACACCACGAAAGCATACGAAGAGGAGGGAGAAAATACTTTACTAATTAATTTATTTTAAGCAAAACATGAACATATTATCAAACACCCAAGAACGGTGCGAGTACTCCTGGTTGGAAACCCTTGTTATAGCGCAACATAATTAATAAATATTTATAAGCATCCAATAGGTATTGGGCTGCCGCTTAAGAGAAGAGGTTTTGTTAATACATTTTGATTTGCGAGTTTCCATCTTTGTAAATCCTCAACGAATATCTTCTTTAGCCCTCCCAAAATCATTGTAATTTATTAAATTTCAAATTAAGCTTTTTAGCTGATATAAAAAATTCTTTATCTATCTAAAGTTATCACTTTAATTTCTGTTAGCAGGGCTTATTCATATTTAAAATGCTATAAGAAAAATTTCCCGCCTATCCCCAGTATAACCAATGTAAGTTAACCAACCTCACTTTCCGTATTACCATCATAGCTACAAGGTGCCCTTTAAAAAATCTACTGCTAGTTATAGTTTTGCAAAAGTAATTTATCCTCGGGTGTAATATTTGTCTAGTGCCTATTAAACGGCAAAGCTGAAAAAAACGTAGTTCATTTTCTTGCGATCGTCAAAATCGGAATGTGCAATTAAAATGGCAACCTTTGGTTTAAAACTTATTAGAATGATTTATTTATTATATAGCTATATATTGTTGCGTGCGTACGGGTTCGTTATGAAATGAATGCACAAGTCCGATGAAAAATGAACAAAAAAAAAAAAAAAATTATTATCATCACAACAAAAAAATGCTTAAATTTTCTCAAATTATCATGCAGTATTACAATATCTCACAGTAGTTATCTTTTAACTACTCAAATGTCCAATAGAACGCAATTAAAAACAGCTAAAGAACGCTAATCCGCGAATTCGCTACAATCAACAAGAGCAGTTTTCTAAACAACAACAAACTAAGCAACTACTACAAACTGAGATGTTTTCCTCCTTTTATAAGATTTTAAAATCACGCGCTAGAATTTTCCAGTACTTTCTCGAAATCAAAAAGAGATATTTATTTATTTAATGCACGCGCTCTTGTAATTTCAATTTCACGGCTTAGCTTTCTTTTAATATTCGTCACGCGCTGCACTGCGCGAGAAATAAAATCATTTAATTTGTAATTGAACTAACATTAGCTTTTTAAATACCAAATTCGTAACACTGCCCCCTTCCCAAGGACTGCACGTCCCGGGCAGTACAATCCCTGGACAGGAAGCTAAACTTACAACTGTGGCATAAATGCATTAATAAGCATTACATTACAATAATAAACAACATGAACAATAAATGCAATACATAAAACAAATCAAATACACATTTAAAAACAAAATGGACCATGGTCTTATACTATTTACAATTATTTACATTATGTACTATGGCCATAGTAATGAGCTAACCTGTCGTAAGAGTTCGAAGACTCACGGATCCGAACCATGACGTCATTTAGCCTGTTTAGGATTGTGTGCGAACCATCCCAAGGTGACTGTAAATCAGGCCTGACTCCTTTTCGTCGAATCGGGTTCCACAACCACACCTTGTCTCCTTCGTTGGATCTATGTCCAGCAGCTCTCGTGTTGTATCTGGTCTTCACTTTCTCCGTCGCCAAGTTCACTCGCTTTCGTGCGGAACGGTGCATCACTTCAAAACGGCCCTTGACATCTTGGATGTGTTCCTCAGGCGATGAAGGCGCATCCGTACGGCGATGAAACAGGCGGTCACAAGGCAGACGAAGGTCTCGACCGAAGAGCATCTGAGATGGAGAATAGCTGGTAGTCTGGTGTTTCTTTTCGACCCTAGCATGATTTCGGCTGTTTCTCGAGCTGGTTCTTTCGGACAAAGCGTCGGCATTTCCAGGTGAGGATCCCTTCTTAGGATGGATAGTCATATCTTTAGATCCTGAAAGCAGTTTGTTGTTTTTCAAGTCTAAGGAAAAATTGTATTTCCTTAAAAAGTCCAATCCGAGTATGCATGGATCTGTAATATCCGCCACATATGCCGTGTGATGGTAGGCGGCACTTCCAAACGTGATGTTTACGTTTAACTTCCCAGTTATGTCGATCTTGTCACCAGACGCAGTCTGAAGGGTAACACAGGATGGCGTCCAAATAAGTTTATCTTTAAACTGTTCAGCTAAATCTTTCCTAATGATGGTAACATTAGCTCCTGTGTCAATGATCATATTGCAATGAACTCCATCGATATTCCCATTAATGGACAGTCCGTTGCTGTTGCGACTCACTGTATAAATTTTAAGCGCTTTAAAACAAGGTTTTTCATTATCTGGCAACCTCCGTTCCTCGATATGGTCACTAATTTGTTTACTGCGTCGTTGCTGGGAAATGGTCTTATTTTCCGTACCTCGGGGTGTTTTGCAGTTTCTTTGTATGTGGCCTTCAACTCCGCAGTTCCAGCACTTTAGAACTAGTTTCTTTTCACTTCTGTTCCGTCTCAAGCCACTGACTTGTCTGGTAAAATCATCTGCTTTATATTCCGTACCCTGGGGTGTTCTGCAATTCCGTCTTAGGTGACCTTCACTACCACATCTCCAACACCTTAGAGCCACTTTCTTCTCGCTCCTACTCCGTATCAAATCTTCGACTTGTCTGGCTAAATCATCTAAACGAGCCATCAGTTGATCCACTGGCTCATGGACTCGCACAGCTCTAACTGGGTAGCGATCTCTACTAGTTGCTTGCTGGGCTGCCTCGAACTTCATGGCGTACAACAGAGCGCTTTTTATGTCCTTTACATCTGCCATTCGAAGAGCTTTCTGTATTTCAGTATCTCGGATGCCGTCGATAAAGTATTGTAAGGACAGGATTTCCCTTGTTTCTGTCGGGCATTCCGAAAAGGCGAGATGGGACAACCTTTCAACATCCGCGGCGAGCTCCTGAAGTGTTTCGGTAGGCTGCTGTTGACGAGATTTTAATTGGAGCCTGCTGTAGTCTTTTAAACATTTCTCGCCGAAGCGCAGCTCCAAAGCGCCGGATAGAGCTTCGAAATCTAACCTTTTGTTTTCGGGAAGAGTCTGAAGGATATCCGCTGCGTCGGCTCTTAGAGAAGCGGCGAGATGACAGGCCTTAGCTTGGGAATCCCATCCATTCGCATCCGCCACGATAGAAAATTGTGTCTTATACACCTGCCAGGAGGTCTTCCCATCATACGTGGATAGCTTCAGAGGTGGACGAGCAGGCATTGGTAAGAATTTAAAATCATCACTCCTGCTCCCTGCCGACGTTACGAATTTCTTTAAAGTATCCATTTCTTTGGCAACTGCAGGAACTCTCTCATCAATTTGTTGCTCGATTTGGTGTTGGACGGCACAAACTCTTCCTTCAATTCGTTCCTCCACAGCAGAAACTCTCCCTTCTATATGTTCTTTTACAGAAGAAACTCTTTCTTCTATTTCTTCTTTCACCGAAGAAACTCTTTCTTCAATATGATCTTTTACGGAAGAAACTTTTTCTTCAATATGTCCAACTTTATTTTCAACTGCGTCAATTTTGCCTTCCATAGCTTCAAATTTATTTTCTATTATGCAAGTAATTTCTCTTTTCATTTCTTCTTGACCAGCTTGAACGGCTTTCATTTCGTCCTTAACGGATTCCTGGCCCAATTTCATTTCTTCCTTAACGGATTCCTGGCCCAATTTCATTTCTTCCTTAACGGATTCCTGGCCCAAATTCATTTCCTCTTTAATTTCTTCTTTAAATGAGGCAAAGGCTGATATTAACTGCCTTAATTGCTCTTCCATCGCTCTTGTTATTGGCATTCAAACCCCACTCCTGACACCAAAAATTGTTGCGTGCGTACGGGTTCGTTATGAAATGAATGCACAAGTCCGATGAAAAATGAACAAAAAAAAAAAAAAATTATTATTATCACAACAAAAAAATGCTTAAATTTTCTCAAATTATCATGCAGTATTACAATATCTCACAGTAGTTATCTTTTAACTACTCAAATGTCCAATAGAACGCAATTAAAAACAGCTAAAGAACGCTAATCCGCGAATTCGCTACAATCAACAAGAGCAGTTTTCTAAACAACAACAAACTAAGCAACTACTACAAACTGAGATGTTTTCCTCCTTTTATAAGATTTTAAAATCACGCGCTAGAATTTTCCAGTACTTTCTCGAAATCAAAAAGAGATATTTATTTATTTAATGCACGCGCTCTTGTAATTTCAATTTCACGGCTTAGCTTTCTTTTAATATTCGTCACGCGCTGCACTGCGCGAGAAATAAAATCATTTAATTTGTAATTGAACTAACATTAGCTTTTTAAATACCAAATTCGTAACAATATTTTATAAACAGCATCGTTTTATTTTTCTTTTTTTACAAATTAATTTTCCTATTTGTAAATGTGTCTATTTACTATATTCTCTTGTGTAAAGTTTCAAAAAGGTCTATGAACACTGTAATATCCTTCAAGGGGAGGGATGAGAAAACTACGAAACGCGCATGCAGCCAGCTCGTTCGCTAGGTTTCGAACCTTGGACTGATCTATAAGTGTTCAGCGACTTGACGGCTCGGCTGCTGGTGGGCGGCATTTGCTTGTTAGCGAAAAGAAACCAAAATTCGCCCAAAAGAGTACATACTTGACAAATTTGGCACTAAAATAATTAGCTATTGCAACCGTACGACGTTACTAAGTTTTATGATCACCCGTAAGCCGCAGTTTTAAAGAAGGGAGTGGATTTCTTTTCCTTTTCTTTCTTTTTTTCTTTCTTTCCTTGAAGTTTATATTTTGGTTATGTCCCATAATGGAATTTAGCAGGCAATGAAGGTGATACTATTAATTTCCTCCAAGTAATCGATAGTGTTTCAGTTACCCCGAAATGAAGATTTATGCGAGTCAATCGAACAGCCCAAGGCGAAAGTCATGGAATCGGAAGAAATGAGTCGGCAACTAGTTTGCAGCAAGTAGCTTGCGATTTGTTACTGCTATCAGATTCATCAATGGTGGTTTGGTTTATTATGGCAAAGCACTCCAGAACTATCTGCCTAAGGGAAGAGCTGTCTTCGTGGATGACATTTAGAGGGAAACTGGCTCGTATACCCGTTACACATGCGAAAAAGCCCCAAAACGCCCATGCAGACAGACCGTTCGCCTGAAGTCGAACCAAGTTGAAACTACCTGGGTTCTTCGATTTTACCGCACGGCCGCTTGTGAGCCGAAATCCTTTCGACTACTCAGTTTTAATTCGAATATACAAGACTAAAAATATTTGATAATTAGAACCAAATTCACATTTCTGCGAACAGGGAAATAGGATTGTATGGGAATCTTGGTTTTTATAAAAAAGTATGAGCAAGTTTGCCTGAGAAAGTTCACCACGAACGCATTCTTTCCCATTAGCAGATAGCTCTAGATATTTATCCCGTATCAAAAATAAATATTACGAAGCTTATTTGGAACCATTAAAAAATAAATTCTTCTTTTCAAGGCTTCCTCTATTTCAACGTATGAAAGTCGTCAACTTTTAAATACAGGTAACCAACACGTTTTACACCGTTATTACACATGGGCTTAATCTCTTATTTCTGCACATGTGGGCAAATGTTTGCTTTAATGCTCCACTAGAAGGTAAACGATCACCCATGCTAAAGAAGGAAAGATGGTGCTCACATTTATAGTGACCTACCAAATACTTATCCTGAACGCTACTCGCGGCATAACGTGAAACGAAATGCTTCATGCAAGAATGTAAGGAAGACATTCTTATATCTGCATTAGACATGGTATTCGATATACATGAATTGTACTTCAATCAACAAACTGTGAATGCTGATAAATAAAAGTTTTTAATGGAATTTATGGTGCACGGGTAAAAATAATCGCGAGACTGACCAAAGCAGGTA
>NC_140768.1:474359-509559 GCF_044657685.1 Stegodyphus dumicola
CGAAGAGAACTAATGAAGCGATTTTGAATGCTCTTGCTGCAATCGAATGCATTCCGGGGACTAAAGACGCTGATAAAGTTTCAGGCCGATATCTTTATTTAAACGGTTCGCTCCCATACACTTAACATTGAATATAGGGTCGAACCATGAAGTCGCAAAAATTGAGATAGGAGGAAATGCGTTTATAGGCATGTTCAGTCCCCTAAATGCGAGGTTCTGTGAAAGCGGTTTCAAAATCCGTGCAGCCGTTCCCTTAAAATTCGAAAGCATATGCGAAAACGCGTTTTCTCGCGGAGAAACGACGATTTCGCACATTTAACGTTATACGAAGAGAACTAATGAAGCGATTTTGAATCCTCTTGCTGCAATCGAATGCATTCCGGGGACTAAAGACCCTGATAAAGTTTCAGGCCGATATCTTTATTTAAACGGTTTGCTCCCATACACTTAACATTGAATATAGGGTCGTACCATGAAGTCGCAAAAATTGAGATAGGAGGAAATGCTTTTATAGGCTTGTTCAGTCCCCTAAATGCGAGGTTCTGTGAAAGCGGTTTCAAAATCCGTGCAGCCGTTCCCTTAAAATTCGAAAGCATATGCGAAAACGCGTTTTCTCGCCGAGAAACGACGATTTCGCACATTTAACGTTATACGAAGAGAACTAATGAAGCGATTTTGAATGCTCTTGCTGCAATCGAATGCATTCCGGGGACTAAAGACGCTGATAAAGTTTCAGGCCGATATCTTTATTTAAACGGTTCGCTCCCATACACTTAACATTGAATATAGGGTCGAACCATGAAGTCGCAAAAATTGAGATAGGAGGAAATGCGTTTATAGGCATGTTCAGTCCCCTAAATGCGAGGTTCTGTGAAAGCGGTTTCAAAATCCGTGCAGCCGTTCCCTTAAAATTCGAAAGCATATGCGAAAACGCGTTTTCTCACCGAGAAACGACGATTTCGCACATTTAACGTTATACGAAGAGAACTAATGAAGCGATTTTGAATCCTCTTGCTGCAATCGAATGCATTCCGGGGACTAAAGACGCTGATAAAGTTTCAAGCCGATATCTTTATTTAAACGGTTTGCTCCCATACACTTAACATTGAATATAGGGTCGGACCATGAAGTCGCAAAAATTGAGTTGGGAGGAAATGCCTTTGTAGGTTTAATTAGGTCCATAAATGGGAGGTACTGTGTGAGCGGTTTTAAATTCGGAGCAACGGTTACAGGGAATTCTCGCGGCCGAAATGTGTCAAATTCGTGAACTTTGACCCTATGAAAGTCGGGTCCTATTGGGCCTAGAGAGAAACTTTTTTTTTTAAAATTGATCTACTCTTCGAGAGCAACATTTTGGCTATCTCGGATTTTTAAAATTCGCGAAGGGAGTTTCTGCGGGGAATTTCCGTTCGATTTTTGGCCTATTCTTTAAACCTTCAAAAATTCGCCATAAAAAAACTATTGAAGCTAGGACCACGAAATTTGGAGGGTTTGTAGGAAAGAATAGGGAGCCCTTTCACACCAAAATTTGCGCAATTCTATCGAACCGTTTCGGAGATATTCGCGAGTTTTTGTTTTAGCATTACGGCGAAAAGGGGGGGACCCCCCCTGGTGAGGGGCGACTGCGGGGCATGGGGAGGAAGGCCGAAACCCTGTTAGGCCACGTTTCAAATTTCAAGTCGATCGGACAATTAGGGCCCGAGATATCGGGGGTCAAAGTTTGGCCCATTTCAGTCACCATTTCGGTGACCCCATCGAAATTTCGGTCGCTTGCGCCGGGGTCAAAAATTGAGCTACGAGAAAACGCTTGCGGGGGATTGTTCATGTGTCCGAATGGTAAGTGCTGTGTGAGCGGTTTGAAATTCGGTGCAACGGTTACAGGGAATTCTCGCGGCCGAAATGTGTCAAATTCGTGAACTTTGACCCTATGAAAGTCGGGTCCTATTGGGCCTAGAGAGAAACTTTTTTTTTTAAAATTGATCTACTCTTCGAGAGCAACATTTTGGCTATCTCGGATTTTTAAAATTCGCGAAGGGAGTTTCTGCGGGGAATTTCCGTTCGATTTTTGGCCTATTTTTTAAACCTTCAAAAATTCGCCATAAAAAAACTATTAAAGCTAGGACCACGAAATTTGGAGGGTTTGTAGGAAAGAATAGGGAGCCCTTTCACACCAAAATTTGCGCAATTCTATCGAACCGTTTCGGAGATATTCGCGAGTTTTTGTTTTAGCATTACGGCGAAAAGGGGGGGACCCCCCCTGGTGAGGGGCGACTGCGGGGCATGGGGAGGAAGGCCGAAACCCTGTTAGGCCACGTTTCAAATTTCAAGTCGATCGGACAATTAGGGCCCGAGATATCGGGGGTCAAAGTTTGGCCCATTTCAGTCACCATTTCCGTGACCCCATCGAAATTTCGGTCGCTTGCGCCGGGGTCAAAAATTGAGCTACGAGAAAACGCTTGCGGGGGATTGTTCATGTGTCCGAATGGGAAGTGCTGTGTGAGCGGTTTGAAATTCGGTGCAACGGTTACAGGGAATTCTCGCGGCCGAAATGTGTCAAATTCGTGAACTTTGACCCTATGAAAGTCGGGTCCTATTGGGCCTAGAGAGAAACTTTTTTTTTTAAAATTGATCTACTCTTCGAGAGCAACATTTTGGCTATCTCGGATTTTTAAAATTCGCGAAGGGAGTTTCTGCGGGGAATTTCCGTTCGATTTTTGGCCTATTCTTTAAACCTTCAAAAATTCGCCATAAAAAAACTATTGAAGCTAGGACCACGAAATTTGGAGGGTTTGTAGGAAAGAATAGGGAGCCCTTTCACACCAAAATTTGCGCAATTCTATCGAACCGTTTCGGAGATATTCGCGAGTTTTTGTTTTAGCATTACGGCGAAAAGGGGGGGACCCCCCCTGGTGAGGGGCGACTGCGGGGCATGGGGAGGAAGGCCGAAACCCTGTTAGGCCACGTTTCAAATTTCAAGTCGATCGGACAATTAGGGCCCGAGATATCGGGGGTCAAAGTTTGGCCCATTTCAGTCACCATTTCGGTGACCCCATCGAAATTTCGGTCGCTTGCGCCGGGGTCAAAAATTGAGCTACGAGAAAACGCTTGCGGGGGATTGTTCATGTGTCCGAATGGGAAGTGCTGTGTGAGCGGTTTGAAATTCGGTGCAACGGTTACAGGGAATTCTCGCGGCCGAAATGTGTCAAATTCGTGAACTTTGACCCTATGAAAGTCGGGTCCTATTGGGCCTAGAGAGAAACTTTTTTTTTTAAAATTGATCTACTCTTCGAGAGCAACATTTTGGCTATCTCGGATTTTTAAAATTCGCGAAGGGAGTTTCTGCGGGGAATTTCCGTTCGATTTTTGGCCTATTCTTTAAACCTTCAAAAATTCGCCATAAAAAAACTATTGAAGCTAGGACCACGAAATTTGGAGGGTTTGTAGGAAAGAATAGGGAGCCCTTTCACACCAAAATTTGCGCAATTCTATCGAACCGTTTCGGAGATATTCGCGAGTTTTTGTTTTAGCATTACGGCGAAAAGGGGGGGGACCCCCCCTGGTGAGGGGCGACTGCGGGGCATGGGGAGGAAGGCCGAAACCCTGTTAGGCCACGTTTCAAATTTCAAGTCGATCGGACAATTAGGGCCCGAGATATCGGGGGTCAAAGTTTGGCCCATTTCAGTCACCATTTCGGTGACCCCATCGAAATTTCGGTCGCTTGCGCCGAGGTCAAAAATTGAGCTACGAGAAAACGCTTGCGGGGGATTGTTCATGTGTCCGAATGGTAAGTGCTGTGTGAGCGGTTTGAAATTCGGTGCAACGGTTACAGGGAATTCTCGCGGCCGAAATGTGTCAAATTCGTGAACTTTGACCCTATGAAAGTCGGGTCCTATTGGGCCTAGAGAGAAACTTTTTTTTTTAAAATTGATCTACTCTTCGAGAGCAACATTTTGGCTATCTCGGATTTTTAAAATTCGCGAAGGGAGTTTCTGCGGGGAATTTCCGTTCGATTTTTGGCCTATTCTTTAAACCTTCAAAAATTCGCCATAAAAAAACTATTGAAGCTAGGACCACGAAATTTGGAGGGTTTGTAGGAAAGAATAGGGAGCCCTTTCACACCAAAATTTGCGCAATTCTATCAAACCGTTTCGGAGATATTCGCGAGTTTTTGTTTTAGCATTACGGCGAAAAGGGGGGGACCCCCCCTGGTGAGGGGCGACTGCGGGGCATGGGGAGGAAGGCCGAAACCCTGTTAGGCCACGTTTCAAATTTCAAGTCGATCGGACAATTAGGGCCCGAGATATCGGGGGTCAAAGTTTGGCCCATTTCAGTCACCATTTCCGTGACCCCATCGAAATTTCGGTCGCTTGCGCCGGGGTCAAAAATTGAGCTACGAGAAAACGCTTGCGGGGGATTGTTCATGTGTCCGAATGGTAAGTGCTGTGTGAGCGGTTTGAAATTCGGTGCAACGGTTACAGGGAATTCTCGCGGCCGAAATGTGTCAAATTCGTGAACTTTGACCCTATGAAAGTCGGGTCCTATTGGGCCTAGAGAGAAACTTTTTTTTTTAAAATTGATCTACTCTTCGAGAGCAACATTTTGGCTATCTCGGATTTTTAAAATTCGCGAAGGGAGTTTCTGCGGGGAATTTCCGTTCGATTTTTGGCCTATTCTTTAAACCTTCAAAAATTCGCCATAAAAAAACTATTGAAGCTAGGACCACGAAATTTGGAGGGTTTGTAGGAAAGAATAGGGAGCCCTTTCACACCAAAATTTGCGCAATTCTATCGAACCGTTTCGGAGATATTCGCGAGTTTTTGTTTTAGCATTACGGCGAAAAGGGGGGGACCCCCCCTGGTGAGGGGCGACTGCGGGGCATGGGGAGGAAGGCCGAAACCCTGTTAGGCCACGTTTCAAATTTCAAGTCGATCGGACAATTAGGGCCCGAGATATCGGGGGTCAAAGTTTGGCCCATTTCAGTCACCATTTCGGTGACCCCATCGAAATTTCGGTCGCTTGCGCCGGGCTCAAAAATTGAGCTACGAGAAAACGCTTGCGGGGGATTGTTCATGTGTCCGAATGCGAAGTGCTGTGTGAGCGGTTTGAAATTCGGTGCAACGGTTACAGGGAATTCTCGCGGCCGAAATGTGTCAAATTCGTGAACTTTGACCCTATGAAAGTCGGGTCCTATTGGGCCTAGAGAGAAACTTTTTTTTTTAAAATTGATCTACTCTTCGAGAGCAACATTTTGGCTATCTCGGATTTTTAAAATTCGCGAAGGGAGTTTCTGCGGGGAATTTCCGTTCGATTTTTGGCCTATTCTTTAAACCTTCAAAAATTCGCCATAAAAAAACTATTGAAGCTAGGACCACGAAATTTGGAGGGTTTGTAGGAAAGAATAGGGAGCCCTTTCACACCAAAATTTGCGCAATTCTATCGAACCGTTTCGGAGATATTCGCGAGTTTTTGTTTTAGCATTACGGCGAAAAGGGGGGGACCCCCCCTGGTGAGGGGCGACTGCGGGGCATGGGGAGGAAGGCCGAAACCCTGTTAGGCCACGTTTCAAATTTCAAGTCGATCGGACAATTAGGGCCCGAGATATCGGGGGTCAAAGTTTGGCCCATTTCAGTCACCATTTCGGTGACCCCATCGAAATTTCGGTCGCTTGCGCCGGGGTCAAAAATTGAGCTACGAGAAAACGCTTGCGGGGGATTGTTCATGTGTCCGAATGGTAAGTGCTGTGTGAGCGGTTTGAAATTCGGTGCAACGGTTACAGGGAATTCTCGCGGCCGAAATGTGTCAAATTCGTGAACTTTGACCCTATGAAAGTCGGGTCCTATTGGGCCTAGAGAGAAACTTTTTTTTTTAAAATTGATCTACTCTTCGAGAGCAACATTTTGGCTATCTCGGATTTTTAAAATTCGCGAAGGGAGTTTCTGCGGGGAATTTCCGTTCGATTTTTGGCCTATTTTTTAAACCTTCAAAAATTCGCCATAAAAAAACTATTAAAGCTAGGACCACGAAATTTGGAGGGTTTGTAGGAAAGAATAGGGAGCCCTTTCACACCAAAATTTGCGCAATTCTATCGAACCGTTTCGGAGATATTCGCGAGTTTTTGTTTTAGCATTACGGCGAAAAGGGGGGGACCCCCCCTGGTGAGGGGCGACTGCGGGGCATGGGGAGGAAGGCCGAAACCCTGTTAGGCCACGTTTCAAATTTCAAGTCGATCGGACAATTAGGGCCCGAGATATCGGGGGTCAAAGTTTGGCCCATTTCAGTCACCATTTCCGTGACCCCATCGAAATTTCGGTCGCTTGCGCCGGGGTCAAAAATTGAGCTACGAGAAAACGCTTGCGGGGGATTGTTCATGTGTCCGAATGGGAAGTGCTGTGTGAGCGGTTTGAAATTCGGTGCAACGGTTACAGGGAATTCTCGCGGCCGAAATGTGTCAAATTCGTGAACTTTGACCCTATGAAAGTCGGGTCCTATTGGGCCTAGAGAGAAACTTTTTTTTTTAAAATTGATCTACTCTTCGAGAGCAACATTTTGGCTATCTCGGATTTTTAAAATTCGCGAAGGGAGTTTCTGCGGGGAATTTCCGTTCGATTTTTGGCCTATTCTTTAAACCTTCAAAAATTCGCCATAAAAAAACTATTGAAGCTAGGACCACGAAATTTGGAGGGTTTGTAGGAAAGAATAGGGAGCCCTTTCACACCAAAATTTGCGCAATTCTATCGAACCGTTTCGGAGATATTCGCGAGTTTTTGTTTTAGCATTACGGCGAAAAGGGGGGGACCCCCCCTGGTGAGGGGCGACTGCGGGGCATGGGGAGGAAGGCCGAAACCCTGTTAGGCCACGTTTCAAATTTCAAGTCGATCGGACAATTAGGGCCCGAGATATCGGGGGTCAAAGTTTGGCCCATTTCAGTCACCATTTCGGTGACCCCATCGAAATTTCGGTCGCTTGCGCCGGGGTCAAAAATTGAGCTACGAGAAAACGCTTGCGGGGGATTGTTCATGTGTCCGAATGGGAAGTGCTGTGTGAGCGGTTTGAAATTCGGTGCAACGGTTACAGGGAATTCTCGCGGCCGAAATGTGTCAAATTCGTGAACTTTGACCCTATGAAAGTCGGGTCCTATTGGGCCTAGAGAGAAACTTTTTTTTTTAAAATTGATCTACTCTTCGAGAGCAACATTTTGGCTATCTCGGATTTTTAAAATTCGCGAAGGGAGTTTCTGCGGGGAATTTCCGTTCGATTTTTGGCCTATTCTTTAAACCTTCAAAAATTCGCCATAAAAAAACTATTGAAGCTAGGACCACGAAATTTGGAGGGTTTGTAGGAAAGAATAGGGAGCCCTTTCACACCAAAATTTGCGCAATTCTATCGAACCGTTTCGGAGATATTCGCGAGTTTTTGTTTTAGCATTACGGCGAAAAGGGGGGGACCCCCCCTGGTGAGGGGCGACTGCGGGGCATGGGGAGGAAGGCCGAAACCCTGTTAGGCCACGTTTCAAATTTCAAGTCGATCGGACAATTAGGGCCCGAGATATCGGGGGTCAAAGTTTGGCCCATTTCAGTCACCATTTCGGTGACCCCATCGAAATTTCGGTCGCTTGCGCCGAGGTCAAAAATTGAGCTACGAGAAAACGCTTGCGGGGGATTGTTCATGTGTCCGAATGGTAAGTGCTGTGTGAGCGGTTTGAAATTCGGTGCAACGGTTACAGGGAATTCTCGCGGCCGAAATGTGTCAAATTCGTGAACTTTGACCCTATGAAAGTCGGGTCCTATTGGGCCTAGAGAGAAACTTTTTTTTTTAAAATTGATCTACTCTTCGAGAGCAACATTTTGGCTATCTCGGATTTTTAAAATTCGCGAAGGGAGTTTCTGCGGGGAATTTCCGTTCGATTTTTGGCCTATTCTTTAAACCTTCAAAAATTCGCCATAAAAAAACTATTGAAGCTAGGACCACGAAATTTGGAGGGTTTGTAGGAAAGAATAGGGAGCCCTTTCACACCAAAATTTGCGCAATTCTATCAAACCGTTTCGGAGATATTCGCGAGTTTTTGTTTTAGCATTACGGCGAAAAGGGGGGGACCCCCCCTGGTGAGGGGCGACTGCGGGGCATGGGGAGGAAGGCCGAAACCCTGTTAGGCCACGTTTCAAATTTCAAGTCGATCGGACAATTAGGGCCCGAGATATCGGGGGTCAAAGTTTGGCCCATTTCAGTCACCATTTCCGTGACCCCATCGAAATTTCGGTCGCTTGCGCCGGGGTCAAAAATTGAGCTACGAGAAAACGCTTGCGGGGGATTGTTCATGTGTCCGAATGGTAAGTGCTGTGTGAGCGGTTTGAAATTCGGTGCAACGGTTACAGGGAATTCTCGCGGCCGAAATGTGTCAAATTCGTGAACTTTGACCCTATGAAAGTCGGGTCCTATTGGGCCTAGAGAGAAACTTTTTTTTTTAAAATTGATCTACTCTTCGAGAGCAACATTTTGGCTATCTCGGATTTTTAAAATTCGCGAAGGGAGTTTCTGCGGGGAATTTCCGTTCGATTTTTGGCCTATTCTTTAAACCTTCAAAAATTCGCCATAAAAAAACTATTGAAGCTAGGACCACGAAATTTGGAGGGTTTGTAGGAAAGAATAGGGAGCCCTTTCACACCAAAATTTGCGCAATTCTATCGAACCGTTTCGGAGATATTCGCGAGTTTTTGTTTTAGCATTACGGCGAAAAGGGGGGGACCCCCCCTGGTGAGGGGCGACTGCGGGGCATGGGGAGGAAGGCCGAAACCCTGTTAGGCCACGTTTCAAATTTCAAGTCGATCGGACAATTAGGGCCCGAGATATCGGGGGTCAAAGTTTGGCCCATTTCAGTCACCATTTCGGTGACCCCATCGAAATTTCGGTCGCTTGCGCCGGGCTCAAAAATTGAGCTACGAGAAAACGCTTGCGGGGGATTGTTCATGTGTCCGAATGCGAAGTGCTGTGTGAGCGGTTTGAAATTCGGTGCAACGGTTACAGGGAATTCTCGCGGCCGAAATGTGTCAAATTCGTGAACTTTGACCCTATGAAAGTCGGGTCCTATTGGGCCTAGAGAGAAACTTTTTTTTTTAAAATTGATCTACTCTTCGAGAGCAACATTTTGGCTATCTCGGATTTTTAAAATTCGCGAAGGGAGTTTCTGCGGGGAATTTCCGTTCGATTTTTGGCCTATTCTTTAAACCTTCAAAAATTCGCCATAAAAAAACTATTGAAGCTAGGACCACGAAATTTGGAGGGTTTGTAGGAAAGAATAGGGAGCCCTTTCACACCAAAATTTGCGCAATTCTATCGAACCGTTTCGGAGATATTCGCGAGTTTTTGTTTTAGCATTACGGCGAAAAGGGGGGGACCCCCCCTGGTGAGGGGCGACTGCGGGGCATGGGGAGGAAGGCCGAAACCCTGTTAGGCCACGTTTCAAATTTCAAGTCGATCGGACAATTAGGGCCCGAGATATCGGGGGTCAAAGTTTGGCCCATTTCAGTCACCATTTCCGTGACCCCATCGAAATTTCGGTCGCTTGCGCCGGGGTCAAAAATTGAGCTACGAGAAAACGCTTGCGGGGGATTGTTCATGTGTCCGAATGGGAAGTGCTGTGTGAGCGGTTTGAAATTCGGTGCAACGGTTACAGGGAATTCTCGCGGCCGAAATGTGTCAAATTCGTGAACTTTGACCCTATGAAAGTCGGGTCCTATTGGGCCTAGAGAGAAACTTTTTTTTTTAAAATTGATCTACTCTTCGAGAGCAACATTTTGGCTATCTCGGATTTTTAAAATTCGCGAAGGGAGTTTCTGCGGGGAATTTCCGTTCGATTTTTGGCCTATTCTTTAAACCTTCAAAAATTCGCCATAAAAAAACTATTGAAGCTAGGACCACGAAATTTGGAGGGTTTGTAGGAAAGAATAGGGAGCCCTTTCACACCAAAATTTGCGCAATTCTATCGAACCGTTTCGGAGATATTCGCGAGTTTTTGTTTTAGCATTACGGCGAAAAGGGGGGGACCCCCCCTGGTGAGGGGCGACTGCGGGGCATGGGGAGGAAGGCCGAAACCCTGTTAGGCCACGTTTCAAATTTCAAGTCGATCGGACAATTAGGGCCCGAGATATCGGGGGTCAAAGTTTGGCCCATTTCAGTCACCATTTCGGTGACCCCATCGAAATTTCGGTCGCTTGCGCCGGGGTCAAAAATTGAGCTACGAGAAAACGCTTGCGGGGGATTGTTCATGTGTCCGAATGGGAAGTGCTGTGTGAGCGGTTTGAAATTCGGTGCAACGGTTACAGGGAATTCTCGCGGCCGAAATGTGTCAAATTCGTGAACTTTGACCCTATGAAAGTCGGGTCCTATTGGGCCTAGAGAGAAACTTTTTTTTTTAAAATTGATCTACTCTTCGAGAGCAACATTTTGGCTATCTCGGATTTTTAAAATTCGCGAAGGGAGTTTCTGCGGGGAATTTCCGTTCGATTTTTGGCCTATTCTTTAAACCTTCAAAAATTCGCCATAAAAAAACTATTGAAGCTAGGACCACGAAATTTGGAGGGTTTGTAGGAAAGAATAGGGAGCCCTTTCACACCAAAATTTGCGCAATTCTATCGAACCGTTTCGGAGATATTCGCGAGTTTTTGTTTTAGCATTACGGCGAAAAGGGGGGGACCCCCCCTGGTGAGGGGCGACTGCGGGGCATGGGGAGGAAGGCCGAAACCCTGTTAGGCCACGTTTCAAATTTCAAGTCGATCGGACAATTAGGGCCCGAGATATCGGGGGTCAAAGTTTGGCCCATTTCAGTCACCATTTCGGTGACCCCATCGAAATTTCGGTCGCTTGCGCCGAGGTCAAAAATTGAGCTACGAGAAAACGCTTGCGGGGGATTGTTCATGTGTCCGAATGGTAAGTGCTGTGTGAGCGGTTTGAAATTCGGTGCAACGGTTACAGGGAATTCTCGCGGCCGAAATGTGTCAAATTCGTGAACTTTGACCCTATGAAAGTCGGGTCCTATTGGGCCTAGAGAGAAACTTTTTTTTTTTAAAATTGATCTACTCTTCGAGAGCAACATTTTGGCTATCTCGGATTTTTAAAATTCGCGAAGGGAGTTTCTGCGGGGAATTTCCGTTCGATTTTTGGCCTATTCTTTAAACCTTCAAAAATTCGCCATAAAAAAACTATTGAAGCTAGGACCACGAAATTTGGAGGGTTTGTAGGAAAGAATAGGGAGCCCTTTCACACCAAAATTTGCGCAATTCTATCAAACCGTTTCGGAGATATTCGCGAGTTTTTGTTTTAGCATTACGGCGAAAAGGGGGGGACCCCCCCTGGTGAGGGGCGACTGCGGGGCATGGGGAGGAAGGCCGAAACCCTGTTAGGCCACGTTTCAAATTTCAAGTCGATCGGACAATTAGGGCCCGAGATATCGGGGGTCAAAGTTTGGCCCATTTCAGTCACCATTTCCGTGACCCCATCGAAATTTCGGTCGCTTGCGCCGGGGTCAAAAATTGAGCTACGAGAAAACGCTTGCGGGGGATTGTTCATGTGTCCGAATGGTAAGTGCTGTGTGAGCGGTTTGAAATTCGGTGCAACGGTTACAGGGAATTCTCGCGGCCGAAATGTGTCAAATTCGTGAACTTTGACCCTATGAAAGTCGGGTCCTATTGGGCCTAGAGAGAAACTTTTTTTTTTAAAATTGATCTACTCTTCGAGAGCAACATTTTGGCTATCTCGGATTTTTAAAATTCGCGAAGGGAGTTTCTGCGGGGAATTTCCGTTCGATTTTTGGCCTATTCTTTAAACCTTCAAAAATTCGCCATAAAAAAACTATTGAAGCTAGGACCACGAAATTTGGAGGGTTTGTAGGAAAGAATAGGGAGCCCTTTCACACCAAAATTTGCGCAATTCTATCGAACCGTTTCGGAGATATTCGCGAGTTTTTGTTTTAGCATTACGGCGAAAAGGGGGGGACCCCCCCTGGTGAGGGGCGACTGCGGGGCATGGGGAGGAAGGCCGAAACCCTGTTAGGCCACGTTTCAAATTTCAAGTCGATCGGACAATTAGGGCCCGAGATATCGGGGGTCAAAGTTTGGCCCATTTCAGTCACCATTTCGGTGACCCCATCGAAATTTCGGTCGCTTGCGCCGGGCTCAAAAATTGAGCTACGAGAAAACGCTTGCGGGGGATTGTTCATGTGTCCGAATGCGAAGTGCTGTGTGAGCGGTTTGAAATTCGGTGCAACGGTTACAGGGAATTCTCGCGGCCGAAATGTGTCAAATTCGTGAACTTTGACCCTATGAAAGTCGGGTCCTATTGGGCCTAGAGAGAAACTTTTTTTTTTAAAATTGATCTACTCTTCGAGAGCAACATTTTGGCTGTCTCGGATTTTTAAAATTCGCGAAGGGAGTTTCTGCGGGGAATTTCCGTTCGATTTTTGGCCTATTCTTTAAACCTTCAAAAATTCGCCATAAAAAAACTATTGAAGCTAGGACCACGAAATTTGGAGGGTTTGTAGGAAAGAATAGGGAGCCCTTTCACACCAAAATTTGCGCAATTCTATCGAACCGTTTCGGAGATATTCGCGAGTTTTTGTTTTAGCATTACGGCGAAAAGGGGGGGACCCCCCCTGGTGAGGGGCGACTGCGGGGCATGGGGAGGAAGGCCGAAACCCTGTTAGGCCACGTTTCAAATTTCAAGTCGATCGGACAATTAGGGCCCGAGATATCGGGGGTCAAAGTTTGGCCCATTTCAGTCACCATTTCGGTGACCCCATCGAAATTTCGGTCGCTTGCGCCGGGGTCAAAAATTGAGCTACGAGAAAACGCTTGCGGGGGATTGTTCATGTGTCCGAATGGTAAGTGCTGTGTGAGCGGTTTGAAATTCGGTGCAACGGTTACAGGGAATTCTCGCGGCCGAAATGTGTCAAATTCGTGAACTTTGACCCTATGAAAGTCGGGTCCTATTGGGCCTAGAGAGAAACTTTTTTTTTTAAAATTGATCTACTCTTCGAGAGCAACATTTTGGCTATCTCGGATTTTTAAAATTCGCGAAGGGAGTTTCTGCGGGGAATTTCCGTTCGATTTTTGGCCTATTTTTTAAACCTTCAAAAATTCGCCATAAAAAAACTATTAAAGCTAGGACCACGAAATTTGGAGGGTTTGTAGGAAAGAATAGGGAGCCCTTTCACACCAAAATTTGCGCAATTCTATCGAACCGTTTCGGAGATATTCGCGAGTTTTTGTTTTAGCATTACGGCGAAAAGGGGGGGACCCCCCCTGGTGAGGGGCGACTGCGGGGCATGGGGAGGAAGGCCGAAACCCTGTTAGGCCACGTTTCAAATTTCAAGTCGATCGGACAATTAGGGCCCGAGATATCGGGGGTCAAAGTTTGGCCCATTTCAGTCACCATTTCCGTGACCCCATCGAAATTTCGGTCGCTTGCGCCGGGGTCAAAAATTGAGCTACGAGAAAACGCTTGCGGGGGATTGTTCATGTGTCCGAATGGGAAGTGCTGTGTGAGCGGTTTGAAATTCGGTGCAACGGTTACAGGGAATTCTCGCGGCCGAAATGTGTCAAATTCGTGAACTTTGACCCTATGAAAGTCGGGTCCTATTGGGCCTAGAGAGAAACTTTTTTTTTTAAATTGATGTACTCTTCGAGAGCAACATTTTGGCTATCTCGGATTTTTAAAATTCGCGAAGGGAGTTTCTGCGGGGAATTTCCGTACGATTTTTGGCCTATTCTTTAAACCTTCAAAAATTCGCCATAAAAAAACTATTGAAGCTAGGACCACGAAATTTCGAGGGTTTGTAGGAAAGAATAGGGAGCCCTTTCACACCAAAATTTGCGCAATTCTATCGAACCGTTTCGGAGATATTCGCGAGTTTTTGTTTTAGCATTACGGCGAAAAGGGGGGACCCCCCCTGGTGAGGGGCGACTGCGGGGCATGGGGAGGAAGGCCGAAACCCTGTTAGGCCACGTTTCAAATTTCAAGTCGATCGGACAATTAGGGCCCGAGATATGGGGGGTCAAATTTTGGCCCATTTCAGTCACCATTTCCGTTGACGCCGGCGCAAGCGACCGAAATTTCGATGGGGTCACGGAAAGGGTCACGGAAATGGGCCAAACTTTGACCCCCGATATCTCGGGCCCTAATTGTCCGATCGACTTGAAATTTGAAACGTGGCCTAACAGGGTTTCGGCCTTCCTCCCCATGCCCCGCAGTCGCCCCTCACCAGGGGGGGTCCCCCCCTTTTCGCCGTAATGCTAAAACAAAAACTCGCGAATATCTCCGAAACGGTTCGATAGAATTGCGCAAATTTTGGTGTGAAAGGGCTCCCTATTCTTTCCTACAAACCCTCCAAATTTCGTGGTCCTAGCTTCAATAGTTTTTTTATGGCGAATTTTTGAAGGTTTAAAGAATAGGCCAAAAATCGAACGGAAATTCCCCGCAGAAACTCCCTTCGCGAATTTTAAAAATCCGAGATAGCCAAAATGTTGCTCTCGAAGAGTAGATCAATTTTAAAAAAAAAAGTTTCTCTCTAGGCCCATCAGGACCCGACTTTCATAGGGTCAAAGTTCACGAATTTGACACATTTCGGCCGCGAGAATTCCCTGTAACCGTTGCACCGAATTTCAAACCGCTCACACAGCACTTACCATTCGGACACATGAACAATCCCCCGCAAGCGTTTTCTCGTAGCTCAATTTTTGACCCCGGCGCAAGCGACCGAAATTTCGATGGGGTCACCGAAATGGTGACTGAAATGGGCCAAACTTTGACCCTCGATATCTCGGGCCCTAATTGTCCGATCGACTTGAAATTTGAAACGTGGTCTAACAGGGTTTCGGCCTTCCTCCCCATGCCCCGCAGTCGCCCCTCACCAGGGGGGGTCCCCCCCTTTTCGCCGTAATGCTAAACCAAAAACTCGCGAATATCTCCGAAACGGTTCGATAGAATTGCGCAAATTTTGGTGTGAAAGGGCTCCCTATTCTTTCCTACAAACCCTCCAAATTTCGTGGTCCTAGCTTCAATAGTTTTTTTATGGCGAATTTTTGAAGGTTTAAAGAATAGGCCAAAAATCGAACGGAAATTCCCCGCAGAAACTCCCTTCGCGAATTTTAAAAATCCGAGATAGCCAAAATGTTGCTCTCGAAGAGTAGATCAATTTAAAAAAAAAAAGTTTCTCTCTAGGCCCAATAGGACCCGACTTTCATAGGGTCAAAGTTCACGAATTTGACACATTTCGGCCGCGAGAATTCCCTGTAACCGTTGCACCGAATTTCAAACCGCTCACACAGCACTTCCCATTCGGACACATGAACAATCCCCCGCAAGCGTTTTCTCGTAGCTCAATTTTTGACCCCGGCGCAAGCGACCGAAATTTCGATGGGGTCACCGAAATGGTGACTGAAATGGGCCAAACTTTGACCCCCGATATCTCGGGCCCTAATTGTCCGATCGACTTGAAATTTGAAACGTGGCCTAACAGGGTTTCGGCCTTCCTCCCCATGCCCCGCAGTCGCCCCTCACCAGGGGGGGTCCCCCCTTTTCGCCGTAATGCTAAACCAAAAACTCGCGAATATCTCCGAAACGGTTCGATAGAATTGCGCAAATTTTGGTGTGAAAGGGCTCCCTATTCTTTCCTACAAACCCTCCAAATTTCGTGGTCCTAGCTTCAATAGTTTTTTTTATGGCGAATTTTTGAAGGTTTAAAGAATAGGCCAAAAATCGAACGGAAATTCCCCGCAGAAACTCCCGTCGCGAATTTTAAAAATCCGAGATAGCCAAAATGTTGCTCTCGAAGAGTAGATCAATTTTAAAAAAAAAAGTTTCTCTCTAGGCCCAATAGGACCCGACTTTCATAGGGTCAAAGTTCACGAATTTGACACATTTCGGCCGCGAGAATTCCCTGTAACCGTTGCACCGAATTTCAAACCGCTCACACAGCACTTCCCATTCGGACACATGAACAATCCCCCGCAAGCGTTTTCTCGTAGCTCAATTTTTGACCCCGGCGCAAGCGACCGAAATTTCGATGGGGTCACCGAAATGGTGACTGAAATGGGCCAAACTTTGACCCCTGATATCTCGGGCCCTAATTGTCCGATCGACTTGAAATTTGAAACGTGGCCTAACAGGGTTTCGGCCTTCCTCCCCATGCCCCGCAGTCGCCCCTCACCAGGGGGGGTCCTCCCCTTTTCGCCGTAATGCTAAACCAAAAACTCGCGAATATCTCCGAAACGGTTCGATAGAATTGCGCAAATTTTGGTGTGAAAGGGCTCCCTATTCTTTCCTACAAACCCTCCAAATTTCGTGGTCCTAGCTTCAATAGTTTTTTTATGGCGAATTTTTGAAGGTTTAAAGAATAGGCCAAAAATCGAACGGAAATTCCCCGCAGAAACTCCCTTCGCGAATTTTAAAAATCCGAGATAGCCAAAATGTTGCTCTCGAAGAGTAGATCAATTTAAAAAAAAAAGTTTCTCTCTAGGCCCAATAGGACCCGACTTTCATAGGGTCAAAGTTCACGAATTTGACACATTTCGGCCGCGAGAATTCCCTGTAACCGTTGCACCGAATTTCAAACCGCTCACACAGCACTTCCCATTCGGACACATGAACAATCCCCCGCAAGCGTTTTCTCGTAGCTCAATTTTTGACCCCGGCGCAAGCGACCGAAATTTCGATGGGGTCACCGAAATGGTGACTGAAATGGGCCAAACTTTGACCCCCGATATCTCGGGCCCTAATTGTCCGATCGACTTGAAATTTGAAACGTGGCCTAACAGGGTTTCGGCCTTCCTCCCCATGCCCCGCAGTCGCCCCTCACCAGGGGGGGTCCTCCCCTTTTCGCCGTAATGCTAAACCAAAAACTCGCGAATATCTCCGAAACGGTTCGATAGAATTGCGCAAATTTTGGTGTGAAAGGGCTCCCTATTCTTTCCTACAAACCCTCCAAATTTCGTGGTCCTAGCTTCAATAGTTTTTTTATGGCGAATTTTTGAAGGTTTAAAGAATAGGCCAAAAATCGAACGGAAATTCCCCGCAGAAACTCCGTTCGCGAATTTTAAAAATCCGAGATAGCCAAAATGTTGCTCTCGAAGAGTAGATCAATTTTAAAAAAAAAAGTTTCTCTCTAGGCCCAATAGGACCCGACTTTCATAGGGTCAAAGTTCACGAATTTGACACATTTCGGCCGCGAGAATTCCCTGTAACCGTTGCACCGAATTTCAAACCGCTCACACAGCACTTCCCATTCGGACACATGAACAATCCCCCGCAAGCGTTTTCTCGTAGCTCAATTTTTGACCCCGGCGCAAGGGACCGAAATTTCGTTGGGGTCACCGAAATGGTGACTGAAATGGGCCAAACTTTGACCCCCGATATCTCCGGCCCTAATTGTCCGATCGACTTGAAATTTGAAACGTGGCCTAACAGGGTTTCGGCCTTCCTCCCCATGCCCCGCAGTCGCCCCTCACCAGGGGGGGTCCCCCCCTTTTCGCCGTAATGCTAAAACAAAAACTCGCGAATATCTCCGAAACGGTTCGATAGAATTGCGCAAATTTTGGTGTGAAAGGGCTCCCTATTCTTTCCTACAAACCCTCCAAATTTCGTGGTCCTAGCTTCAATAGTTTTTTTATGGCGAATTTTTGAAGGTTTAAAGAATAGGCCAAAAATCGAACGGAAATTCCCCGCAGAAACTCCGTTCGCGAATTTTAAAAATCCGAGATAGCCAAAATGTTGCTCTCGAAGAGTAGATCAATTTTAAAAAAAAAAGTTTCTCTCTAGGCCCAATAGGACCCGACTTTCATAGGGTCAAAGTTCACGAATTTGACACATTTCGGCCGCGAGAATTCCCTGTAACCGTTGCACCGAATTTCAAACCGCTCACACAGCACTTCCCATTCGGACACATGAACAATCCCCCGCAAGCGTTTTCTCGTAGCTCAATTTTTGACCCCGGCGCAAGGGACCGAAATTTCGATGGGGTCACCGAAATGGTGACTGAAATGGGCCAAACTTTGACCCCCGATATCTCGGGCCCTAATTGTCCGATCGACTTGAAATTTGAAACGTGGCCTAACAGGGTTTCGGCCTTCCTCCCCATGCCCCGCAGTCGCCCCTCACCAGGGGGGGTCCCCCCCTTTTCGCCGTAATGCTAAAACAAAAACTCGCGAATATCTCCGAAACGGTTCGATAGAATTGCGCAAATTTTGGTGTGAAAGGGCTCCCTATTCTTTCCTACAAACCCTCCAAATTTCGTGGTCCTAGCTTCAATAGTTTTTTTATGGCGAATTTTTGAATGTTTAAAGAATAGGCCAAAAATCGAACGGAAATTCCCCGCAGAAACTCCCTTCGCGAATTTTAAAAATCCGAGATAGCCAAAATGTTGCTCTCGAAGAGTAGATCAATTTAAAAAAAAAAAGTTTCTCTCCAGGCCCAATAGGACCCGAATTTGATAGGGTCAAAGTTTCGAAATTTGACACATGAACATCGAATTTTTGCTCCGCTACCGTTACTATTGAAGCTCCCATTAACTATGCATTGGAAGTGCGGTCAATGACCCCAGGTCGCAAAAATTGAGATAGGAGGAAATGCTTTAATAGCCTTCATCAGACCCCTAAATGCGAGGTACAACGTAAGCGGTTTGAAATTCCGTCCGGCGTTTCTCGCAAATTTGACGTTACACCAAGAGAAATTATGAAGCGATTTTGAATCCTCTTGCTGCAATCGAATGCATTCCGGGGACTAAAGACGCTGATAAAGATTCAGACCGATATCTTCATTTAAACGGTTTGCTCCCATACACTTAACATTGAATATAGGGTCGAACCATGAAGTCGCAAAAATTGAGATAGGAGGAAATGCGTTTATAGGCATGTTCAGTCCCCTAAATGCGAGGTTCTGTGAAAGCGGTTTCAAAATCCGTGCAGCCGTTCCCTTAAAATTCGAAAGCATATGCGAAAACGCGTTATCTCGCGGAGAAACGACGATTTCGCACATTTAACGTTATACGAAGGGAACTAATGAAGCGATTTTGAATCCTCTTGCTGCAATCGAATGCATTCCGGGGACTAAAGACGCTGATAAAGTTTCAGGCCGATATCTTTATTTAAACGGTTTGCTCCCATACACTTAACATTGAATATAGGGTCGAACCATGAAGTCGCAAAAATTGAGATAGGAGGAAATGCGTTTATAGGCATGTTCAGTCCCCTAAATGCGAGGTTCTGTGAAAGCGGTTTCAAAATCCGTGCAGCCGTTCCCTTACAATTCGAAAGCATATGCGAAAACGCGTTTTCTCCCCGAGAAACGACGATTTCGCACATTTAACGTTATACGAAGAGAACTAATGAAGCGATTTTGAATCCTCTTGCTGCAATCGAATGCATTCCGGGGACTAAAGACGCTGATAAAGTTTCAGGCCGATATCTTTATTTAAACGGTTTGCTCCCATACACTTAACATTGAATATAGGGTCTTACCATGAAGTCGCAAAAATTGAGATAGGAGGAAATGCTTTTATAGGCTTGTTCAGTCCCCTAAATGCGAGGTTCTGTGAAAGCGGTTTCAAAATCCGTGCAGCCGTTCCCTTAAAATTCGAAAGCATATGCGAAAACGCGTTTTCTCGCGGAGAAACGACGATTTCGCACATTTAACGTTATACGAAGAGAACTAATGAAGCGATTTTGAATGCTCTTGCTGCAATCGAATGCATTCCGGGGACTAAAGACGCTGATAAAGTTTCAGGCCGATATCTTTATTTAAACGGTTCGCTCCCATACACTTAACATTGAATATAGGGTCGAACCATGAAGTCGCAAAAATTGAGATAGGAGGAAATGCGTTTATAGGCATGTTCAGTCCCCTAAATGCGAGGTTCTGTGAAAGCGGTTTCAAAATCCGTGCAGCCGTTCCCTTAAAATTCGAAAGCATATGCGAAAACGCGTTTTCTCGCGGAGAAACGACGATTTCGCACATTTAACGTTATACGAAGAGAACTAATGAAGCGATTTTGAATGCTCTTGCTGCAATCGAATGCATTCCGGGGACTAAAGACGCTGATAAAGTTTCAGGCCGATATCTTTATTTAAACGGTTCGCTCCCATACACTTAACATTGAATATAGGGTCGAACCATGAAGTCGCAAAAATTGAGATAGGAGAGAAATGCGTTTATAGGCATGTTCAGTCCCCTAAATGCGAGGTTCTGTGAAAGCGGTTTCAAAATCCGTGCAGCCGTTCCCTTAAAATTCGAAAGCATATGCGAAAACGCGTTTTCTCGCGGAGAAACGACGATTTCGCACATTTAACGTTATACGAAGAGAACTAATGAAGCGATTTTGAATCCTCTTGCTGCAATCGAATGCATTCCGGGGACTAAAGACCCTGATAAAGTTTCAGGCCGATATCTTTATTTAAACGGTTTGCTCCCATACACTTAACATTGAATATAGGGTCGTACCATGAAGTCGCAAAAATTGAGATAGGAGGAAATGCTTTTATAGGCTTGTTCAGTCCCCTAAATGCGAGGTTCTGTGAAAGCGGTTTCAAAATCCGTGCAGCCGTTCCCTTAAAATTCGAAAGCATATGCGAAAACGCGTTTTCTCGCCGAGAAACGACGATTTCGCACATTTAACGTTATACGAAGAGAACTAATGAAGCGATTTTGAATGCTCTTGCTGCAATCGAATGCATTCCGGGGACTAAAGACGCTGATAAAGTTTCAGGCCGATATCTTTATTTAAACGGTTCGCTCCCATACACTTAACATTGAATATAGGGTCGAACCATGAAGTCGCAAAAATTGAGATAGGAGGAAATGCGTTTATAGGCATGTTCAGTCCCCTAAATGCGAGGTTCTGTGAAAGCGGTTTCAAAATCCGTGCAGCCGTTCCCTTAAAATTCGAAAGCATATGCGAAAACGCGTTTTCTCACCGAGAAACGACGATTTCGCACATTTAACGTTATACGAAGAGAACTAATGAAGCGATTTTGAATCCTCTTGCTGCAATCGAATGCATTCCGGGGACTAAAGACGCTGATAAAGTTTCAAGCCGATATCTTTATTTAAACGGTTTGCTCCCATACACTTAACATTGAATATAGGGTCGGACCATGAAGTCGCAAAAATTGAGTTGGGAGGAAATGCCTTTGTAGGTTTAATTAGGTCCATAAATGGGAGGTACTGTGTGAGCGGTTTTAAATTCGGAGCAACGGTTACAGGGAATTCTCGCGGCCGAAATGTGTCAAATTCGTGAACTTTGACCCTATGAAAGTCGGGTCCTATTGGGCCTAGAGAGAAACTTTTTTTTTTAAAATTGATCTACTCTTCGAGAGCAACATTTTGGCTATCTCGGATTTTTAAAATTCGCGAAGGGAGTTTCTGCGGGGAATTTCCGTTCGATTTTTGGCCTATTCTTTAAACCTTCAAAAATTCGCCATAAAAAAACTATTGAAGCTAGGACCACGAAATTTGGAGGGTTTGTAGGAAAGAATAGGGAGCCCTTTCACACCAAAATTTGCGCAATTCTATCGAACCGTTTCGGAGATATTCGCGAGTTTTTGTTTTAGCATTACGGCGAAAAGGGGGGGGACCCCCCCTGGTGAGGGGCGACTGCGGGGCATGGGGAGGAAGGCCGAAACCCTGTTAGGCCACGTTTCAAATTTCAAGTCGATCGGACAATTAGGGCCCGAGATATCGGGGGTCAAAGTTTGGCCCATTTCAGTCACCATTTCGGTGACCCCATCGAAATTTCGGTCGCTTGCGCCGGGGTCAAAAATTGAGCTACGAGAAAACGCTTGCGGGGGATTGTTCATGTGTCCGAATGGTAAGTGCTGTGTGAGCGGTTTGAAATTCGGTGCAACGGTTACAGGGAATTCTCGCGGCCGAAATGTGTCAAATTCGTGAACTTTGACCCTATGAAAGTCGGGTCCTATTGGGCCTAGAGAGAAACTTTTTTTTTTAAAATTGATCTACTCTTCGAGAGCAACATTTTGGCTATCTCGGATTTTTAAAATTCGCGAAGGGAGTTTCTGCGGGGAATTTCCGTTCGATTTTTGGCCTATTTTTTAAACCTTCAAAAATTCGCCATAAAAAAACTATTAAAGCTAGGACCACGAAATTTGGAGGGTTTGTAGGAAAGAATAGGGAGCCCTTTCACACCAAAATTTGCGCAATTCTATCGAACCGTTTCGGAGATATTCGCGAGTTTTTGTTTTAGCATTACGGCGAAAAGGGGGGGACCCCCCCTGGTGAGGGGCGACTGCGGGGCATGGGGAGGAAGGCCGAAACCCTGTTAGGCCACGTTTCAAATTTCAAGTCGATCGGACAATTAGGGCCCGAGATATCGGGGGTCAAAGTTTGGCCCATTTCAGTCACCATTTCCGTGACCCCATCGAAATTTCGGTCGCTTGCGCCGGGGTCAAAAATTGAGCTACGAGAAAACGCTTGCGGGGGATTGTTCATGTGTCCGAATGGGAAGTGCTGTGTGAGCGGTTTGAAATTCGGTGCAACGGTTACAGGGAATTCTCGCGGCCGAAATGTGTCAAATTCGTGAACTTTGACCCTATGAAAGTCGGGTCCTATTGGGCCTAGAGAGAAACTTTTTTTTTTAAAATTGATCTACTCTTCGAGAGCAACATTTTGGCTATCTCGGATTTTTAAAATTCGCGAAGGGAGTTTCTGCGGGGAATTTCCGTTCGATTTTTGGCCTATTCTTTAAACCTTCAAAAATTCGCCATAAAAAAACTATTGAAGCTAGGACCACGAAATTTGGAGGGTTTGTAGGAAAGAATAGGGAGCCCTTTCACACCAAAATTTGCGCAATTCTATCGAACCGTTTCGGAGATATTCGCGAGTTTTTGTTTTAGCATTACGGCGAAAAGGGGGGGACCCCCCCTGGTGAGGGGCGACTGCGGGGCATGGGGAGGAAGGCCGAAACCCTGTTAGGCCACGTTTCAAATTTCAAGTCGATCGGACAATTAGGGCCCGAGATATCGGGGGTCAAAGTTTGGCCCATTTCAGTCACCATTTCGGTGACCCCATCGAAATTTCGGTCGCTTGCGCCGGGGTCAAAAATTGAGCTACGAGAAAACGCTTGCGGGGGATTGTTCATGTGTCCGAATGGGAAGTGCTGTGTGAGCGGTTTGAAATTCGGTGCAACGGTTACAGGGAATTCTCGCGGCCGAAATGTGTCAAATTCGTGAACTTTGACCCTATGAAAGTCGGGTCCTATTGGGCCTAGAGAGAAACTTTTTTTTTTAAAATTGATCTACTCTTCGAGAGCAACATTTTGGCTATCTCGGATTTTTAAAATTCGCGAAGGGAGTTTCTGCGGGGAATTTCCGTTCGATTTTTGGCCTATTCTTTAAACCTTCAAAAATTCGCCATAAAAAAACTATTGAAGCTAGGACCACGAAATTTGGAGGGTTTGTAGGAAAGAATAGGGAGCCCTTTCACACCAAAATTTGCGCAATTCTATCGAACCGTTTCGGAGATATTCGCGAGTTTTTGTTTTAGCATTACGGCGAAAAGGGGGGGACCCCCCCTGGTGAGGGGCGACTGCGGGGCATGGGGAGGAAGGCCGAAACCCTGTTAGGCCACGTTTCAAATTTCAAGTCGATCGGACAATTAGGGCCCGAGATATCGGGGGTCAAAGTTTGGCCCATTTCAGTCACCATTTCGGTGACCCCATCGAAATTTCGGTCGCTTGCGCCGAGGTCAAAAATTGAGCTACGAGAAAACGCTTGCGGGGGATTGTTCATGTGTCCGAATGGTAAGTGCTGTGTGAGCGGTTTGAAATTCGGTGCAACGGTTACAGGGAATTCTCGCGGCCGAAATGTGTCAAATTCGTGAACTTTGACCCTATGAAAGTCGGGTCCTATTGGGCCTAGAGAGAAACTTTTTTTTTTAAAATTGATCTACTCTTCGAGAGCAACATTTTGGCTATCTCGGATTTTTAAAATTCGCGAAGGGAGTTTCTGCGGGGAATTTCCGTTCGATTTTTGGCCTATTCTTTAAACCTTCAAAAATTCGCCATAAAAAAACTATTGAAGCTAGGACCACGAAATTTGGAGGGTTTGTAGGAAAGAATAGGGAGCCCTTTCACACCAAAATTTGCGCAATTCTATCAAACCGTTTCGGAGATATTCGCGAGTTTTTGTTTTAGCATTACGGCGAAAAGGGGGGGACCCCCCCTGGTGAGGGGCGACTGCGGGGCATGGGGAGGAAGGCCGAAACCCTGTTAGGCCACGTTTCAAATTTCAAGTCGATCGGACAATTAGGGCCCGAGATATCGGGGGTCAAAGTTTGGCCCATTTCAGTCACCATTTCCGTGACCCCATCGAAATTTCGGTCGCTTGCGCCGGGGTCAAAAATTGAGCTACGAGAAAACGCTTGCGGGGGATTGTTCATGTGTCCGAATGGTAAGTGCTGTGTGAGCGGTTTGAAATTCGGTGCAACGGTTACAGGGAATTCTCGCGGCCGAAATGTGTCAAATTCGTGAACTTTGACCCTATGAAAGTCGGGTCCTATTGGGCCTAGAGAGAAACTTTTTTTTTTAAAATTGATCTACTCTTCGAGAGCAACATTTTGGCTATCTCGGATTTTTAAAATTCGCGAAGGGAGTTTCTGCGGGGAATTTCCGTTCGATTTTTGGCCTATTCTTTAAACCTTCAAAAATTCGCCATAAAAAAACTATTGAAGCTAGGACCACGAAATTTGGAGGGTTTGTAGGAAAGAATAGGGAGCCCTTTCACACCAAAATTTGCGCAATTCTATCGAACCGTTTCGGAGATATTCGCGAGTTTTTGTTTTAGCATTACGGCGAAAAGGGGGGGACCCCCCCTGGTGAGGGGCGACTGCGGGGCATGGGGAGGAAGGCCGAAACCCTGTTAGGCCACGTTTCAAATTTCAAGTCGATCGGACAATTAGGGCCCGAGATATCGGGGGTCAAAGTTTGGCCCATTTCAGTCACCATTTCGGTGACCCCATCGAAATTTCGGTCGCTTGCGCCGGGCTCAAAAATTGAGCTACGAGAAAACGCTTGCGGGGGATTGTTCATGTGTCCGAATGCGAAGTGCTGTGTGAGCGGTTTGAAATTCGGTGCAACGGTTACAGGGAATTCTCGCGGCCGAAATGTGTCAAATTCGTGAACTTTGACCCTATGAAAGTCGGGTCCTATTGGGCCTAGAGAGAAACTTTTTTTTTTAAAATTGATCTACTCTTCGAGAGCAACATTTTGGCTATCTCGGATTTTTAAAATTCGCGAAGGGAGTTTCTGCGGGGAATTTCCGTTCGATTTTTGGCCTATTCTTTAAACCTTCAAAAATTCGCCATAAAAAAACTATTGAAGCTAGGACCACGAAATTTGGAGGGTTTGTAGGAAAGAATAGGGAGCCCTTTCACACCAAAATTTGCGCAATTCTATCGAACCGTTTCGGAGATATTCGCGAGTTTTTGTTTTAGCATTACGGCGAAAAGGGGGGGACCCCCCCTGGTGAGGGGCGACTGCGGGGCATGGGGAGGAAGGCCGAAACCCTGTTAGGCCACGTTTCAAATTTCAAGTCGATCGGACAATTAGGGCCCGAGATATCGGGGGTCAAAGTTTGGCCCATTTCAGTCACCATTTCCGTGACCCCATCGAAATTTCGGTCGCTTGCGCCGGGGTCAAAAATTGAGCTACGAGAAAACGCTTGCGGGGGATTGTTCATGTGTCCGAATGGGAAGTGCTGTGTGAGCGGTTTGAAATTCGGTGCAACGGTTACAGGGAATTCTCGCGGCCGAAATGTGTCAAATTCGTGAACTTTGACCCTATGAAAGTCGGGTCCTATTGGGCCTAGAGAGAAACTTTTTTTTTTAAAATTGATCTACTCTTCGAGAGCAACATTTTGGCTATCTCGGATTTTTAAAATTCGCGAAGGGAGTTTCTGCGGGGAATTTCCGTTCGATTTTTGGCCTATTCTTTAAACCTTCAAAAATTCGCCATAAAAAAACTATTGAAGCTAGGACCACGAAATTTGGAGGGTTTGTAGGAAAGAATAGGGAGCCCTTTCACACCAAAATTTGCGCAATTCTATCGAACCGTTTCGGAGATATTCGCGAGTTTTTGTTTTAGCATTACGGCGAAAAGGGGGGGACCCCCCCTGGTGAGGGGCGACTGCGGGGCATGGGGAGGAAGGCCGAAACCCTGTTAGGCCACGTTTCAAATTTCAAGTCGATCGGACAATTAGGGCCCGAGATATCGGGGGTCAAAGTTTGGCCCATTTCAGTCACCATTTCGGTGACCCCATCGAAATTTCGGTCGCTTGCGCCGGGGTCAAAAATTGAGCTACGAGAAAACGCTTGCGGGGGATTGTTCATGTGTCCGAATGGGAAGTGCTGTGTGAGCGGTTTGAAATTCGGTGCAACGGTTACAGGGAATTCTCGCGGCCGAAATGTGTCAAATTCGTGAACTTTGACCCTATGAAAGTCGGGTCCTATTGGGCCTAGAGAGAAACTTTTTTTTTTAAAATTGATCTACTCTTCGAGAGCAACATTTTGGCTATCTCGGATTTTTAAAATTCGCGAAGGGAGTTTCTGCGGGGAATTTCCGTTCGATTTTTGGCCTATTCTTTAAACCTTCAAAAATTCGCCATAAAAAAACTATTGAAGCTAGGACCACGAAATTTGGAGGGTTTGTAGGAAAGAATAGGGAGCCCTTTCACACCAAAATTTGCGCAATTCTATCGAACCGTTTCGGAGATATTCGCGAGTTTTTGTTTTAGCATTACGGCGAAAAGGGGGGGACCCCCCCTGGTGAGGGGCGACTGCGGGGCATGGGGAGGAAGGCCGAAACCCTGTTAGGCCACGTTTCAAATTTCAAGTCGATCGGACAATTAGGGCCCGAGATATCGGGGGTCAAAGTTTGGCCCATTTCAGTCACCATTTCGGTGACCCCATCGAAATTTCGGTCGCTTGCGCCGAGGTCAAAAATTGAGCTACGAGAAAACGCTTGCGGGGGATTGTTCATGTGTCCGAATGGTAAGTGCTGTGTGAGCGGTTTGAAATTCGGTGCAACGGTTACAGGGAATTCTCGCGGCCGAAATGTGTCAAATTCGTGAACTTTGACCCTATGAAAGTCGGGTCCTATTGGGCCTAGAGAGAAACTTTTTTTTTTTAAAATTGATCTACTCTTCGAGAGCAACATTTTGGCTATCTCGGATTTTTAAAATTCGCGAAGGGAGTTTCTGCGGGGAATTTCCGTTCGATTTTTGGCCTATTCTTTAAACCTTCAAAAATTCGCCATAAAAAAACTATTGAAGCTAGGACCACGAAATTTGGAGGGTTTGTAGGAAAGAATAGGGAGCCCTTTCACACCAAAATTTGCGCAATTCTATCAAACCGTTTCGGAGATATTCGCGAGTTTTTGTTTTAGCATTACGGCGAAAAGGGGGGGACCCCCCCTGGTGAGGGGCGACTGCGGGGCATGGGGAGGAAGGCCGAAACCCTGTTAGGCCACGTTTCAAATTTCAAGTCGATCGGACAATTAGGGCCCGAGATATCGGGGGTCAAAGTTTGGCCCATTTCAGTCACCATTTCCGTGACCCCATCGAAATTTCGGTCGCTTGCGCCGGGGTCAAAAATTGAGCTACGAGAAAACGCTTGCGGGGGATTGTTCATGTGTCCGAATGGTAAGTGCTGTGTGAGCGGTTTGAAATTCGGTGCAACGGTTACAGGGAATTCTCGCGGCCGAAATGTGTCAAATTCGTGAACTTTGACCCTATGAAAGTCGGGTCCTATTGGGCCTAGAGAGAAACTTTTTTTTTTAAAATTGATCTACTCTTCGAGAGCAACATTTTGGCTATCTCGGATTTTTAAAATTCGCGAAGGGAGTTTCTGCGGGGAATTTCCGTTCGATTTTTGGCCTATTCTTTAAACCTTCAAAAATTCGCCATAAAAAAACTATTGAAGCTAGGACCACGAAATTTGGAGGGTTTGTAGGAAAGAATAGGGAGCCCTTTCACACCAAAATTTGCGCAATTCTATCGAACCGTTTCGGAGATATTCGCGAGTTTTTGTTTTAGCATTACGGCGAAAAGGGGGGGACCCCCCCTGGTGAGGGGCGACTGCGGGGCATGGGGAGGAAGGCCGAAACCCTGTTAGGCCACGTTTCAAATTTCAAGTCGATCGGACAATTAGGGCCCGAGATATCGGGGGTCAAAGTTTGGCCCATTTCAGTCACCATTTCGGTGACCCCATCGAAATTTCGGTCGCTTGCGCCGGGCTCAAAAATTGAGCTACGAGAAAACGCTTGCGGGGGATTGTTCATGTGTCCGAATGCGAAGTGCTGTGTGAGCGGTTTGAAATTCGGTGCAACGGTTACAGGGAATTCTCGCGGCCGAAATGTGTCAAATTCGTGAACTTTGACCCTATGAAAGTCGGGTCGTCCTATTGGGCCTAGAGAGAAACTTTTTTTTTTAAAATTGATCTACTCTTCGAGAGCAACATTTTGGCTATCTCGGATTTTTAAAATTCGCGAAGGGAGTTTCTGCGGGGAATTTCCGTTCGATTTTTGGCCTATTCTTTAAACCTTCAAAAATTCGCCATAAAAAAACTATTGAAGCTAGGACCACGAAATTTGGAGGGTTTGTAGGAAAGAATAGGGAGCCCTTTCACACCAAAATTTGCGCAATTCTATCGAACCGTTTCGGAGATATTCGCGAGTTTTTGTTTTAGCATTACGGCGAAAAGGGGGGGACCCCCCCTGGTGAGGGGCGACTGCGGGGCATGGGGAGGAAGGCCGAAACCCTGTTAGGCCACGTTTCAAATTTCAAGTCGATCGGACAATTAGGGCCCGAGATATCGGGGGTCAAAGTTTGGCCCATTTCAGTCACCATTTCGGTGACCCCATCGAAATTTCGGTCGCTTGCGCCGGGGTCAAAAATTGAGCTACGAGAAAAACGCTTGCGGGGGATTGTTCATGTGTCCGAATGGTAAGTGCTGTGTGAGCGGTTTGAAATTCGGTTGCAACGGTTACAGGGAATTCTCGCGGCCGAAATGTGTCAAATTCGTGAACTTTGACCCTATGAAAGTCGGGTCCTATTGGGCCTAGAGAGAAACTTTTTTTTTTAAATTGATGTACTCTTCGAGAGCAACATTTTGGCTATCTCGGATTTTTAAAATTCGCGAAGGGAGTTTCTGCGGGGAATTTCCGTACGATTTTTGGCCTATTCTTTAAACCTTCAAAAATTCGCCATAAAAAAACTATTGAAGCTAGGACCACGAAATTTCGAGGGTTTGTAGGAAAGAATAGGGAGCCTTTCACACCAAAATTTGCGCAATTCTATCGAACCGTTTCGGAGATATTCGCGAGTTTTTGTTTTAGCATTACGGCGAAAAGGGGGGGACCCCCCCTGGTGAGGGGCGACTGCGGGGCATGGGGAGGAAGGCCGAAACCCTGTTAGGCCACGTTTCAAATTTCAAGTCGATCGGACAATTAGGGCCCGAGATATGGGGGGGTCAAATTTTGGCCCATTTCAGTCACCATTTCCGTTGACGCCGGCGCAAGCGACCGAAATTTCGATGGGGTCACGGAAAGGGTCACGGAAATGGGCCAAACTTTGACCCCCGATATCTCGGGCCCTAATTGTCCGATCGACTTGAAATTTGAAACGTGGCCTAACAGGGTTTCGGCCTTCCTCCCCATGCCCCGCAGTCGCCCCTCACCAGGGGGGGTCCCCCCCTTTTCGCCGTAATGCTAAAACAAAAACTCGCGAATATCTCCGAAACGGTTCGATAGAATTGCGCAAATTTTGGTGTGAAAGGGCTCCCTATTCTTTCCTACAAACCCTCCAAATTTCGTGGTCCTAGCTTCAATAGTTTTTTTATGGCGAATTTTTGAAGGTTTAAAGAATAGGCCAAAAATCGAACGGAAATTCCCCGCAGAAACTCCCTTCGCGAATTTTAAAAATCCGAGATAGCCAAAATGTTGCTCTCGAAGAGTAGATCAATTTTAAAAAAAAAAGTTTCTCTCTAGGCCCATCAGGACCCGACTTTCATAGGGTCAAAGTTCACGAATTTGACACATTTCGGCCGCGAGAATTCCCTGTAACCGTTGCACCGAATTTCAAACCGCTCACACAGCACTTACCATTCGGACACATGAACAATCCCCCGCAAGCGTTTTCTCGTAGCTCAATTTTTGACCCCGGCGCAAGCGACCGAAATTTCGATGGGGTCACCGAAATGGTGACTGAAATGGGCCAAACTTTGACCCTCGATATCTCGGGCCCTAATTGTCCGATCGACTTGAAATTTGAAACGTGGTCTAACAGGGTTTCGGCCTTCCTCCCCATGCCCCGCAGTCGCCCCTCACCAGGGGGGGTCCCCCCCTTTTCGCCGTAATGCTAAACCAAAAACTCGCGAATATCTCCGAAACGGTTCGATAGAATTGCGCAAATTTTGGTGTGAAAGGGCTCCCTATTCTTTCCTACAAACCCTCCAAATTTCGTGGTCCTAGCTTCAATAGTTTTTTTATGGCGAATTTTTGAAGGTTTAAAGAATAGGCCAAAAATCGAACGGAAATTCCCCGCAGAAACTCCCTTCGCGAATTTTAAAAATCCGAGATAGCCAAAATGTTGCTCTCGAAGAGTAGATCAATTTAAAAAAAAAAAGTTTCTCTCTAGGCCCAATAGGACCCGACTTTCATAGGGTCAAAGTTCACGAATTTGACACATTTCGGCCGCGAGAATTCCCTGTAACCGTTGCACCGAATTTCAAACCGCTCACACAGCACTTCCCATTCGGACACATGAACAATCCCCCGCAAGCGTTTTTCTCGTAGCTCAATTTTGACCCCGGCGCAAGCGACCGAAATTTCGATGGGGTCACCGAAATGGTGACTGAAATGGGCCAAACTTTGACCCCCGATATCTCGGGCCCTAATTGTCCGATCGACTTGAAATTTGAAACGTGGCCTAACAGGGTTTCGGCCTTCCTCCCCATGCCCCGCAGTCGCCCCTCACCAGGGGGGGTCCCCCCCTTTTCGCCGTAATGCTAAACCAAAAACTCGCGAATATCTCCGAAACGGTTCGATAGAATTGCGCAAATTTTGGTGTGAAAGGGCTCCCTATTCTTTCCTACAAACCCTCCAAATTTCGTGGTCCTAGCTTCAATAGTTTTTTTTATGGCGAATTTTTGAAGGTTTAAAGAATAGGCCAAAAATCGAACGGAAATTCCCCGCAGAAACTCCCGTCGCGAATTTTAAAAATCCGAGATAAGCCAAAATGTTGCTCTCGAAGAGTAGATCAATTTTAAAAAAAAAAGTTTCTCTCTAGGCCCAATAGGACCCGACTTTCATAGGGTCAAAGTTCACGAATTTGACACATTTCGGCCGCGAGAATTCCTGTAACCGTTGCACCGAATTTCAAACCGCTCACACAGCACTTCCATTCGGACACATGAACAATCCCCCGCAAGCGTTTTCTCGTAGCTCAATTTTTGACCCCGGCGCAAGCGACCGAAATTTCGATGGGGGTCACCGAAATGGTGACTGAAATGGGCCAAACTTTGACCCCCGATATCTCGGGCCCTAATTGTCCGATCGACTTGAAATTTGAAACGTGGCCTAACAGGGTTTCGGCCTTCCTCCCCATGCCCCGCAGTCGCCCCTCACCAGGGGGGGTCCTCCCTTTTCGCCGTAATGCTAAACCAAAAACTCGCGAATATCTCCGAAACGGTTCGATAGAATTGCGCAAATTTTGGTGTGAAAGGGCTCCCTATTCTTTCCTACAAACCCTCCAAATTTCGTGGTCCTAGCTTCAATAGTTTTTTTATGGCGAATTTTGAAGGTTTAAAGAATAGGCCAAAAATCGAACGGAAATTCCCCGCAGAAACTCCCTTCGCGAATTTTAAAAATCCGAGATAGCCAAAATGTTGCTCTCGAAGAGTAGATCAATTTAAAAAAAAAGTTTCTCTCTAGGCCCAATAGGACCCGACTTTCATAGGGTCAAAGTTCACGAATTTGACACATTTCGGCCGCGAGAATTCCCTGTAACCGTTGCACCGAATTTCAAACCGCTCACACAGCACTTCCCATTCGGACACATGAACAATCCCCCGCAAGCGTTTTCTCGTAGCTCAATTTTTGACCCCGGCGCAAGCGACCGAAATTTCGATGGGGTCACCGAAATGGTGACTGAAATGGGCCAAACTTTGACCCCCGATATCTCGGGCCCTAATTGTCCGATCGACTTGAAATTTGAAACGTGGCCTAACAGGGTTTCGGCCTTCCTCCCCATGCCCCGCAGTCGCCCCTCACCAGGGGGGGTCCTCCCCTTTTCGCCGTAATGCTAAACCAAAAACTCGCGAATATCTCCGAAACGGTTCGATAGAATTGCGCAAATTTTGGTGTGAAAGGGCTCCCTATTCTTTCCTACAAACCCTCCAAATTTCGTGGTCCTAGCTTCAATAGTTTTTTTATGGCGAATTTTGAAGGTTTAAAGAATAGGCCAAAAATCGAACGGAAATTCCCCGCAGAAACTCGTTCGCGAATTTTAAAAATCCGAGATAGCCAAAATGTTGCTCTCGAAGAGTAGATCAATTTAAAAAAAAAAGTTTCTCTCTAGGCCCAATAGGACCCGACTTTCATAGGGTCAAAGTTCACGAATTTGACACATTTCGGCCGCGAGAATTCCCTGTAACCGTTGCACCGAATTTCAAACCGCTCACACAGCACTTCCCATTCGGACACATGAACAATCCCCCGCAAGCGTTTTCTCGTAGCTCAATTTTTGACCCCGGCGCAAGGGACCGAAATTTCGTTGGGGTCACCGAAATGGTGACTGAAATGGGCCAAACTTTGACCCCCGATATCTCCGGCCCTAATTGTCCGATCGACTTGAAATTTGAAACGTGGCCTAACAGGGTTTCGGCCTTCCTCCCCATGCCCCGCAGTCGCCCCTCACCAGGGGGGGTCCCCCCCTTTTCGCCGTAATGCTAAAACAAAAACTCGCGAATATCTCCGAAACGGTTCGATAGAATTGCGCAAATTTTGGTGTGAAAGGGCTCCCTATTCTTTCCTACAAACCCTCCAAATTTCGTGTCCTAGCTTCAATAGTTTTTTTATGGCGAATTTTTGAAGGTTTAAAGAATAGGCCAAAAATCGAACGGAAATTCCCCGCAGAAACTCCGTTCGCGAATTTTAAAAATCCGAGATAGCCAAAATGTTGCTCTCGAAGAGTAGATCAATTTTAAAAAAAAAGTTTCTCTCTAGGCCCAATAGGACCCGACTTTCATAGGGTCAAAGTTCACGAATTTGACACATTTCGGCCGCGAGAATTCCCTGTAACCGTTGCACCGAATTTCAAACCGCTCACACAGCACTTCCCATTCGGACACATGAACAATCCCCCGCAAGCGTTTTCTCGTAGCTCAATTTTTGACCCGGCGCAAGGGACCGAAATTTCGATGGGGTCACCGAAATGGTGACTGAAATGGGCCAAACTTTGACCCCCGATATCTCGGGCCCTAATTGTCCGATCGACTTGAAATTTGAAACGTGGCCTAACAGGGTTTCGGCCTTCCTCCCCATGCCCCGCAGTCGCCCCTCACCAGGGGGGGTCCCCCCCTTTTCGCCGTAATGCTAAAACAAAAACTCGCGAATATCTCCGAAACGGTTCGATAGAATTGCGCAAATTTTGGTGTGAAAGGGCTCCCTATTCTTTCCTACAAACCCTCCAAATTTCGTGGTCCTAGCTTCAATAGTTTTTTTATGGCGAATTTTTGAATGTTTAAAGAATAGGCCAAAAATCGAACGGAAATTCCCCGCAGAAACTCCCTTCGCGAATTTTAAAAATCCGAGATAGCCAAAATGTTGCTCTCGAAGAGTAGATCAATTTAAAAAAAAAAAGTTTCTCTCCAGGCCCAATAGGACCCGAATTTGATAGGGTCAAAGTTTCGAATTTGACACATGAACATCGAATTTTTGCTCCGCTACCGTTACTATTGAAGCTCCCATTAACTATGCATTGGAAGTGCGGTCAATGACCCCAGGTCGCAAAAATTGAGATAGGAGGAAATGCTTTAATAGCCTTCATCAGACCCCTAAATGCGAGGTACAACGTAAGCGGTTTGAAATTCCGTCCGGCGTTTCTCGCAAATTTGACGTTACACCAAGAGAAATTATGAAGCGATTTTGAATCCTCTTGCTGCAATCGAATGCATTCCGGGGACTAAAGACGCTGATAAAGATTCAGACCGATATCTTCATTTAAACGGTTTGCTCCCATACACTTAACATTGAATATAGGGTCGAACCATGAAGTCGCAAAAATTGAGATAGGAGGAAATGCGTTTATAGGCATGTTCAGTCCCCTAAATGCGAGGTTCTGTGAAAGCGGTTTCAAAATCCGTGCAGCCGTTCCCTTAAAATTCGAAAGCATATGCGAAAACGCGTTATCTCGCGGAGAAACGACGATTTCGCACATTTAACGTTATACGAAGGGAACTAATGAAGCGATTTTGAATCCTCTTGCTGCAATCGAATGCATTCCGGGGACTAAAGACGCTGATAAAGTTTCAGGCCGATATCTTTATTTAAACGGTTTGCTCCCATACACTTAACATTGAATATAGGGTCGAACCATGAAGTCGCAAAAATTGAGATAGGAGGAAATGCGTTTATAGGCATGTTCAGTCCCCTAAATGCGAGGTTCTGTGAAAGCGGTTTCAAAATCCGTGCAGCCGTTCCCTTACAATTCGAAAGCATATGCGAAAACGCGTTTTCTCCCCGAGAAACGACGATTTCGCACATTTAACGTTATACGAAGAGAACTAATGAAGCGATTTTGAATCCTCTTGCTGCAATCGAATGCATTCCGGGGACTAAAGACGCTGATAAAGTTTCAGGCCGATATCTTTATTTAAACGGTTTGCTCCCATACACTTAACATTGAATATAGGGTCTTACCATGAAGTCGCAAAAATTGAGATAGGAGGAAATGCTTTTATAGGCTTGTTCAGTCCCCTAAATGCGAGGTTCTGTGAAAGCGGTTTCAAAATCCGTGCAGCCGTTCCCTTAAAATTCGAAAGCATATGCGAAAACGCGTTTTCTCGCGGAGAAACGACGATTTCGCACATTTAACGTTATACGAAGAGAACTAATGAAGCGATTTTGAATGCTCTTGCTGCAATCGAATGCATT
>NC_140768.1:510059-586717 GCF_044657685.1 Stegodyphus dumicola
TATTCTTTAAACCTTCAAAAATTCGCCATAAAAAAACTATTGAAGCTAGGACCACGAAATTTCGAGGGTTTGTAGGAAAGAATAGGGAGCCCTTTCACACCAAAATTTGCGCAATTCTATCGAACCGTTTCGGAGATATTCGCGAGTTTTTGTTTTAGCATTACGGCGAAAAGGGGGGGACCCCCCCTGGTGAGGGGCGACTGCGGGGCATGGGGAGGAAGGCCGAAACCCTGTTAGGCCACGTTTCAAATTTCAAGTCGATCGGACAATTAGGGCCCGAGATATGGGGGGTCAAATTTTGGCCCATTTCAGTCACCATTTCCGTTGACGCCGGCGCAAGCGACCGAAATTTCGATGGGGTCACGGAAAGGGTCACGGAAATGGGCCAAACTTTGACCCCCGATATCTCGGGCCCTAATTGTCCGATCGACTTGAAATTTGAAACGTGGCCTAACAGGGTTTCGGCCTTCCTCCCCATGCCCCGCAGTCGCCCCTCACCAGGGGGGGTCCCCCCCTTTTCGCCGTAATGCTAAAACAAAAACTCGCGAATATCTCCGAAACGGTTCGATAGAATTGCGCAAATTTTGGTGTGAAAGGGCTCCCTATTCTTTCCTACAAACCCTCCAAATTTCGTGGTCCTAGCTTCAATAGTTTTTTTATGGCGAATTTTTGAAGGTTTAAAGAATAGGCCAAAAATCGAACGGAAATTCCCCGCAGAAACTCCCTTCGCGAATTTTAAAAATCCGAGATAGCCAAAATGTTGCTCTCGAAGAGTAGATCAATTTTAAAAAAAAAAGTTTCTCTCTAGGCCCATCAGGACCCGACTTTCATAGGGTCAAAGTTCACGAATTTGACACATTTCGGCCGCGAGAATTCCCTGTAACCGTTGCACCGAATTTCAAACCGCTCACACAGCACTTACCATTCGGACACATGAACAATCCCCCGCAAGCGTTTTCTCGTAGCTCAATTTTTGACCCCGGCGCAAGCGACCGAAATTTCGATGGGGTCACCGAAATGGTGACTGAAATGGGCCAAACTTTGACCCTCGATATCTCGGGCCCTAATTGTCCGATCGACTTGAAATTTGAAACGTGGTCTAACAGGGTTTCGGCCTTCCTCCCCATGCCCCGCAGTCGCCCCTCACCAGGGGGGGTCCCCCCCTTTTCGCCGTAATGCTAAACCAAAAACTCGCGAATATCTCCGAAACGGTTCGATAGAATTGCGCAAATTTTGGTGTGAAAGGGCTCCCTATTCTTTCCTACAAACCCTCCAAATTTCGTGGTCCTAGCTTCAATAGTTTTTTTATGGCGAATTTTTGAAGGTTTAAAGAATAGGCCAAAAATCGAACGGAAATTCCCCGCAGAAACTCCCTTCGCGAATTTTAAAAATCCGAGATAGCCAAAATGTTGCTCTCGAAGAGTAGATCAATTTAAAAAAAAAAAGTTTCTCTCTAGGCCCAATAGGACCCGACTTTCATAGGGTCAAAGTTCACGAATTTGACACATTTCGGCCGCGAGAATTCCCTGTAACCGTTGCACCGAATTTCAAACCGCTCACACAGCACTTCCCATTCGGACACATGAACAATCCCCCGCAAGCGTTTTCTCGTAGCTCAATTTTTGACCCCGGCGCAAGCGACCGAAATTTCGATGGGGTCACCGAAATGGTGACTGAAATGGGCCAAACTTTGACCCCCGATATCTCGGGCCCTAATTGTCCGATCGACTTGAAATTTGAAACGTGGCCTAACAGGGTTTCGGCCTTCCTCCCCATGCCCCGCAGTCGCCCCTCACCAGGGGGGGTCCCCCCTTTTCGCCGTAATGCTAAACCAAAAACTCGCGAATATCTCCGAAACGGTTCGATAGAATTGCGCAAATTTTGGTGTGAAAGGGCTCCCTATTCTTTCCTACAAACCCTCCAAATTTCGTGGTCCTAGCTTCAATAGTTTTTTTTATGGCGAATTTTTGAAGGTTTAAAGAATAGGCCAAAAATCGAACGGAAATTCCCCGCAGAAACTCCCGTCGCGAATTTTAAAAATCCGAGATAGCCAAAATGTTGCTCTCGAAGAGTAGATCAATTTTAAAAAAAAAAGTTTCTCTCTAGGCCCAATAGGACCCGACTTTCATAGGGTCAAAGTTCACGAATTTGACACATTTCGGCCGCGAGAATTCCCTGTAACCGTTGCACCGAATTTCAAACCGCTCACACAGCACTTCCCATTCGGACACATGAACAATCCCCCGCAAGCGTTTTCTCGTAGCTCAATTTTTGACCCCGGCGCAAGCGACCGAAATTTCGATGGGGTCACCGAAATGGTGACTGAAATGGGCCAAACTTTGACCCCGATATCTCGGGCCCTAATTGTCCGATCGACTTGAAATTTGAAACGTGGCCTAACAGGGTTTCGGCCTTCCTCCCCATGCCCCGCAGTCGCCCCTCACCAGGGGGGGTCCTCCCCTTTTCGCCGTAATGCTAAACCAAAAACTCGCGAATATCTCCGAAACGGTTCGATAGAATTGCGCAAATTTTGGTGTGAAAGGGCTCCCTATTCTTTCCTACAAACCCTCCAAATTTCGTGGTCCTAGCTTCAATAGTTTTTTTATGGCGAATTTTTGAAGGTTTAAAGAATAGGCCAAAAATCGAACGGAAATTCCCCGCAGAAACTCCCTTCGCGAATTTTAAAAATCCGAGATAGCCAAAATGTTGCTCTCGAGAAGAGTAGATCAATTTAAAAAAAAAAGTTTCTCTCTAGGCCCAATAGGACCCGACTTTCATAGGGTCAAAGTTCACGAATTTGACACATTTCGGCCGCGAGAATTCCCTGTAACCGTTGCACCGAATTTCAAACCGCTCACACAGCACTTCCCATTCGGACACATGAACAATCCCCCGCAAGCGTTTTCTCGTAGCTCAATTTTTGACCCCGGCGCAAGCGACCGAAATTTCGATGGGGTCACCGAAATGGTGACTGAAATGGGCCAAACTTTGACCCCCGATATCTCGGGCCCTAATTGTCCGATCGACTTGAAATTTGAAACGTGGCCTAACAGGGTTTCGGCCTTCCTCCCCATGCCCCGCAGTCGCCCCTCACCAGGGGGGTCCTCCCCTTTTCGCCGTAATGCTAAACCAAAAACTCGCGAATATCTCCGAAACGGTTCGATAGAATTGCGCAAATTTTGGTGTGAAAGGGCTCCCTATTCTTTCCTACAAACCCTCCAAATTTCGTGGTCCTAGCTTCAATAGTTTTTTTATGGCGAATTTTTGAAGGTTTAAAGAATAGGCCAAAAATCGAACGGAAATTCCCCGCAGAAACTCCGTTCGCGAATTTTAAAAATCCGAGATAGCCAAAATGTTGCTCTCGAAGAGTAGATCAATTTTAAAAAAAAAAGTTTCTCTCTAGGCCCAATAGGACCCGACTTTCATAGGGTCAAAGTTCACGAATTTGACACATTTCGGCCGCGAGAATTCCCTGTAACCGTTGCACCGAATTTCAAACCGCTCACACAGCACTTCCCATTCGGACACATGAACAATCCCCCGCAAGCGTTTTCTCGTAGCTCAATTTTTGACCCCGGCGCAAGGGACCGAAATTTCGTTGGGGTCACCGAAATGGTGACTGAAATGGGCCAAACTTTGACCCCCGATATCTCCGGCCCTAATTGTCCGATCGACTTGAAATTTGAAACGTGGCCTAACAGGGTTTCGGCCTTCCTCCCCATGCCCCGCAGTCGCCCCTCACCAGGGGGGGTCCCCCCCTTTTCGCCGTAATGCTAAAACAAAAACTCGCGAATATCTCCGAAACGGTTCGATAGAATTGCGCAAATTTTGGTGTGAAAGGGCTCCCTATTCTTTCCTACAAACCCTCCAAATTTCGTGGTCCTAGCTTCAATAGTTTTTTTATGGCGAATTTTTGAAGGTTTAAAGAATAGGCCAAAAATCGAACGGAAATTCCCCGCAGAAACTCCGTTCGCGAATTTTAAAAATCCGAGATAGCCAAAATGTTGCTCTCGAAGAGTAGATCAATTTTAAAAAAAAAAGTTTCTCTCTAGGCCCAATAGGACCCGACTTTCATAGGGTCAAAGTTCACGAATTTGACACATTTCGGCCGCGAGAATTCCCTGTAACCGTTGCACCGAATTTCAAACCGCTCACACAGCACTTCCCATTCGGACACATGAACAATCCCCCGCAAGCGTTTTCTCGTAGCTCAATTTTTGACCCCGGCGCAAGGGACCGAAATTTCGATGGGGTCACCGAAATGGTGACTGAAATGGGCCAAACTTTGACCCCCGATATCTCGGGCCCTAATTGTCCGATCGACTTGAAATTTGAAACGTGGCCTAACAGGGTTTCGGCCTTCCTCCCCATGCCCCGCAGTCGCCCCTCACCAGGGGGGGTCCCCCCCTTTTCGCCGTAATGCTAAAACAAAAACTCGCGAATATCTCCGAAACGGTTCGATAGAATTGCGCAAATTTTGGTGTGAAAGGGCTCCCTATTCTTTCCTACAAACCCTCCAAATTTCGTGGTCCTAGCTTCAATAGTTTTTTTATGGCGAATTTTTGAATGTTTAAAGAATAGGCCAAAAATCGAACGGAAATTCCCCGCAGAAACTCCCTTCGCGAATTTTAAAAATCCGAGATAGCCAAAATGTTGCTCTCGAAGAGTAGATCAATTTAAAAAAAAAAAGTTTCTCTCCAGGCCCAATAGGACCCGAATTTGATAGGGTCAAAGTTTCGAAATTTGACACATGAACATCGAATTTTTGCTCCGCTACCGTTACTATTGAAGCTCCCATTAACTATGCATTGGAAGTGCGGTCAATGACCCCAGGTCGCAAAAATTGAGATAGGAGGAAATGCTTTAATAGCCTTCATCAGACCCCTAAATGCGAGGTACAACGTAAGCGGTTTGAAATTCCGTCCGGCGTTTCTCGCAAATTTGACGTTACACCAAGAGAAATTATGAAGCGATTTTGAATCCTCTTGCTGCAATCGAATGCATTCCGGGGACTAAAGACGCTGATAAAGATTCAGACCGATATCTTCATTTAAACGGTTTGCTCCCATACACTTAACATTGAATATAGGGTCGAACCATGAAGTCGCAAAAATTGAGATAGGAGGAAATGCGTTTATAGGCATGTTCAGTCCCCTAAATGCGAGGTTCTGTGAAAGCGGTTTCAAAATCCGTGCAGCCGTTCCCTTAAAATTCGAAAGCATATGCGAAAACGCGTTATCTCGCGGAGAAACGACGATTTCGCACATTTAACGTTATACGAAGGGAACTAATGAAGCGATTTTGAATCCTCTTGCTGCAATCGAATGCATTCCGGGGACTAAAGACGCTGATAAAGTTTCAGGCCGATATCTTTATTTAAACGGTTTGCTCCCATACACTTAACATTGAATATAGGGTCGAACCATGAAGTCGCAAAAATTGAGATAGGAGGAAATGCGTTTATAGGCATGTTCAGTCCCCTAAATGCGAGGTTCTGTGAAAGCGGTTTCAAAATCCGTGCAGCCGTTCCCTTACAATTCGAAAGCATATGCGAAAACGCGTTTTCTCCCCGAGAAACGACGATTTCGCACATTTAACGTTATACGAAGAGAACTAATGAAGCGATTTTGAATCCTCTTGCTGCAATCGAATGCATTCCGGGGACTAAAGACGCTGATAAAGTTTCAGGCCGATATCTTTATTTAAACGGTTTGCTCCCATACACTTAACATTGAATATAGGGTCTTACCATGAAGTCGCAAAAATTGAGATAGGAGGAAATGCTTTTATAGGCTTGTTCAGTCCCCTAAATGCGAGGTTCTGTGAAAGCGGTTTCAAAATCCGTGCAGCCGTTCCCTTAAAATTCGAAAGCATATGCGAAAACGCGTTTTCTCGCGGAGAAACGACGATTTCGCACATTTAACGTTATACGAAGAGAACTAATGAAGCGATTTTGAATGCTCTTGCTGCAATCGAATGCATTCCGGGGACTAAAGACGCTGATAAAGTTTCAGGCCGATATCTTTATTTAAACGGTTCGCTCCCATACACTTAACATTGAATATAGGGTCGAACCATGAAGTCGCAAAAATTGAGATAGGAGGAAATGCGTTTATAGGCATGTTCAGTCCCCTAAATGCGAGGTTCTGTGAAAGCGGTTTCAAAATCCGTGCAGCCGTTCCCTTAAAATTCGAAAGCATATGCGAAAACGCGTTTTCTCGCGGAGAAACGACGATTTCGCACATTTAACGTTATACGAAGAGAACTAATGAAGCGATTTTGAATGCTCTTGCTGCAATCGAATGCATTCCGGGGACTAAAGACGCTGATAAAGTTTCAGGCCGATATCTTTATTTAAACGGTTCGCTCCCATACACTTAACATTGAATATAGGGTCGAACCATGAAGTCGCAAAAATTGAGATAGGAGGAAATGCGTTTATAGGCATGTTCAGTCCCCTAAATGCGAGGTTCTGTGAAAGCGGTTTCAAAATCCGTGCAGCCGTTCCCTTAAAATTCGAAAGCATATGCGAAAACGCGTTTTCTCGCGGAGAAACGACGATTTCGCACATTTAACGTTATACGAAGAGAACTAATGAAGCGATTTTGAATCCTCTTGCTGCAATCGAATGCATTCCGGGGACTAAAGACCCTGATAAAGTTTCAGGCCGATATCTTTATTTAAACGGTTTGCTCCCATACACTTAACATTGAATATAGGGTCGTACCATGAAGTCGCAAAAATTGAGATAGGAGGAAATGCTTTTATAGGCTTGTTCAGTCCCCTAAATGCGAGGTTCTGTGAAAGCGGTTTCAAAATCCGTGCAGCCGTTCCCTTAAAATTCGAAAGCATATGCGAAAACGCGTTTTCTCGCCGAGAAACGACGATTTCGCACATTTAACGTTATACGAAGAGAACTAATGAAGCGATTTTGAATGCTCTTGCTGCAATCGAATGCATTCCGGGGACTAAAGACGCTGATAAAGTTTCAGGCCGATATCTTTATTTAAACGGTTCGCTCCCATACACTTAACATTGAATATAGGGTCGAACCATGAAGTCGCAAAAATTGAGATAGGAGGAAATGCGTTTATAGGCATGTTCAGTCCCCTAAATGCGAGGTTCTGTGAAAGCGGTTTCAAAATCCGTGCAGCCGTTCCCTTAAAATTCGAAAGCATATGCGAAAACGCGTTTTCTCACCGAGAAACGACGATTTCGCACATTTAACGTTATACGAAGAGAACTAATGAAGCGATTTTGAATCCTCTTGCTGCAATCGAATGCATTCCGGGGACTAAAGACGCTGATAAAGTTTCAAGCCGATATCTTTATTTAAACGGTTTGCTCCCATACACTTAACATTGAATATAGGGTCGGACCATGAAGTCGCAAAAATTGAGTTGGGAGGAAATGCCTTTGTAGGTTTAATTAGGTCCATAAATGGGAGGTACTGTGTGAGCGGTTTTAAATTCGGAGCAACGGTTACAGGGAATTCTCGCGGCCGAAATGTGTCAAATTCGTGAACTTTGACCCTATGAAAGTCGGGTCCTATTGGGCCTAGAGAGAAACTTTTTTTTTTAAAATTGATCTACTCTTCGAGAGCAACATTTTGGCTATCTCGGATTTTTAAAATTCGCGAAGGGAGTTTCTGCGGGGAATTTCCGTTCGATTTTTGGCCTATTCTTTAAACCTTCAAAAATTCGCCATAAAAAAACTATTGAAGCTAGGACCACGAAATTTGGAGGGTTTGTAGGAAAGAATAGGGAGCCCTTTCACACCAAAATTTGCGCAATTCTATCGAACCGTTTCGGAGATATTCGCGAGTTTTTGTTTTAGCATTACGGCGAAAAGGGGGGGACCCCCCCTGGTGAGGGGCGACTGCGGGGCATGGGGAGGAAGGCCGAAACCCTGTTAGGCCACGTTTCAAATTTCAAGTCGATCGGACAATTAGGGCCCGAGATATCGGGGGTCAAAGTTTGGCCCATTTCAGTCACCATTTCGGTGACCCCATCGAAATTTCGGTCGCTTGCGCCGGGGTCAAAAATTGAGCTACGAGAAAACGCTTGCGGGGGATTGTTCATGTGTCCGAATGGTAAGTGCTGTGTGAGCGGTTTGAAATTCGGTGCAACGGTTACAGGGAATTCTCGCGGCCGAAATGTGTCAAATTCGTGAACTTTGACCCTATGAAAGTCGGGTCCTATTGGGCCTAGAGAGAAACTTTTTTTTTTAAAATTGATCTACTCTTCGAGAGCAACATTTTGGCTATCTCGGATTTTTAAAATTCGCGAAGGGAGTTTCTGCGGGGAATTTCCGTTCGATTTTTGGCCTATTTTTTAAACCTTCAAAAATTCGCCATAAAAAAACTATTAAAGCTAGGACCACGAAATTTGGAGGGTTTGTAGGAAAGAATAGGGAGCCCTTTCACACCAAAATTTGCGCAATTCTATCGAACCGTTTCGGAGATATTCGCGAGTTTTTGTTTTAGCATTACGGCGAAAAGGGGGGGACCCCCCCTGGTGAGGGGCGACTGCGGGGCATGGGGAGGAAGGCCGAAACCCTGTTAGGCCACGTTTCAAATTTCAAGTCGATCGGACAATTAGGGCCCGAGATATCGGGGGTCAAAGTTTGGCCCATTTCAGTCACCATTTCCGTGACCCCATCGAAATTTCGGTCGCTTGCGCCGGGGTCAAAAATTGAGCTACGAGAAAACGCTTGCGGGGGATTGTTCATGTGTCCGAATGGGAAGTGCTGTGTGAGCGGTTTGAAATTCGGTGCAACGGTTACAGGGAATTCTCGCGGCCGAAATGTGTCAAATTCGTGAACTTTGACCCTATGAAAGTCGGGTCCTATTGGGCCTAGAGAGAAACTTTTTTTTTTAAAATTGATCTACTCTTCGAGAGCAACATTTTGGCTATCTCGGATTTTTAAAATTCGCGAAGGGAGTTTCTGCGGGGAATTTCCGTTCGATTTTTGGCCTATTCTTTAAACCTTCAAAAATTCGCCATAAAAAAACTATTGAAGCTAGGACCACGAAATTTGGAGGGTTTGTAGGAAAGAATAGGGAGCCCTTTCACACCAAAATTTGCGCAATTCTATCGAACCGTTTCGGAGATATTCGCGAGTTTTTGTTTTAGCATTACGGCGAAAAGGGGGGGACCCCCCCTGGTGAGGGGCGACTGCGGGGCATGGGGAGGAAGGCCGAAACCCTGTTAGGCCACGTTTCAAATTTCAAGTCGATCGGACAATTAGGGCCCGAGATATCGGGGGTCAAAGTTTGGCCCATTTCAGTCACCATTTCGGTGACCCCATCGAAATTTCGGTCGCTTGCGCCGGGGTCAAAAATTGAGCTACGAGAAAACGCTTGCGGGGGATTGTTCATGTGTCCGAATGGGAAGTGCTGTGTGAGCGGTTTGAAATTCGGTGCAACGGTTACAGGGAATTCTCGCGGCCGAAATGTGTCAAATTCGTGAACTTTGACCCTATGAAAGTCGGGTCCTATTGGGCCTAGAGAGAAACTTTTTTTTTTAAAATTGATCTACTCTTCGAGAGCAACATTTTGGCTATCTCGGATTTTTAAAATTCGCGAAGGGAGTTTCTGCGGGGAATTTCCGTTCGATTTTTGGCCTATTCTTTAAACCTTCAAAAATTCGCCATAAAAAAACTATTGAAGCTAGGACCACGAAATTTGGAGGGTTTGTAGGAAAGAATAGGGAGCCCTTTCACACCAAAATTTGCGCAATTCTATCGAACCGTTTCGGAGATATTCGCGAGTTTTTGTTTTAGCATTACGGCGAAAAGGGGGGGACCCCCCCTGGTGAGGGGCGACTGCGGGGCATGGGAAGGAAGGCCGAAACCCTGTTAGGCCACGTTTCAAATTTCAAGTCGATCGGACAATTAGGGCCCGAGATATCGGGGGTCAAAGTTTGGCCCATTTCAGTCACCATTTCGGTGACCCCATCGAAATTTCGGTCGCTTGCGCCGAGGTCAAAAATTGAGCTACGAGAAAACGCTTGCGGGGGATTGTTCATGTGTCCGAATGGTAAGTGCTGTGTGAGCGGTTTGAAATTCGGTGCAACGGTTACAGGGAATTCTCGCGGCCGAAATGTGTCAAATTCGTGAACTTTGACCCTATGAAAGTCGGGTCCTATTGGGCCTAGAGAGAAACTTTTTTTTTTAAAATTGATCTACTCTTCGAGAGCAACATTTTGGCTATCTCGGATTTTTAAAATTCGCGAAGGGAGTTTCTGCGGGGAATTTCCGTTCGATTTTTGGCCTATTCTTTAAACCTTCAAAAATTCGCCATAAAAAAACTATTGAAGCTAGGACCACGAAATTTGGAGGGTTTGTAGGAAAGAATAGGGAGCCCTTTCACACCAAAATTTGCGCAATTCTATCAAACCGTTTCGGAGATATTCGCGAGTTTTTGTTTTAGCATTACGGCGAAAAGGGGGGGACCCCCCCTGGTGAGGGGCGACTGCGGGGCATGGGGAGGAAGGCCGAAACCCTGTTAGGCCACGTTTCAAATTTCAAGTCGATCGGACAATTAGGGCCCGAGATATCGGGGGTCAAAGTTTGGCCCATTTCAGTCACCATTTCCGTGACCCCATCGAAATTTCGGTCGCTTGCGCCGGGGTCAAAAATTGAGCTACGAGAAAACGCTTGCGGGGGATTGTTCATGTGTCCGAATGGTAAGTGCTGTGTGAGCGGTTTGAAATTCGGTGCAACGGTTACAGGGAATTCTCGCGGCCGAAATGTGTCAAATTCGTGAACTTTGACCCTATGAAAGTCGGGTCCTATTGGGCCTAGAGAGAAACTTTTTTTTTTAAAATTGATCTACTCTTCGAGAGCAACATTTTGGCTATCTCGGATTTTTAAAATTCGCGAAGGGAGTTTCTGCGGGGAATTTCCGTTCGATTTTTGGCCTATTCTTTAAACCTTCAAAAATTCGCCATAAAAAAACTATTGAAGCTAGGACCACGAAATTTGGAGGGTTTGTAGGAAAGAATAGGGAGCCCTTTCACACCAAAATTTGCGCAATTCTATCGAACCGTTTCGGAGATATTCGCGAGTTTTTGTTTTAGCATTACGGCGAAAAGGGGGGGACCCCCCCTGGTGAGGGGCGACTGCGGGGCATGGGGAGGAAGGCCGAAACCCTGTTAGGCCACGTTTCAAATTTCAAGTCGATCGGACAATTAGGGCCCGAGATATCGGGGGTCAAAGTTTGGCCCATTTCAGTCACCATTTCGGTGACCCCATCGAAATTTCGGTCGCTTGCGCCGGGCTCAAAAATTGAGCTACGAGAAAACGCTTGCGGGGGATTGTTCATGTGTCCGAATGCGAAGTGCTGTGTGAGCGGTTTGAAATTCGGTGCAACGGTTACAGGGAATTCTCGCGGCCGAAATGTGTCAAATTCGTGAACTTTGACCCTATGAAAGTCGGGTCCTATTGGGCCTAGAGAGAAACTTTTTTTTTTAAAATTGATCTACTCTTCGAGAGCAACATTTTGGCTATCTCGGATTTTTAAAATTCGCGAAGGGAGTTTCTGCGGGGAATTTCCGTTCGATTTTTGGCCTATTCTTTAAACCTTCAAAAATTCGCCATAAAAAAACTATTGAAGCTAGGACCACGAAATTTGGAGGGTTTGTAGGAAAGAATAGGGAGCCCTTTCACACCAAAATTTGCGCAATTCTATCGAACCGTTTCGGAGATATTCGCGAGTTTTTGTTTTAGCATTACGGCGAAAAGGGGGGGACCCCCCCTGGTGAGGGGCGACTGCGGGGCATGGGGAGGAAGGCCGAAACCCTGTTAGGCCACGTTTCAAATTTCAAGTCGATCGGACAATTAGGGCCCGAGATATCGGGGGTCAAAGTTTGGCCCATTTCAGTCACCATTTCCGTGACCCCATCGAAATTTCGGTCGCTTGCGCCGGGGTCAAAAATTGAGCTACGAGAAAACGCTTGCGGGGGATTGTTCATGTGTCCGAATGGGAAGTGCTGTGTGAGCGGTTTGAAATTCGGTGCAACGGTTACAGGGAATTCTCGCGGCCGAAATGTGTCAAATTCGTGAACTTTGACCCTATGAAAGTCGGGTCCTATTGGGCCTAGAGAGAAACTTTTTTTTTTAAAATTGATCTACTCTTCGAGAGCAACATTTTGGCTATCTCGGATTTTTAAAATTCGCGAAGGGAGTTTCTGCGGGGAATTTCCGTTCGATTTTTGGCCTATTCTTTAAACCTTCAAAAATTCGCCATAAAAAAACTATTGAAGCTAGGACCACGAAATTTGGAGGGTTTGTAGGAAAGAATAGGGAGCCCTTTCACACCAAAATTTGCGAAATTCTATCGAACCGTTTCGGAGATATTCGCGAGTTTTTGTTTTAGCATTACGGCGAAAAGGGGGGGACCCCCCCTGGTGAGGGGCGACTGCGGGGCATGGGGAGGAAGGCCGAAACCCTGTTAGGCCACGTTTCAAATTTCAAGTCGATCGGACAATTAGGGCCCGAGATATCGGGGGTCAAAGTTTGGCCCATTTCAGTCACCATTTCGGTGACCCCATCGAAATTTCGGTCGCTTGCGCCGGGGTCAAAAATTGAGCTACGAGAAAACGCTTGCGGGGGATTGTTCATGTGTCCGAATGGGAAGTGCTGTGTGAGCGGTTTGAAATTCGGTGCAACGGTTACAGGGAATTCTCGCGGCCGAAATGTGTCAAATTCGTGAACTTTGACCCTATGAAAGTCGGGTCCTATTGGGCCTAGAGAGAAACTTTTTTTTTTAAAATTGATCTACTCTTCGAGAGCAACATTTTGGCTATCTCGGATTTTTAAAATTCGCGAAGGGAGTTTCTGCGGGGAATTTCCGTTCGATTTTTGGCCTATTCTTTAAACCTTCAAAAATTCGCCATAAAAAAACTATTGAAGCTAGGACCACGAAATTTGGAGGGTTTGTAGGAAAGAATAGGGAGCCCTTTCACACCAAAATTTGCGCAATTCTATCGAACCGTTTCGGAGATATTCGCGAGTTTTTGTTTTAGCATTACGGCGAAAAGGGGGGGACCCCCCCTGGTGAGGGGCGACTGCGGGGCATGGGGAGGAAGGCCGAAACCCTGTTAGGCCACGTTTCAAATTTCAAGTCGATCGGACAATTAGGGCCCGAGATATCGGGGGTCAAAGTTTGGCCCATTTCAGTCACCATTTCGGTGACCCCATCGAAATTTCGGTCGCTTGCGCCGAGGTCAAAAATTGAGCTACGAGAAAACGCTTGCGGGGGATTGTTCATGTGTCCGAATGGTAAGTGCTGTGTGAGCGGTTTGAAATTCGGTGCAACGGTTACAGGGAATTCTCGCGGCCGAAATGTGTCAAATTCGTGAACTTTGACCCTATGAAAGTCGGGTCCTATTGGGCCTAGAGAGAAACTTTTTTTTTTTAAAATTGATCTACTCTTCGAGAGCAACATTTTGGCTATCTCGGATTTTTAAAATTCGCGAAGGGAGTTTCTGCGGGGAATTTCCGTTCGATTTTTGGCCTATTCTTTAAACCTTCAAAAATTCGCCATAAAAAAACTATTGAAGCTAGGACCACGAAATTTGGAGGGTTTGTAGGAAAGAATAGGGAGCCCTTTCACACCAAAATTTGCGCAATTCTATCAAACCGTTTCGGAGATATTCGCGAGTTTTTGTTTTAGCATTACGGCGAAAAGGGGGGGACCCCCCCTGGTGAGGGGCGACTGCGGGGCATGGGGAGGAAGGCCGAAACCCTGTTAGGCCACGTTTCAAATTTCAAGTCGATCGGACAATTAGGGCCCGAGATATCGGGGGTCAAAGTTTGGCCCATTTCAGTCACCATTTCCGTGACCCCATCGAAATTTCGGTCGCTTGCGCCGGGGTCAAAAATTGAGCTACGAGAAAACGCTTGCGGGGGATTGTTCATGTGTCCGAATGGTAAGTGCTGTGTGAGCGGTTTGAAATTCGGTGCAACGGTTACAGGGAATTCTCGCGGCCGAAATGTGTCAAATTCGTGAACTTTGACCCTATGAAAGTCGGGTCCTATTGGGCCTAGAGAGAAACTTTTTTTTTTAAAATTGATCTACTCTTCGAGAGCAACATTTTGGCTATCTCGGATTTTTAAAATTCGCGAAGGGAGTTTCTGCGGGGAATTTCCGTTCGATTTTTGGCCTATTCTTTAAACCTTCAAAAATTCGCCATAAAAAAACTATTGAAGCTAGGACCACGAAATTTGGAGGGTTTGTAGGAAAGAATAGGGAGCCCTTTCACACCAAAATTTGCGCAATTCTATCGAACCGTTTCGGAGATATTCGCGAGTTTTTGTTTTAGCATTACGGCGAAAAGGGGGGGACCCCCCCTGGTGAGGGGCGACTGCGGGGCATGGGGAGGAAGGCCGAAACCCTGTTAGGCCACGTTTCAAATTTCAAGTCGATCGGACAATTAGGGCCCGAGATATCGGGGGTCAAAGTTTGGCCCATTTCAGTCACCATTTCGGTGACCCCATCGAAATTTCGGTCGCTTGCGCCGGGCTCAAAAATTGAGCTACGAGAAAACGCTTGCGGGGGATTGTTCATGTGTCCGAATGCGAAGTGCTGTGTGAGCGGTTTGAAATTCGGTGCAACGGTTACAGGGAATTCTCGCGGCCGAAATGTGTCAAATTCGTGAACTTTGACCCTATGAAAGTCGGGTCCTATTGGGCCTAGAGAGAAACTTTTTTTTTTAAAATTGATCTACTCTTCGAGAGCAACATTTTGGCTATCTCGGATTTTTAAAATTCGCGAAGGGAGTTTCTGCGGGGAATTTCCGTTCGATTTTTGGCCTATTCTTTAAACCTTCAAAAATTCGCCATAAAAAAACTATTGAAGCTAGGACCACGAAATTTGGAGGGTTTGTAGGAAAGAATAGGGAGCCCTTTCACACCAAAATTTGCGCAATTCTATCGAACCGTTTCGGAGATATTCGCGAGTTTTTGTTTTAGCATTACGGCGAAAAGGGGGGGACCCCCCCTGGTGAGGGGCGACTGCGGGGCATGGGGAGGAAGGCCGAAACCCTGTTAGGCCACGTTTCAAATTTCAAGTCGATCGGACAATTAGGGCCCGAGATATCGGGGGTCAAAGTTTGGCCCATTTCAGTCACCATTTCGGTGACCCCATCGAAATTTCGGTCGCTTGCGCCGGGGTCAAAAATTGAGCTACGAGAAAACGCTTGCGGGGGATTGTTCATGTGTCCGAATGGTAAGTGCTGTGTGAGCGGTTTGAAATTCGGTGCAACGGTTACAGGGAATTCTCGCGGCCGAAATGTGTCAAATTCGTGAACTTTGACCCTATGAAAGTCGGGTCCTATTGGGCCTAGAGAGAAACTTTTTTTTTTAAAATTGATCTACTCTTCGAGAGCAACATTTTGGCTATCTCGGATTTTTAAAATTCGCGAAGGGAGTTTCTGCGGGGAATTTCCGTTCGATTTTTGGCCTATTTTTTAAACCTTCAAAAATTCGCCATAAAAAAACTATTAAAGCTAGGACCACGAAATTTGGAGGGTTTGTAGGAAAGAATAGGGAGCCCTTTCACACCAAAATTTGCGCAATTCTATCGAACCGTTTCGGAGATATTCGCGAGTTTTTGTTTTAGCATTACGGCGAAAAGGGGGGGACCCCCCCTGGTGAGGGGCGACTGCGGGGCATGGGGAGGAAGGCCGAAACCCTGTTAGGCCACGTTTCAAATTTCAAGTCGATCGGACAATTAGGGCCCGAGATATCGGGGGTCAAAGTTTGGCCCATTTCAGTCACCATTTCCGTGACCCCATCGAAATTTCGGTCGCTTGCGCCGGGGTCAAAAATTGAGCTACGAGAAAACGCTTGCGGGGGATTGTTCATGTGTCCGAATGGGAAGTGCTGTGTGAGCGGTTTGAAATTCGGTGCAACGGTTACAGGGAATTCTCGCGGCCGAAATGTGTCAAATTCGTGAACTTTGACCCTATGAAAGTCGGGTCCTATTGGGCCTAGAGAGAAACTTTTTTTTTTAAATTGATGTACTCTTCGAGAGCAACATTTTGGCTATCTCGGATTTTTAAAATTCGCGAAGGGAGTTTCTGCGGGGAATTTCCGTACGATTTTTGGCCTATTCTTTAAACCTTCAAAAATTCGCCATAAAAAAACTATTGAAGCTAGGACCACGAAATTTCGAGGGTTTGTAGGAAAGAATAGGGAGCCCTTTCACACCAAAATTTGCGCAATTCTATCGAACCGTTTCGGAGATATTCGCGAGTTTTTGTTTTAGCATTACGGCGAAAAGGGGGGGACCCCCCCTGGTGAGGGGCGACTGCGGGGCATGGGGAGGAAGGCCGAAACCCTGTTAGGCCACGTTTCAAATTTCAAGTCGATCGGACAATTAGGGCCCGAGATATGGGGGGTCAAATTTTGGCCCATTTCAGTCACCATTTCCGTTGACGCCGGCGCAAGCGACCGAAATTTCGATGGGGTCACGGAAAGGGTCACGGAAATGGGCCAAACTTTGACCCCCGATATCTCGGGCCCTAATTGTCCGATCGACTTGAAATTTGAAACGTGGCCTAACAGGGTTTCGGCCTTCCTCCCCATGCCCCGCAGTCGCCCCTCACCAGGGGGGGTCCCCCCCTTTTCGCCGTAATGCTAAAACAAAAACTCGCGAATATCTCCGAAACGGTTCGATAGAATTGCGCAAATTTTGGTGTGAAAGGGCTCCCTATTCTTTCCTACAAACCCTCCAAATTTCGTGGTCCTAGCTTCAATAGTTTTTTTATGGCGAATTTTTGAAGGTTTAAAGAATAGGCCAAAAATCGAACGGAAATTCCCCGCAGAAACTCCCTTCGCGAATTTTAAAAATCCGAGATAGCCAAAATGTTGCTCTCGAAGAGTAGATCAATTTTAAAAAAAAAAGTTTCTCTCTAGGCCCATCAGGACCCGACTTTCATAGGGTCAAAGTTCACGAATTTGACACATTTCGGCCGCGAGAATTCCCTGTAACCGTTGCACCGAATTTCAAACCGCTCACACAGCACTTACCATTCGGACACATGAACAATCCCCCGCAAGCGTTTTCTCGTAGCTCAATTTTTGACCCCGGCGCAAGCGACCGAAATTTCGATGGGGTCACCGAAATGGTGACTGAAATGGGCCAAACTTTGACCCTCGATATCTCGGGCCCTAATTGTCCGATCGACTTGAAATTTGAAACGTGGTCTAACAGGGTTTCGGCCTTCCTCCCCATGCCCCGCAGTCGCCCCTCACCAGGGGGGGTCCCCCCCTTTTCGCCGTAATGCTAAACCAAAAACTCGCGAATATCTCCGAAACGGTTCGATAGAATTGCGCAAATTTTGGTGTGAAAGGGCTCCCTATTCTTTCCTACAAACCCTCCAAATTTCGTGGTCCTAGCTTCAATAGTTTTTTTATGGCGAATTTTTGAAGGTTTAAAGAATAGGCCAAAAATCGAACGGAAATTCCCCGCAGAAACTCCCTTCGCGAATTTTAAAAATCCGAGATAGCCAAAATGTTGCTCTCGAAGAGTAGATCAATTTAAAAAAAAAAAGTTTCTCTCTAGGCCCAATAGGACCCGACTTTCATAGGGTCAAAGTTCACGAATTTGACACATTTCGGCCGCGAGAATTCCCTGTAACCGTTGCACCGAATTTCAAACCGCTCACACAGCACTTCCCATTCGGACACATGAACAATCCCCCGCAAGCGTTTTCTCGTAGCTCAATTTTTGACCCCGGCGCAAGCGACCGAAATTTCGATGGGGTCACCGAAATGGTGACTGAAATGGGCCAAACTTTGACCCCCGATATCTCGGGCCCTAATTGTCCGATCGACTTGAAATTTGAAACGTGGCCTAACAGGGTTTCGGCCTTCCTCCCCATGCCCCGCAGTCGCCCCTCACCAGGGGGGGTCCCCCCTTTTCGCCGTAATGCTAAACCAAAAACTCGCGAATATCTCCGAAACGGTTCGATAGAATTGCGCAAATTTTGGTGTGAAAGGGCTCCCTATTCTTTCCTACAAACCCTCCAAATTTCGTGGTCCTAGCTTCAATAGTTTTTTTTATGGCGAATTTTTGAAGGTTTAAAGAATAGGCCAAAAATCGAACGGAAATTCCCCGCAGAAACTCCCGTCGCGAATTTTAAAAATCCGAGATAGCCAAAATGTTGCTCTCGAAGAGTAGATCAATTTTAAAAAAAAAAGTTTCTCTCTAGGCCCAATAGGACCCGACTTTCATAGGGTCAAAGTTCACGAATTTGACACATTTCGGCCGCGAGAATTCCCTGTAACCGTTGCACCGAATTTCAAACCGCTCACACAGCACTTCCCATTCGGACACATGAACAATCCCCCGCAAGCGTTTTCTCGTAGCTCAATTTTTGACCCCGGCGCAAGCGACCGAAATTTCGATGGGGTCACCGAAATGGTGACTGAAATGGGCCAAACTTTGACCCCCGATATCTCGGGCCCTAATTGTCCGATCGACTTGAAATTTGAAACGTGGCCTAACAGGGTTTCGGCCTTCCTCCCCATGCCCCGCAGTCGCCCCTCACCAGGGGGGGTCCTCCCCTTTTCGCCGTAATGCTAAACCAAAAACTCGCGAATATCTCCGAAACGGTTCGATAGAATTGCGCAAATTTTGGTGTGAAAGGGCTCCCTATTCTTTCCTACAAACCCTCCAAATTTCGTGGTCCTAGCTTCAATAGTTTTTTTATGGCGAATTTTTGAAGGTTTAAAGAATAGGCCAAAAATCGAACGGAAATTCCCCGCAGAAACTCCCTTCGCGAATTTTAAAAATCCGAGATAGCCAAAATGTTGCTCTCGAAGAGTAGATCAATTTAAAAAAAAAAGTTTCTCTCTAGGCCCAATAGGACCCGACTTTCATAGGGTCAAAGTTCACGAATTTGAACACATTTCGGCCGCGAGAATTCCCTGTAACCGTTGCACCGAATTTCAAACCGCTCACACAGCACTTCCCATTCGGACACATGAACAATCCCCCGCAAGCGTTTTCTCGTAGCTCAATTTTTGACCCCGGCGCAAGCGACCGAAATTTCGATGGGGTCACCGAAATGGTGACTGAAATGGGCCAAACTTTGACCCCCGATATCTCGGGCCCTAATTGTCCGATCGACTTGAAATTTGAAACGTGGCCTAACAGGGTTTCGGCCTTCCTCCCCATGCCCCGCAGTCGCCCCTCACCAGGGGGGGTCCTCCCCTTTTCGCCGTAATGCTAAACCAAAAACTCGCGAATATCTCCGAAACGGTTCGATAGAATTGCGCAAATTTTGGTGTGAAAGGGCTCCCTATTCTTTCCTACAAACCCTCCAAATTTCGTGGTCCTAGCTTCAATAGTTTTTTTATGGCGAATTTTTGAAGGTTTAAAGAATAGGCCAAAAATCGAACGGAAATTCCCCGCAGAAACTCCGTTCGCGAATTTTAAAAATCCGAGATAGCCAAAATGTTGCTCTCGAAGAGTAGATCAATTTTAAAAAAAAAAGTTTCTCTCTAGGCCAATAGGACCCGACTTTCATAGGGTCAAAGTTCACGAATTTGACACATTTCGGCCGCGAGAATTCCCTGTAACCGTTGCACCGAATTTCAAACCGCTCACACAGCACTTCCCATTCGGACACATGAACAATCCCCCGCAAGCGTTTTCTCGTAGCTCAATTTTTGACCCCGGCGCAAGGGACCGAAATTTCGTTGGGGTCACCGAAATGGTGACTGAAATGGGCCAAACTTTGACCCCCGATATCTCCGCCCTAATTGTCCGATCGACTTGAAATTTGAAACGTGGCCTAACAGGGTTTTCGGCCTTCCTCCCCATGCCCCGCAGTCGCCCCTCACCAGGGGGGGTCCCCCCTTTTCGCCGTAATGCTAAAACAAAAAACTCGCGAATATCTCCGAAACGGTTCGATAGAATTGCGCAAATTTTGGTGTGAAAGGGCTCCCTATTCTTTCCTACAAACCCTCCAAATTTCGTGGTCCTAGCTTCAATAGTTTTTTTATGGCGAATTTTTGAAGGTTTAAAGAATAGGCCAAAAATCGAACGGAAATTCCCCGCAGAAACTCCGTTCGCGAATTTTAAAAATCCGAGATAGCCAAAATGTTGCTCTCGAAGAGTAGATCAATTTTAAAAAAAAAAGTTTCTCTCTAGGCCCAATAGGACCCGACTTTCATAGGGTCAAAGTTCACGAATTTGACACATTTCGGCCGCGAGAATTCCCTGTAACCGTTGCACCGAATTTCAAACCGCTCACACAGCACTTCCCATTCGGACACATGAACAATCCCCCGCAAGCGTTTTCTCGTAGCTCAATTTTTGACCCCGGCGCAAGGGACCGAAATTTCGATGGGGTCACCGAAATGGTGACTGAAATGGGCCAAACTTTGACCCCCGATATCTCGGGCCCTAATTGTCCGATCGACTTGAAATTTGAAACGTGGCCTAACAGGGTTTCGGCCTTCCTCCCCATGCCCCGCAGTCGCCCCTCACCAGGGGGGGTCCCCCCCTTTTCGCCGTAATGCTAAAACAAAAACTCGCGAATATCTCCGAAACGGTTCGATAGAATTGCGCAAATTTTGGTGTGAAAGGGCTCCCTATTCTTTCCTACAAACCCTCCAAATTTCGTGGTCCTAGCTTCAATAGTTTTTTTATGGCGAATTTTTGAAGGTTTAAAGAATAGGCCAAAAATCGAACGGAAATTCCCCGCAGAAACTCCCTTCGCGAATTTTAAAAATCCGAGATAGCCAAAATGTTGCTCTCGAAGAGTAGATCAATTTAAAAAAAAAAAGTTTCTCTCCAGGCCCAATAGGACCCGAATTTGATAGGGTCAAAGTTTCGAAATTTGACACATGAACATCGAATTTTTGCTCCGCTACCGTTACTATTGAAGCTCCCATTAACTATGCATTGGAAGTGCGGTCAATGACCCCAGGTCGCAAAAATTGAGATAGGAGGAAATGCTTTAATAGCCTTCATCAGACCCCTAAATGCGAGGTACAACGTAAGCGGTTTGAAATTCCGTCCGGCGTTTCTCGCAAATTTGACGTTACACCAAGAGAAATTATGAAGCGATTTTGAATCCTCTTGCTGCAATCGAATGCATTCCGGGGACTAAAGACGCTGATAAAGATTCAGACCGATATCTTCATTTAAACGGTTTGCTCCCATACACTTAACATTGAATATAGGGTCGAACCATGAAGTCGCAAAAATTGAGATAGGAGGAAATGCGTTTATAGGCATGTTCAGTCCCCTAAATGCGAGGTTCTGTGAAAGCGGTTTCAAAATCCGTGCAGCCGTTCCCTTAAAATTCGAAAGCATATGCGAAAACGCGTTATCTCGCGGAGAAACGACGATTTCGCACATTTAACGTTATACGAAGGGAACTAATGAAGCGATTTTGAATCCTCTTGCTGCAATCGAATGCATTCCGGGGACTAAAGACGCTGATAAAGTTTCAGGCCGATATCTTTATTTAAACGGTTTGCTCCCATACACTTAACATTGAATATAGGGTCGAACCATGAAGTCGCAAAAATTGAGATAGGAGGAAATGCGTTTATAGGCATGTTCAGTCCCCTAAATGCGAGGTTCTGTGAAAGCGGTTTCAAAATCCGTGCAGCCGTTCCCTTACAATTCGAAAGCATATGCGAAAACGCGTTTTCTCCCCGAGAAACGACGATTTCGCACATTTAACGTTATACGAAGAGAACTAATGAAGCGATTTTGAATCCTCTTGCTGCAATCGAATGCATTCCGGGGACTAAAGACGCTGATAAAGTTTCAGGCCGATATCTTTATTTAAACGGTTTGCTCCCATACACTTAACATTGAATATAGGGTCTTACCATGAAGTCGCAAAAATTGAGATAGGAGGAAATGCTTTTATAGGCTTGTTCAGTCCCCTAAATGCGAGGTTCTGTGAAAGCGGTTTCAAAATCCGTGCAGCCGTTCCCTTAAAATTCGAAAGCATATGCGAAAACGCGTTTTCTCGCGGAGAAACGACGATTTCGCACATTTAACGTTATACGAAGAGAACTAATGAAGCGATTTTGAATGCTCTTGCTGCAATCGAATGCATTCCGGGGACTAAAGACGCTGATAAAGTTTCAGGCCGATATCTTTATTTAAACGGTTCGCTCCCATACACTTAACATTGAATATAGGGTCGAACCATGAAGTCGCAAAAATTGAGATAGGAGGAAATGCGTTTATAGGCATGTTCAGTCCCCTAAATGCGAGGTTCTGTGAAAGCGGTTTCAAAATCCGTGCAGCCGTTCCCTTAAAATTCGAAAGCATATGCGAAAACGCGTTTTCTCGCGGAGAAACGACGATTTCGCACATTTAACGTTATACGAAGAGAACTAATGAAGCGATTTTGAATGCTCTTGCTGCAATCGAATGCATTCCGGGGACTAAAGACGCTGATAAAGTTTCAGGCCGATATCTTTATTTAAACGGTTCGCTCCCATACACTTAACATTGAATATAGGGTCGAACCATGAAGTCGCAAAAATTGAGATAGGAGGAAATGCGTTTATAGGCATGTTCAGTCCCCTAAATGCGAGGTTCTGTGAAAGCGGTTTCAAAATCCGTGCAGCCGTTCCCTTAAAATTCGAAAGCATATGCGAAAACGCGTTTTCTCGCGGAGAAACGACGATTTCGCACATTTAACGTTATACGAAGAGAACTAATGAAGCGATTTTGAATCCTCTTGCTGCAATCGAATGCATTCCGGGGACTAAAGACCCTGATAAAGTTTCAGGCCGATATCTTTATTTAAACGGTTTGCTCCCATACACTTAACATTGAATATAGGGTCGTACCATGAAGTCGCAAAAATTGAGATAGGAGGAAATGCTTTTATAGGCTTGTTCAGTCCCCTAAATGCGAGGTTCTGTGAAAGCGGTTTCAAAATCCGTGCAGCCGTTCCCTTAAAATTCGAAAGCATATGCGAAAACGCGTTTTCTCGCCGAGAAACGACGATTTCGCACATTTAACGTTATACGAAGAGAACTAATGAAGCGATTTTGAATGCTCTTGCTGCAATCGAATGCATTCCGGGGACTAAAGACGCTGATAAAGTTTCAGGCCGATATCTTTATTTAAACGGTTCGCTCCCATACACTTAACATTGAATATAGGGTCGAACCATGAAGTCGCAAAAATTGAGATAGGAGGAAATGCGTTTATAGGCATGTTCAGTCCCCTAAATGCGAGGTTCTGTGAAAGCGGTTTCAAAATCCGTGCAGCCGTTCCCTTAAAATTCGAAAGCATATGCGAAAACGCGTTTTCTCACCGAGAAACGACGATTTCGCACATTTAACGTTATACGAAGAGAACTAATGAAGCGATTTTGAATCCTCTTGCTGCAATCGAATGCATTCCGGGGACTAAAGACGCTGATAAAGTTTCAAGCCGATATCTTTATTTAAACGGTTTGCTCCCATACACTTAACATTGAATATAGGGTCGGACCATGAAGTCGCAAAAATTGAGTTGGGAGGAAATGCCTTTGTAGGTTTAATTAGGTCCATAAATGGGAGGTACTGTGTGAGCGGTTTTAAATTCGGAGCAACGGTTACAGGGAATTCTCGCGGCCGAAATGTGTCAAATTCGTGAACTTTGACCCTATGAAAGTCGGGTCCTATTGGGCCTAGAGAGAAACTTTTTTTTTTAAAATTGATCTACTCTTCGAGAGCAACATTTTGGCTATCTCGGATTTTTAAAATTCGCGAAGGGAGTTTCTGCGGGGAATTTCCGTTCGATTTTTGGCCTATTCTTTAAACCTTCAAAAATTCGCCATAAAAAAACTATTGAAGCTAGGACCACGAAATTTGGAGGGTTTGTAGGAAAGAATAGGGAGCCCTTTCACACCAAAATTTGCGCAATTCTATCGAACCGTTTCGGAGATATTCGCGAGTTTTTGTTTTAGCATTACGGCGAAAAGGGGGGGACCCCCCCTGGTGAGGGGCGACTGCGGGGCATGGGGAGGAAGGCCGAAACCCTGTTAGGCCACGTTTCAAATTTCAAGTCGATCGGACAATTAGGGCCCGAGATATCGGGGGTCAAAGTTTGGCACATTTCAGTCACCATTTCGGTGACCCCATCGAAATTTCGGTCGCTTGCGCCGGGGTCAAAAATTGAGCTACGAGAAAACGCTTGCGGGGGATTGTTCATGTGTCCGAATGGTAAGTGCTGTGTGAGCGGTTTGAAATTCGGTGCAACGGTTACAGGGAATTCTCGCGGCCGAAATGTGTCAAATTCGTGAACTTTGACCCTATGAAAGTCGGGTCCTATTGGGCCTAGAGAGAAACTTTTTTTTTTAAAATTGATCTACTCTTCGAGAGCAACATTTTGGCTATCTCGGATTTTTAAAATTCGCGAAGGGAGTTTCTGCGGGGAATTTCCGTTCGATTTTTGGCCTATTTTTTAAACCTTCAAAAATTCGCCATAAAAAAACTATTAAAGCTAGGACCACGAAATTTGGAGGGTTTGTAGGAAAGAATAGGGAGCCCTTTCACACCAAAATTTGCGCAATTCTATCGAACCGTTTCGGAGATATTCGCGAGTTTTTGTTTTAGCATTACGGCGAAAAGGGGGGGACCCCCCCTGGTGAGGGGCGACTGCGGGGCATGGGGAGGAAGGCCGAAACCCTGTTAGGCCACGTTTCAAATTTCAAGTCGATCGGACAATTAGGGCCCGAGATATCGGGGGTCAAAGTTTGGCCCATTTCAGTCACCATTTCCGTGACCCCATCGAAATTTCGGTCGCTTGCGCCGGGGTCAAAAATTGAGCTACGAGAAAACGCTTGCGGGGGATTGTTCATGTGTCCGAATGGGAAGTGCTGTGTGAGCGGTTTGAAATTCGGTGCAACGGTTACAGGGAATTCTCGCGGCCGAAATGTGTCAAATTCGTGAACTTTGACCCTATGAAAGTCGGGTCCTATTGGGCCTAGAGAGAAACTTTTTTTTTTAAAATTGATCTACTCTTCGAGAGCAACATTTTGGCTATCTCGGATTTTTAAAATTCGCGAAGGGAGTTTCTGCGGGGAATTTCCGTTCGATTTTTGGCCTATTCTTTAAACCTTCAAAAATTCGCCATAAAAAAACTATTGAAGCTAGGACCACGAAATTTGGAGGGTTTGTAGGAAAGAATAGGGAGCCCTTTCACACCAAAATTTGCGCAATTCTATCGAACCGTTTCGGAGATATTCGCGAGTTTTTGTTTTAGCATTACGGCGAAAAGGGGGGGACCCCCCCTGGTGAGGGGCGACTGCGGGGCATGGGGAGGAAGGCCGAAACCCTGTTAGGCCACGTTTCAAATTTCAAGTCGATCGGACAATTAGGGCCCGAGATATCGGGGGTCAAAGTTTGGCCCATTTCAGTCACCATTTCGGTGACCCCATCGAAATTTCGGTCGCTTGCGCCGGGGTCAAAAATTGAGCTACGAGAAAACGCTTGCGGGGGATTGTTCATGTGTCCGAATGGGAAGTGCTGTGTGAGCGGTTTGAAATTCGGTGCAACGGTTACAGGGAATTCTCGCGGCCGAAATGTGTCAAATTCGTGAACTTTGACCCTATGAAAGTCGGGTCCTATTGGGCCTAGAGAGAAACTTTTTTTTTTAAAATTGATCTACTCTTCGAGAGCAACATTTTGGCTATCTCGGATTTTTAAAATTCGCGAAGGGAGTTTCTGCGGGGAATTTCCGTTCGATTTTTGGCCTATTCTTTAAACCTTCAAAAATTCGCCATAAAAAAACTATTGAAGCTAGGACCACGAAATTTGGAGGGTTTGTAGGAAAGAATAGGGAGCCCTTTCACACCAAAATTTGCGCAATTCTATCGAACCGTTTCGGAGATATTCGCGAGTTTTTGTTTTAGCATTACGGCGAAAAGGGGGGGACCCCCCCTGGTGAGGGGCGACTGCGGGGCATGGGGAGGAAGGCCGAAACCCTGTTAGGCCACGTTTCAAATTTCAAGTCGATCGGACAATTAGGGCCCGAGATATCGGGGGTCAAAGTTTGGCCCATTTCAGTCACCATTTCGGTGACCCCATCGAAATTTCGGTCGCTTGCGCCGAGGTCAAAAATTGAGCTACGAGAAAACGCTTGCGGGGGATTGTTCATGTGTCCGAATGGTAAGTGCTGTGTGAGCGGTTTGAAATTCGGTGCAACGGTTACAGGGAATTCTCGCGGCCGAAATGTGTCAAATTCGTGAACTTTGACCCTATGAAAGTCGGGTCCTATTGGGCCTAGAGAGAAACTTTTTTTTTTAAAATTGATCTACTCTTCGAGAGCAACATTTTGGCTATCTCGGATTTTTAAAATTCGCGAAGGGAGTTTCTGCGGGGAATTTCCGTTCGATTTTTGGCCTATTCTTTAAACCTTCAAAAATTCGCCATAAAAAAACTATTGAAGCTAGGACCACGAAATTTGGAGGGTTTGTAGGAAAGAATAGGGAGCCCTTTCACACCAAAATTTGCGCAATTCTATCAAACCGTTTCGGAGATATTCGCGAGTTTTTGTTTTAGCATTACGGCGAAAAGGGGGGGACCCCCCCTGGTGAGGGGCGACTGCGGGGCATGGGGAGGAAGGCCGAAACCCTGTTAGGCCACGTTTCAAATTTCAAGTCGATCGGACAATTAGGGCCCGAGATATCGGGGGTCAAAGTTTGGCCCATTTCAGTCACCATTTCCGTGACCCCATCGAAATTTCGGTCGCTTGCGCCGGGGTCAAAAATTGAGCTACGAGAAAACGCTTGCGGGGGATTGTTCATGTGTCCGAATGGTAAGTGCTGTGTGAGCGGTTTGAAATTCGGTGCAACGGTTACAGGGAATTCTCGCGGCCGAAATGTGTCAAATTCGTGAACTTTGACCCTATGAAAGTCGGGTCCTATTGGGCCTAGAGAGAAACTTTTTTTTTTAAAATTGATCTACTCTTCGAGAGCAACATTTTGGCTATCTCGGATTTTTAAAATTCGCGAAGGGAGTTTCTGCGGGGAATTTCCGTTCGATTTTTGGCCTATTCTTTAAACCTTCAAAAATTCGCCATAAAAAAACTATTGAAGCTAGGACCACGAAATTTGGAGGGTTTGTAGGAAAGAATAGGGAGCCCTTTCACACCAAAATTTGCGCAATTCTATCGAACCGTTTCGGAGATATTCGCGAGTTTTTGTTTTAGCATTACGGCGAAAAGGGGGGGACCCCCCCTGGTGAGGGGCGACTGCGGGGCATGGGGAGGAAGGCCGAAACCCTGTTAGGCCACGTTTCAAATTTCAAGTCGATCGGACAATTAGGGCCCGAGATATCGGGGGTCAAAGTTTGGCCCATTTCAGTCACCATTTCGGTGACCCCATCGAAATTTCGGTCGCTTGCGCCGGGCTCAAAAATTGAGCTACGAGAAAACGCTTGCGGGGGATTGTTCATGTGTCCGAATGCGAAGTGCTGTGTGAGCGGTTTGAAATTCGGTGCAACGGTTACAGGGAATTCTCGCGGCCGAAATGTGTCAAATTCGTGAACTTTGACCCTATGAAAGTCGGGTCCTATTGGGCCTAGAGAGAAACTTTTTTTTTTAAAATTGATCTACTCTTCGAGAGCAACATTTTGGCTATCTCGGATTTTTAAAATTCGCGAAGGGAGTTTCTGCGGGGAATTTCCGTTCGATTTTTGGCCTATTCTTTAAACCTTCAAAAATTCGCCATAAAAAAACTATTGAAGCTAGGACCACGAAATTTGGAGGGTTTGTAGGAAAGAATAGGGAGCCCTTTCACACCAAAATTTGCGCAATTCTATCGAACCGTTTCGGAGATATTCGCGAGTTTTTGTTTTAGCATTACGGCGAAAAGGGGGGGACCCCCCCTGGTGAGGGGCGACTGCGGGGCATATGGGGAGGAAGGCCGAAACCCTGTTAGGCCACGTTTCAAATTTCAAGTCGATCGGACAATTAGGGCCCGAGATATCGGGGGTCAAAGTTTGGCCCATTTCAGTCACCATTTCCGTGACCCCATCGAAATTTCGGTCGCTTGCGCCGGGGTCAAAAATTGAGCTACGAGAAAACGCTTGCGGGGGATTGTTCATGTGTCCGAATGGGAAGTGCTGTGTGAGCGGTTTGAAATTCGGTGCAACGGTTACAGGGAATTCTCGCGGCCGAAATGTGTCAAATTCGTGAACTTTGACCCTATGAAAGTCGGGTCCTATTGGGCCTAGAGAGAAACTTTTTTTTTTAAAATTGATCTACTCTTCGAGAGCAACATTTTGGCTATCTCGGATTTTTAAAATTCGCGAAGGGAGTTTCTGCGGGGAATTTCCGTTCGATTTTTGGCCTATTCTTTAAACCTTCAAAAATTCGCCATAAAAAAACTATTGAAGCTAGGACCACGAAATTTGGAGGGTTTGTAGGAAAGAATAGGGAGCCCTTTCACACCAAAATTTGCGCAATTCTATCGAACCGTTTCGGAGATATTCGCGAGTTTTTGTTTTAGCATTACGGCGAAAAGGGGGGGACCCCCCCTGGTGAGGGGCGACTGCGGGGCATGGGGAGGAAGGCCGAAACCCTGTTAGGCCACGTTTCAAATTTCAAGTCGATCGGACAATTAGGGCCCGAGATATCGGGGGTCAAAGTTTGGCCCATTTCAGTCACCATTTCGGTGACCCCATCGAAATTTCGGTCGCTTGCGCCGGGGTCAAAAATTGAGCTACGAGAAAACGCTTGCGGGGGATTGTTCATGTGTCCGAATGGGAAGTGCTGTGTGAGCGGTTTGAATTCGGTGCAACGGTTACAGGGAATTCTCGCGGCCGAAATGTGTCAAATTCGTGAACTTTGACCCTATGAAAGTCGGGTCCTATTGGGCCTAGAGAGAAACTTTTTTTTTAAAATTGATCTACTCTTCGAGAGCAACATTTTGGCTATCTCGGATTTTTAAAATTCGCGAAGGGAGTTTCTGCGGGGAATTTCCGTTCGATTTTTGGCCTATTCTTTAAACCTTCAAAAATTCGCCATAAAAAAACTATTGAAGCTAGGACCACGAAATTTGGAGGGTTTGTAGGAAAGAATAGGGAGCCCTTTCACACCAAAATTTGCGCAATTCTATCGAACCGTTTCGGAGATATTCGCGAGTTTTTGTTTTAGCATTACGGCGAAAAGGGGGGGACCCCCCCTGGTGAGGGGCGACTGCGGGGCATGGGGAGGAAGGCCGAAACCCTGTTAGGCCACGTTTCAAATTTCAAGTCGATCGGACAATTAGGGCCCGAGATATCGGGGGTCAAAGTTTGGCCCATTTCAGTCACCATTTCGGTGACCCCATCGAAATTTCGGTCGCTTGCGCCGAGGTCAAAAATTGAGCTACGAGAAAACGCTTGCGGGGGATTGTTCATGTGTCCGAATGGTAAGTGCTGTGTGAGCGGTTTGAAATTCGGTGCAACGGTTACAGGGAATTCTCGCGGCCGAAATGTGTCAAATTCGTGAACTTTGACCCTATGAAAGTCGGGTCCTATTGGGCCTAGAGAGAAACTTTTTTTTTTAAAATTGATCTACTCTTCGAGAGCAACATTTTGGCTATCTCGGATTTTTAAAATTCGCGAAGGGAGTTTCTGCGGGGAATTTCCGTTCGATTTTTGGCCTATTCTTTAAACCTTCAAAAATTCGCCATAAAAAAACTATTGAAGCTAGGACCACGAAATTTGGAGGGTTTGTAGGAAAGAATAGGGAGCCCTTTCACACCAAAATTTGCGCAATTCTATCAAACCGTTTCGGAGATATTCGCGAGTTTTTGTTTTAGCATTACGGCGAAAAGGGGGGGGACCCCCCCTGGTGAGGGGCGACTGCGGGGCATGGGGAGGAAGGCCGAAACCCTGTTAGGCCACGTTTCAAATTTCAAGTCGATCGGACAATTAGGGCCCGAGATATCGGGGGTCAAAGTTTGGCCCATTTCAGTCACCATTTCCGTGACCCCATCGAAATTTCGGTCGCTTGCGCCGGGGTCAAAAATTGAGCTACGAGAAAACGCTTGCGGGGGATTGTTCATGTGTCCGAATGGTAAGTGCTGTGTGAGCGGTTTGAAATTCGGTGCAACGGTTACAGGGAATTCTCGCGGCCGAAATGTGTCAAATTCGTGAACTTTGACCCTATGAAAGTCGGGTCCTATTGGGCCTAGAGAGAAACTTTTTTTTTTAAAATTGATCTACTCTTCGAGAGCAACATTTTGGCTATCTCGGATTTTTAAAATTCGCGAAGGGAGTTTCTGCGGGGAATTTCCGTTCGATTTTTGGCCTATTCTTTAAACCTTCAAAAATTCGCCATAAAAAAACTATTGAAGCTAGGACCACGAAATTTGGAGGGTTTGTAGGAAAGAATAGGGAGCCCTTTCACACCAAAATTTGCGCAATTCTATCGAACCGTTTCGGAGATATTCGCGAGTTTTTGTTTTAGCATTACGGCGAAAAGGGGGGGACCCCCCCTGGTGAGGGGCGACTGCGGGGCATGGGGAGGAAGGCCGAAACCCTGTTAGGCCACGTTTCAAATTTCAAGTCGATCGGACAATTAGGGCCCGAGATATCGGGGGTCAAAGTTTGGCCCATTTCAGTCACCATTTCGGTGACCCCATCGAAATTTCGGTCGCTTGCGCCGGGCTCAAAAATTGAGCTACGAGAAAACGCTTGCGGGGGATTGTTCATGTGTCCGAATGCGAAGTGCTGTGTGAGCGGTTTGAAATTCGGTGCAACGGTTACAGGGAATTCTCGCGGCCGAAATGTGTCAAATTCGTGAACTTTGACCCTATGAAAGTCGGGTCCTATTGGGCCTAGAGAGAAACTTTTTTTTTAAAATTGATCTACTCTTCGAGAGCAACATTTTGGCTATCTCGGATTTTTAAAATTCGCGAAGGGAGTTTCTGCGGGGAATTTCCGTTCGATTTTTGGCCTATTCTTTAAACCTTCAAAAATTCGCCATAAAAAAACTATTGAAGCTAGGACCACGAAATTTGGAGGGTTTGTAGGAAAGAATAGGGAGCCCTTTCACACCAAAATTTGCGCAATTCTATCGAACCGTTTCGGAGATATTCGCGAGTTTTTGTTTTAGCATTACGGCGAAAAGGGGGGGACCCCCCCTGGTGAGGGGCGACTGCGGGGCATGGGGAGGAAGGCCGAAACCCTGTTAGGCCACGTTTCAAATTTCAAGTCGATCGGACAATTAGGGCCCGAGATATCGGGGGTCAAAGTTTGGCCCATTTCAGTCACCATTTCGGTGACCCCATCGAAATTTCGGTCGCTTGCGCCGGGGTCAAAAATTGAGCTACGAGAAAACGCTTGCGGGGGATTGTTCATGTGTCCGAATGGTAAGTGCTGTGTGAGCGGTTTGAAATTCGGTGCAACGGTTACAGGGAATTCTCGCGGCCGAAATGTGTCAAATTCGTGAACTTTGACCCTATGAAAGTCGGGTCCTATTGGGCCTAGAGAGAAACTTTTTTTTTTAAAATTGATCTACTCTTCGAGAGCAACATTTTGGCTATCTCGGATTTTTAAAATTCGCGAAGGGAGTTTCTGCGGGGAATTTCCGTTCGATTTTTGGCCTATTTTTTAAACCTTCAAAAATTCGCCATAAAAAAACTATTAAAGCTAGGACCACGAAATTTGGAGGGTTTGTAGGAAAGAATAGGGAGCCCTTTCACACCAAAATTTGCGCAATTCTATCGAACCGTTTCGGAGATATTCGCGAGTTTTTGTTTTAGCATTACGGCGAAAAGGGGGGGACCCCCCCTGGTGAGGGGCGACTGCGGGGCATGGGGAGGAAGGCCGAAACCCTGTTAGGCCACGTTTCAAATTTCAAGTCGATCGGACAATTAGGGCCCGAGATATCGGGGGTCAAAGTTTGGCCCATTTCAGTCACCATTTCCGTGACCCCATCGAAATTTCGGTCGCTTGCGCCGGGGTCAAAAATTGAGCTACGAGAAAACGCTTGCGGGGGATTGTTCATGTGTCCGAATGGGAAGTGCTGTGTGAGCGGTTTGAAATTCGGTGCAACGGTTACAGGGAATTCTCGCGGCCGAAATGTGTCAAATTCGTGAACTTTGACCCTATGAAAGTCGGGTCCTATTGGGCCTAGAGAGAAACTTTTTTTTTTAAATTGATGTACTCTTCGAGAGCAACATTTTGGCTATCTCGGATTTTTAAAATTCGCGAAGGGAGTTTCTGCGGGGAATTTCCGTACGATTTTTGGCCTATTCTTTAAACCTTCAAAAATTCGCCATAAAAAAACTATTGAAGCTAGGACCACGAAATTTCGAGGGTTTGTAGGAAAGAATAGGGAGCCCTTTCACACCAAAATTTGCGCAATTCTATCGAACCGTTTCGGAGATATTCGCGAGTTTTTGTTTTAGCATTACGGCGAAAAGGGGGGGACCCCCCCTGGTGAGGGGCGACTGCGGGGCATGGGGAGGAAGGCCGAAACCCTGTTAGGCCACGTTTCAAATTTCAAGTCGATCGGACAATTAGGGCCCGAGATATGGGGGGTCAAATTTTGGCCCATTTCAGTCACCATTTCCGTTGACGCCGGCGCAAGCGACCGAAATTTCGATGGGGTCACGGAAAGGGTCACGGAAATGGGCCAAACTTTGACCCCCGATATCTCGGGCCCTAATTGTCCGATCGACTTGAAATTTGAAACGTGGCCTAACAGGGTTTCGGCCTTCCTCCCCATGCCCCGCAGTCGCCCCTCACCAGGGGGGGTCCCCCCCTTTTCGCCGTAATGCTAAAACAAAAACTCGCGAATATCTCCGAAACGGTTCGATAGAATTGCGCAAATTTTGGTGTGAAAGGGCTCCCTATTCTTTCCTACAAACCCTCCAAATTTCGTGGTCCTAGCTTCAATAGTTTTTTTTATGGCGAATTTTTGAAGGTTTAAAGAATAGGCCAAAAATCGAACGGAAATTCCCCGCAGAAACTCCCTTCGCGAATTTTAAAAATCCGAGATAGCCAAAATGTTGCTCTCGAAGAGTAGATCAATTTTAAAAAAAAAAGTTTCTCTCTAGGCCCATCAGGACCCGACTTTCATAGGGTCAAAGTTCACGAATTTGACACATTTCGGCCGCGAGAATTCCCTGTAACCGTTGCACCGAATTTCAAACCGCTCACACAGCACTTACCATTCGGACACATGAACAATCCCCCGCAAGCGTTTTCTCGTAGCTCAATTTTTGACCCCGGCGCAAGCGACCGAAATTTCGATGGGGTCACCGAAATGGTGACTGAAATGGGCCAAACTTTGACCCTCGATATCTCGGGCCCTAATTGTCCGATCGACTTGAAATTTGAAACGTGGTCTAACAGGGTTTCGGCCTTCCTCCCCATGCCCCGCAGTCGCCCCTCACCAGGGGGGGTCCCCCCCTTTTCGCCGTAATGCTAAACCAAAAACTCGCGAATATCTCCGAAACGGTTCGATAGAATTGCGCAAATTTTGGTGTGAAAGGGCTCCCTATTCTTTCCTACAAACCCTCCAAATTTCGTGGTCCTAGCTTCAATAGTTTTTTTATGGCGAATTTTTGAAGGTTTAAAGAATAGGCCAAAAATCGAACGGAAATTCCCCGCAGAAACTCCCTTCGCGAATTTTAAAAATCCGAGATAGCCAAAATGTTGCTCTCGAAGAGTAGATCAATTTAAAAAAAAAAGTTTCTCTCTAGGCCCAATAGGACCCGACTTTCATAGGGTCAAAGTTCACGAATTTGACACATTTCGGCCGCGAGAATTCCCTGTAACCGTTGCACCGAATTTCAAACCGCTCACACAGCACTTCCCATTCGGACACATGAACAATCCCCCGCAAGCGTTTTCTCGTAGCTCAATTTTTGACCCCGGCGCAAGCGACCGAAATTTCGATGGGGTCACCGAAATGGTGACTGAAATGGGCCAAACTTTGACCCCCGATATCTCGGGCCCTAATTGTCCGATCGACTTGAAATTTGAAACGTGGCCTAACAGGGTTTCGGCCTTCCTCCCCATGCCCCGCAGTCGCCCCTCACCAGGGGGGGTCCCCCCTTTTCGCCGTAATGCTAAACCAAAAACTCGCGAATATCTCCGAAACGGTTCGATAGAATTGCGCAAATTTTGGTGTGAAAGGGCTCCCTATTCTTTCCTACAAACCCTCCAAATTTCGTGGTCCTAGCTTCAATAGTTTTTTTTATGGCGAATTTTTGAAGGTTTAAAGAATAGGCCAAAAATCGAACGGAAATTCCCCGCAGAAACTCCCGTCGCGAATTTTAAAAATCCGAGATAGCCAAAATGTTGCTCTCGAAGAGTAGATCAATTTTAAAAAAAAAAGTTTCTCTCTAGGCCCAATAGGACCCGACTTTCATAGGGTCAAAGTTCACGAATTTGACACATTTCGGCCGCGAGAATTCCCTGTAACCGTTGCACCGAATTTCAAACCGCTCACACAGCACTTCCCATTCGGACACATGAACAATCCCCCGCAAGCGTTTTCTCGTAGCTCAATTTTTGACCCCGGCGCAAGCGACCGAAATTTCGATGGGGTCACCGAAATGGTGACTGAAATGGGCCAAACTTTGACCCCCGATATCTCGGGCCCTAATTGTCCGATCGACTTGAAATTTGAAACGTGGCCTAACAGGGTTTCGGCCTTCCTCCCCATGCCCCGCAGTCGCCCCTCACCAGGGGGGGTCCTCCCCTTTTCGCCGTAATGCTAAACCAAAAACTCGCGAATATCTCCGAAACGGTTCGATAGAATTGCGCAAATTTTGGTGTGAAAGGGCTCCCTATTCTTTCCTACAAACCCTCCAAATTTCGTGGTCCTAGCTTCAATAGTTTTTTTATGGCGAATTTTTGAAGGTTTAAAGAATAGGCCAAAAATCGAACGGAAATTCCCCGCAGAAACTCCCTTCGCGAATTTTAAAAATCCGAGATAGCCAAAATGTTGCTCTCGAAGAGTAGATCAATTTAAAAAAAAAAGTTTCTCTCTAGGCCCAATAGGACCCGACTTTCATAGGGTCAAAGTTCACGAATTTGACACATTTCGGCCGCGAGAATTCCCTGTAACCGTTGCACCGAATTTCAAACCGCTCACACAGCACTTCCCATTCGGACACATGAACAATCCCCCGCAAGCGTTTTCTCGTAGCTCAATTTTTGACCCCGGCGCAAGCGACCGAAATTTCGATGGGGTCACCGAAATGGTGACTGAAATGGGCCAAACTTTGACCCCCGATATCTCGGGCCCTAATTGTCCGATCGACTTGAAATTTGAAACGTGGCCTAACAGGGTTTCGGCCTTCCTCCCCATGCCCCGCAGTCGCCCCTCACCAGGGGGGGTCCTCCCCTTTTCGCCGTAATGCTAAACCAAAAACTCGCGAATATCTCCGAAACGGTTCGATAGAATTGCGCAAATTTTGGTGTGAAAGGGCTCCCTATTCTTTCCTACAAACCCTCCAAATTTCGTGGTCCTAGCTTCAATAGTTTTTTTATGGCGAATTTTTGAAGGTTTAAAGAATAGGCCAAAAATCGAACGGAAATTCCCCGCAGAAACTCCGTTCGCGAATTTTAAAAATCCGAGATAGCCAAAATGTTGCTCTCGAAGAGTAGATCAATTTTAAAAAAAAAAGTTTCTCTCTAGGCCCAATAGGACCCGACTTTCATAGGGTCAAAGTTCACGAATTTGACACATTTCGGCCGCGAGAATTCCCTGTAACCGTTGCACCGAATTTCAAACCGCTCACACAGCACTTCCCATTCGGACACATGAACAATCCCCCGCAAGCGTTTTCTCGTAGCTCAATTTTTGACCCCGGCGCAAGGGACCGAAATTTCGTTGGGGTCACCGAAATGGTGACTGAAATGGGCCAAACTTTGACCCCCGATATCTCCGGCCCTAATTGTCCGATCGACTTGAAATTTGAAACGTGGCCTAACAGGGTTTCGGCCTTCCTCCCCATGCCCCGCAGTCGCCCCTCACCAGGGGGGGTCCCCCCCTTTTCGCCGTAATGCTAAAACAAAAACTCGCGAATATCTCCGAAACGGTTCGATAGAATTGCGCAAATTTTGGTGTGAAAGGGCTCCCTATTCTTTCCTACAAACCCTCCAAATTTCGTGGTCCTAGCTTCAATAGTTTTGTTATGGCGAATTTTTGAAGGTTTAAAGAATAGGCCAAAAATCGAACGGAAATTCCCCGCAGAAACTCCGTTCGCGAATTTTAAAAATCCGAGATAGCCAAAATGTTGCTCTCGAAGAGTAGATCAATTTTAAAAAAAAAAGTTTCTCTCTAGGCCCAATAGGACCCGACTTTCATAGGGTCAAAGTTCACGAATTTGACACATTTCGGCCGCGAGAATTCCCTGTAACCGTTGCACCGAATTTCAAACCGCTCACACAGCACTTCCCATTCGGACACATGAACAATCCCCCGCAAGCGTTTTCTCGTAGCTCAATTTTTGACCCCGGCGCAAGGGACCGAAATTTCGATGGGGTCACCGAAATGGTGACTGAAATGGGCCAAACTTTGACCCCCGATATCTCGGGCCCTAATTGTCCGATCGACTTGAAATTTGAAACGTGGCCTAACAGGGTTTCGGCCTTCCTCCCCATGCCCCGCAGTCGCCCCTCACCAGGGGGGGTCCCCCCCTTTTCGCCGTAATGCTAAAACAAAAACTCGCGAATATCTCCGAAACGGTTCGATAGAATTGCGCAAATTTTGGTGTGAAAGGGCTCCCTATTCTTTCCTACAAACCCTCCAAATTTCGTGGTCCTAGCTTCAATAGTTTTTTTATGGCGAATTTTTGAATGTTTAAAGAATAGGCCAAAAATCGAACGGAAATTCCCCGCAGAAACTCCCTTCGCGAATTTTAAAAATCCGAGATAGCCAAAATGTTGCTCTCGAAGAGTAGATCAATTTAAAAAAAAAAAGTTTCTCTCCAGGCCCAATAGGACCCGAATTTGATAGGGTCAAAGTTTCGAAATTTGACACATGAACATCGAATTTTTGCTCCGCTACCGTTACTATTGAAGCTCCCATTAACTATGCATTGGAAGTGCGGTCAATGACCCCAGGTCGCAAAAATTGAGATAGGAGGAAATGCTTTAATAGCCTTCATCAGACCCCTAAATGCGAGGTACAACGTAAGCGGTTTGAAATTCCGTCCGGCGTTTCTCGCAAATTTGACGTTACACCAAGAGAAATTATGAAGCGATTTTGAATCCTCTTGCTGCAATCGAATGCATTCCGGGGACTAAAGACGCTGATAAAGATTCAGACCGATATCTTCATTTAAACGGTTTGCTCCCATACACTTAACATTGAATATAGGGTCGAACCATGAAGTCGCAAAAATTGAGATAGGAGGAAATGCGTTTATAGGCATGTTCAGTCCCCTAAATGCGAGGTTCTGTGAAAGCGGTTTCAAAATCCGTGCAGCCGTTCCCTTAAAATTCGAAAGCATATGCGAAAACGCGTTATCTCGCGGAGAAACGACGATTTCGCACATTTAACGTTATACGAAGGGAACTAATGAAGCGATTTTGAATCCTCTTGCTGCAATCGAATGCATTCCGGGGACTAAAGACGCTGATAAAGTTTCAGGCCGATATCTTTATTTAAACGGTTTGCTCCCATACACTTAACATTGAATATAGGGTCGAACCATGAAGTCGCAAAAATTGAGATAGGAGGAAATGCGTTTATAGGCATGTTCAGTCCCCTAAATGCGAGGTTCTGTGAAAGCGGTTTCAAAATCCGTGCAGCCGTTCCCTTACAATTCGAAAGCATATGCGAAAACGCGTTTTCTCCCCGAGAAACGACGATTTCGCACATTTAACGTTATACGAAGAGAACTAATGAAGCGATTTTGAATCCTCTTGCTGCAATCGAATGCATTCCGGGGACTAAAGACGCTGATAAAGTTTCAGGCCGATATCTTTATTTAAACGGTTTGCTCCCATACACTTAACATTGAATATAGGGTCTTACCATGAAGTCGCAAAAATTGAGATAGGAGGAAATGCTTTTATAGGCTTGTTCAGTCCCCTAAATGCGAGGTTCTGTGAAAGCGGTTTCAAAATCCGTGCAGCCGTTCCCTTAAAATTCGAAAGCATATGCGAAAACGCGTTTTCTCGCGGAGAAACGACGATTTCGCACATTTAACGTTATACGAAGAGAACTAATGAAGCGATTTTGAATGCTCTTGCTGCAATCGAATGCATTCCGGGGACTAAAGACGCTGATAAAGTTTCAGGCCGATATCTTTATTTAAACGGTTCGCTCCCATACACTTAACATTGAATATAGGGTCGAACCATGAAGTCGCAAAAATTGAGATAGGAGGAAATGCGTTTATAGGCATGTTCAGTCCCCTAAATGCGAGGTTCTGTGAAAGCGGTTTCAAAATCCGTGCAGCCGTTCCCTTAAAATTCGAAAGCATATGCGAAAACGCGTTTTCTCGCGGAGAAACGACGATTTCGCACATTTAACGTTATACGAAGAGAACTAATGAAGCGATTTTGAATGCTCTTGCTGCAATCGAATGCATTCCGGGGACTAAAGACGCTGATAAAGTTTCAGGCCGATATCTTTATTTAAACGGTTCGCTCCCATACACTTAACATTGAATATAGGGTCGAACCATGAAGTCGCAAAAATTGAGATAGGAGGAAATGCGTTTATAGGCATGTTCAGTCCCCTAAATGCGAGGTTCTGTGAAAGCGGTTTCAAAATCCGTGCAGCCGTTCCCTTAAAATTCGAAAGCATATGCGAAAACGCGTTTTCTCGCGGAGAAACGACGATTTCGCACATTTAACGTTATACGAAGAGAACTAATGAAGCGATTTTGAATCCTCTTGCTGCAATCGAATGCATTCCGGGGACTAAAGACCCTGATAAAGTTTCAGGCCGATATCTTTATTTAAACGGTTTGCTCCCATACACTTAACATTGAATATAGGGTCGTACCATGAAGTCGCAAAAATTGAGATAGGAGGAAATGCTTTTATAGGCTTGTTCAGTCCCCTAAATGCGAGGTTCTGTGAAAGCGGTTTCAAAATCCGTGCAGCCGTTCCCTTAAAATTCGAAAGCATATGCGAAAACGCGTTTTCTCGCCGAGAAACGACGATTTCGCACATTTAACGTTATACGAAGAGAACTAATGAAGCGATTTTGAATGCTCTTGCTGCAATCGAATGCATTCCGGGGACTAAAGACGCTGATAAAGTTTCAGGCCGATATCTTTATTTAAACGGTTCGCTCCCATACACTTAACATTGAATATAGGGTCGAACCATGAAGTCGCAAAAATTGAGATAGGAGGAAATGCGTTTATAGGCATGTTCAGTCCCCTAAATGCGAGGTTCTGTGAAAGCGGTTTCAAAATCCGTGCAGCCGTTCCCTTAAAATTCGAAAGCATATGCGAAAACGCGTTTTCTCACCGAGAAACGACGATTTCGCACATTTAACGTTATACGAAGAGAACTAATGAAGCGATTTTGAATCCTCTTGCTGCAATCGAATGCATTCCGGGGACTAAAGACGCTGATAAAGTTTCAAGCCGATATCTTTATTTAAACGGTTTGCTCCCATACACTTAACATTGAATATAGGGTCGGACCATGAAGTCGCAAAAATTGAGTTGGGAGGAAATGCCTTTGTAGGTTTAATTAGGTCCATAAATGGGAGGTACTGTGTGAGCGGTTTTAAATTCGGAGCAACGGTTACAGGGAATTCTCGCGGCCGAAATGTGTCAAATTCGTGAACTTTGACCCTATGAAAGTCGGGTCCTATTGGGCCTAGAGAGAAACTTTTTTTTTTAAAATTGATCTACTCTTCGAGAGCAACATTTTGGCTATCTCGGATTTTTAAAATTCGCGAAGGGAGTTTCTGCGGGGAATTTCCGTTCGATTTTTGGCCTATTCTTTAAACCTTCAAAAATTCGCCATAAAAAAACTATTGAAGCTAGGACCACGAAATTTGGAGGGTTTGTAGGAAAGAATAGGGAGCCCTTTCACACCAAAATTTGCGCAATTCTATCGAACCGTTTCGGAGATATTCGCGAGTTTTTGTTTTAGCATTACGGCGAAAAGGGGGGGACCCCCCCTGGTGAGGGGCGACTGCGGGGCATGGGGAGGAAGGCCGAAACCCTGTTAGGCCACGTTTCAAATTTCAAGTCGATCGGACAATTAGGGCCCGAGATATCGGGGGTCAAAGTTTGGCCCATTTCAGTCACCATTTCGGTGACCCCATCGAAATTTCGGTCGCTTGCGCCGGGGTCAAAAATTGAGCTACGAGAAAACGCTTGCGGGGGATTGTTCATGTGTCCGAATGGTAAGTGCTGTGTGAGCGGTTTGAAATTCGGTGCAACGGTTACAGGGAATTCTCGCGGCCGAAATGTGTCAAATTCGTGAACTTTGACCCTATGAAAGTCGGGTCCTATTGGGCCTAGAGAGAAACTTTTTTTTTTAAAATTGATCTACTCTTCGAGAGCAACATTTTGGCTATCTCGGATTTTTAAAATTCGCGAAGGGAGTTTCTGCGGGGAATTTCCGTTCGATTTTTGGCCTATTTTTTAAACCTTCAAAAATTCGCCATAAAAAAACTATTAAAGCTAGGACCACGAAATTTGGAGGGTTTGTAGGAAAGAATAGGGAGCCCTTTCACACCAAAATTTGCGCAATTCTATCGAACCGTTTCGGAGATATTCGCGAGTTTTTGTTTTAGCATTACGGCGAAAAGGGGGGGACCCCCCCTGGTGAGGGGCGACTGCGGGGCATGGGGAGGAAGGCCGAAACCCTGTTAGGCCACGTTTCAAATTTCAAGTCGATCGGACAATTAGGGCCCGAGATATCGGGGGTCAAAGTTTGGCCCATTTCAGTCACCATTTCCGTGACCCCATCGAAATTTCGGTCGCTTGCGCCGGGGTCAAAAATTGAGCTACGAGAAAACGCTTGCGGGGGATTGTTCATGTGTCCGAATGGGAAGTGCTGTGTGAGCGGTTTGAAATTCGGTGCAACGGTTACAGGGAATTCTCGCGGCCGAAATGTGTCAAATTCGTGAACTTTGACCCTATGAAAGTCGGGTCCTATTGGGCCTAGAGAGAAACTTTTTTTTTTAAAATTGATCTACTCTTCGAGAGCAACATTTTGGCTATCTCGGATTTTTAAAATTCGCGAAGGGAGTTTCTGCGGGGAATTTCCGTTCGATTTTTGGCCTATTCTTTAAACCTTCAAAAATTCGCCATAAAAAAACTATTGAAGCTAGGACCACGAAATTTGGAGGGTTTGTAGGAAAGAATAGGGAGCCCTTTCACACCAAAATTTGCGCAATTCTATCGAACCGTTTCGGAGATATTCGCGAGTTTTTGTTTTAGCATTACGGCGAAAAGGGGGGGACCCCCCCTGGTGAGGGGCGACTGCGGGGCATGGGGAGGAAGGCCGAAACCCTGTTAGGCCACGTTTCAAATTTCAAGTCGATCGGACAATTAGGGCCCGAGATATCGGGGGTCAAAGTTTGGCCCATTTCAGTCACCATTTCGGTGACCCCATCGAAATTTCGGTCGCTTGCGCCGGGGTCAAAAATTGAGCTACGAGAAAACGCTTGCGGGGGATTGTTCATGTGTCCGAATGGGAAGTGCTGTGTGAGCGGTTTGAAATTCGGTGCAACGGTTACAGGGAATTCTCGCGGCCGAAATGTGTCAAATTCGTGAACTTTGACCCTATGAAAGTCGGGTCCTATTGGGCCTAGAGAGAAACTTTTTTTTTTAAAATTGATCTACTCTTCGAGAGCAACATTTTGGCTATCTCGGATTTTTAAAATTCGCGAAGGGAGTTTCTGCGGGGAATTTCCGTTCGATTTTTGGCCTATTCTTTAAACCTTCAAAAATTCGCCATAAAAAAACTATTGAAGCTAGGACCACGAAATTTGGAGGGTTTGTAGGAAAGAATAGGGAGCCCTTTCACACGAAAATTTGCGCAATTCTATCGAACCGTTTCGGAGATATTCGCGAGTTTTTGTTTTAGCATTACGGCGAAAAGGGGGGGACCCCCCCTGGTGAGGGGCGACTGCGGGGCATGGGGAGGAAGGCCGAAACCCTGTTAGGCCACGTTTCAAATTTCAAGTCGATCGGACAATTAGGGCCCGAGATATCGGGGGTCAAAGTTTGGCCCATTTCAGTCACCATTTCGGTGACCCCATCGAAATTTCGGTCGCTTGCGCCGAGGTCAAAAATTGAGCTACGAGAAAACGCTTGCGGGGGATTGTTCATGTGTCCGAATGGTAAGTGCTGTGTGAGCGGTTTGAAATTCGGTGCAACGGTTACAGGGAATTCTCGCGGCCGAAATGTGTCAAATTCGTGAACTTTGACCCTATGAAAGTCGGGTCCTATTGGGCCTAGAGAGAAACTTTTTTTTTTAAAATTGATCTACTCTTCGAGAGCAACATTTTGGCTATCTCGGATTTTTAAAATTCGCGAAGGGAGTTTCTGCGGGGAATTTCCGTTCGATTTTTGGCCTATTCTTTAAACCTTCAAAAATTCGCCATAAAAAAACTATTGAAGCTAGGACCACGAAATTTGGAGGGTTTGTAGGAAAGAATAGGGAGCCCTTTCACACCAAAATTTGCGCAATTCTATCAAACCGTTTCGGAGATATTCGCGAGTTTTTGTTTTAGCATTACGGCGAAAAGGGGGGGACCCCCCCTGGTGAGGGGCGACTGCGGGGCATGGGGAGGAAGGCCGAAACCCTGTTAGGCCACGTTTCAAATTTCAAGTCGATCGGACAATTAGGGCCCGAGATATCGGGGGTCAAAGTTTGGCCCATTTCAGTCACCATTTCCGTGACCCCATCGAAATTTCGGTCGCTTGCGCCGGGGTCAAAAATTGAGCTACGAGAAAACGCTTGCGGGGGATTGTTCATGTGTCCGAATGGTAAGTGCTGTGTGAGCGGTTTGAAATTCGGTGCAACGGTTACAGGGAATTCTCGCGGCCGAAATGTGTCAAATTCGTGAACTTTGACCCTATGAAAGTCGGGTCCTATTGGGCCTAGAGAGAAACTTTTTTTTTTAAAATTGATCTACTCTTCGAGAGCAACATTTTGGCTATCTCGGATTTTTAAAATTCGCGAAGGGAGTTTCTGCGGGGAATTTCCGTTCGATTTTTGGCCTATTCTTTAAACCTTCAAAAATTCGCCATAAAAAAACTATTGAAGCTAGGACCACGAAATTTGGAGGGTTTGTAGGAAAGAATAGGGAGCCCTTTCACACCAAAATTTGCGCAATTCTATCGAACCGTTTCGGAGATATTCGCGAGTTTTTGTTTTAGCATTACGGCGAAAAGGGGGGGACCCCCCCTGGTGAGGGGCGACTGCGGGGCATGGGGAGGAAGGCCGAAACCCTGTTAGGCCACGTTTCAAATTTCAAGTCGATCGGACAATTAGGGCCCGAGATATCGGGGGTCAAAGTTTGGCCCATTTCAGTCACCATTTCCGTGACCCCATCGAAATTTCGGTCGCTTGCGCCGGGGTCAAAAATTGAGCTACGAGAAAACGCTTGCGGGGGATTGTTCATGTGTCCGAATGGGAAGTGCTGTGTGAGCGGTTTGAAATTCGGTGCAACGGTTACAGGGAATTCTCGCGGCCGAAATGTGTCAAATTCGTGAACTTTGACCCTATGAAAGTCGGGTCCTATTGGGCCTAGAGAGAAACTTTTTTTTTTAAAATTGATCTACTCTTCGAGAGCAACATTTTGGCTATCTCGGATTTTTAAAATTCGCGAAGGGAGTTTCTGCGGGGAATTTCCGTTCGATTTTTGGCCTATTCTTTAAACCTTCAAAAATTCGCCATAAAAAAACTATTGAAGCTAGGACCACGAAATTTGGAGGGTTTGTAGGAAAGAATAGGGAGCCCTTTCACACGAAAATTTGCGCAATTCTATCGAACCGTTTCGGAGATATTCGCGAGTTTTTGTTTTAGCATTACGGCGAAAAGGGGGGGACCCCCCCTGGTGAGGGGCGACTGCGGGGCATGGGGAGGAAGGCCGAAACCCTGTTAGGCCACGTTTCAAATTTCAAGTCGATCGGACAATTAGGGCCCGAGATATCGGGGGTCAAAGTTTGGCCCATTTCAGTCACCATTTCGGTGACCCCATCGAAATTTCGGTCGCTTGCGCCGAGGTCAAAAATTGAGCTACGAGAAAACGCTTGCGGGGGATTGTTCATGTGTCCGAATGGTAAGTGCTGTGTGAGCGGTTTGAAATTCGGTGCAACGGTTACAGGGAATTCTCGCGGCCGAAATGTGTCAAATTCGTGAACTTTGACCCTATGAAAGTCGGGTCCTATTGGGCCTAGAGAGAAACTTTTTTTTTTAAAATTGATCTACTCTTCGAGAGCAACATTTTGGCTATCTCGGATTTTTAAAATTCGCGAAGGGAGTTTCTGCGGGGAATTTCCGTTCGATTTTTGGCCTATTCTTTAAACCTTCAAAAATTCGCCATAAAAAAACTATTGAAGCTAGGACCACGAAATTTGGAGGGTTTGTAGGAAAGAATAGGGAGCCCTTTCACACCAAAATTTGCGCAATTCTATCAAACCGTTTCGGAGATATTCGCGAGTTTTTGTTTTAGCATTACGGCGAAAAGGGGGGGACCCCCCCTGGTGAGGGGCGACTGCGGGGCATGGGGAGGAAGGCCGAAACCCTGTTAGGCCACGTTTCAAATTTCAAGTCGATCGGACAATTAGGGCCCGAGATATCGGGGGTCAAAGTTTGGCCCATTTCAGTCACCATTTCCGTGACCCCATCGAAATTTCGGTCGCTTGCGCCGGGGTCAAAAATTGAGCTACGAGAAAACGCTTGCGGGGGATTGTTCATGTGTCCGAATGGTAAGTGCTGTGTGAGCGGTTTGAAATTCGGTGCAACGGTTACAGGGAATTCTCGCGGCCGAAATGTGTCAAATTCGTGAACTTTGACCCTATGAAAGTCGGGTCCTATTGGGCCTAGAGAGAAACTTTTTTTTTTAAAATTGATCTACTCTTCGAGAGCAACATTTTGGCTATCTCGGATTTTTAAAATTCGCGAAGGGAGTTTCTGCGGGGAATTTCCGTTCGATTTTTGGCCTATTCTTTAAACCTTCAAAAATTCGCCATAAAAAAACTATTGAAGCTAGGACCACGAAATTTGGAGGGTTTGTAGGAAAGAATAGGGAGCCCTTTCACACCAAAATTTGCGCAATTCTATCGAACCGTTTCGGAGATATTCGCGAGTTTTTGTTTTAGCATTACGGCGAAAAGGGGGGGACCCCCCCTGGTGAGGGGCGACTGCGGGGCATGGGGAGGAAGGCCGAAACCCTGTTAGGCCACGTTTCAAATTTCAAGTCGATCGGACAATTAGGGCCCGAGATATCGGGGGTCAAAGTTTGGCCCATTTCAGTCACCATTTCCGTGACCCCATCGAAATTTCGGTCGCTTGCGCCGGGGTCAAAAATTGAGCTACGAGAAAACGCTTGCGGGGGATTGTTCATGTGTCCGAATGGGAAGTGCTGTGTGAGCGGTTTGAAATTCGGTGCAACGGTTACAGGGAATTCTCGCGGCCGAAATGTGTCAAATTCGTGAACTTTGACCCTATGAAAGTCGGGTCCTATTGGGCCTAGAGAGAAACTTTTTTTTTTAAAATTGATCTACTCTTCGAGAGCAACATTTTGGCTATCTCGGATTTTTAAAATTCGCGAAGGGAGTTTCTGCGGGGAATTTCCGTTCGATTTTTGGCCTATTCTTTAAACCTTCAAAAATTCGCCATAAAAAAACTATTGAAGCTAGGACCACGAAATTTGGAGGGTTTGTAGGAAAGAATAGGGAGCCCTTTCACACCAAAATTTGCGCAATTCTATCGAACCGTTTCGGAGATATTCGCGAGTTTTTGTTTTAGCATTACGGCGAAAAGGGGGGGACCCCCCCTGGTGAGGGGCGACTGCGGGGCATGGGGAGGAAGGCCGAAACCCTGTTAGGCCACGTTTCAAATTTCAAGTCGATCGGACAATTAGGGCCCGAGATATCGGGGGTCAAAGTTTGGCCCATTTCAGTCACCATTTCGGTGACCCCATCGAAATTTCGGTCGCTTGCGCCGGGGTCAAAAATTGAGCTACGAGAAAACGCTTGCGGGGGATTGTTCATGTGTCCGAATGGGAAGTGCTGTGTGAGCGGTTTGAAATTCGGTGCAACGGTTACAGGGAATTCTCGCGGCCGAAATGTGTCAAATTCGTGAACTTTGACCCTATGAAAGTCGGGTCCTATTGGGCCTAGAGAGAAACTTTTTTTTTTAAAATTGATCTACTCTTCGAGAGCAACATTTTGGCTATCTCGGATTTTTAAAATTCGCGAAGGGAGTTTCTGCGGGGAATTTCCGTTCGATTTTTGGCCTATTCTTTAAACCTTCAAAAATTCGCCATAAAAAAACTATTGAAGCTAGGACCACGAAATTTGGAGGGTTTGTAGGAAAGAATAGGGAGCCCTTTCACACCAAAATTTGCGCAATTCTATCGAACCGTTTCGGAGATATTCGCGAGTTTTTGTTTTAGCATTACGGCGAAAAGGGGGGGACCCCCCCTGGTGAGGGGCGACTGCGGGGCATGGGGAGGAAGGCCGAAACCCTGTTAGGCCACGTTTCAAATTTCAAGTCGATCGGACAATTAGGGCCCGAGATATCGGGGGTCAAAGTTTGGCCCATTTCAGTCACCATTTCGGTGACCCCATCGAAATTTCGGTCGCTTGCGCCGAGGTCAAAAATTGAGCTACGAGAAAACGCTTGCGGGGGATTGTTCATGTGTCCGAATGGTAAGTGCTGTGTGAGCGGTTTGAAATTCGGTGCAACGGTTACAGGGAATTCTCGCGGCCGAAATGTGTCAAATTCGTGAACTTTGACCCTATGAAAGTCGGGTCCTATTGGGCCTAGAGAGAAACTTTTTTTTTTTAAAATTGATCTACTCTTCGAGAGCAACATTTTGGCTATCTCGGATTTTTAAAATTCGCGAAGGGAGTTTCTGCGGGGAATTTCCGTTCGATTTTTGGCCTATTCTTTAAACCTTCAAAAATTCGCCATAAAAAAACTATTGAAGCTAGGACCACGAAATTTGGAGGGTTTGTAGGAAAGAATAGGGAGCCCTTTCACACCAAAATTTGCGCAATTCTATCAAACCGTTTCGGAGATATTCGCGAGTTTTTGTTTTAGCATTACGGCGAAAAGGGGGGGACCCCCCCTGGTGAGGGGCGACTGCGGGGCATGGGGAGGAAGGCCGAAACCCTGTTAGGCCACGTTTCAAATTTCAAGTCGATCGGACAATTAGGGCCCGAGATATCGGGGGTCAAAGTTTGGCCCATTTCAGTCACCATTTCCGTGACCCCATCGAAATTTCGGTCGCTTGCGCCGGGGTCAAAAATTGAGCTACGAGAAAACGCTTGCGGGGGATTGTTCATGTGTCCGAATGGTAAGTGCTGTGTGAGCGGTTTGAAATTCGGTGCAACGGTTACAGGGAATTCTCGCGGCCGAAATGTGTCAAATTCGTGAACTTTGACCCTATGAAAGTCGGGTCCTATTGGGCCTAGAGAGAAACTTTTTTTTTTAAAATTGATCTACTCTTCGAGAGCAACATTTTGGCTATCTCGGATTTTTAAAATTCGCGAAGGGAGTTTCTGCGGGGAATTTCCGTTCGATTTTTGGCCTATTCTTTAAACCTTCAAAAATTCGCCATAAAAAAACTATTGAAGCTAGGACCACGAAATTTGGAGGGTTTGTAGGAAAGAATAGGGAGCCCTTTCACACCAAAATTTGCGCAATTCTATCGAACCGTTTCGGAGATATTCGCGAGTTTTTGTTTTAGCATTACGGCGAAAAGGGGGGGACCCCCCCTGGTGAGGGGCGACTGCGGGGCATGGGGAGGAAGGCCGAAACCCTGTTAGGCCACGTTTCAAATTTCAAGTCGATCGGACAATTAGGGCCCGAGATATCGGGGGTCAAAGTTTGGCCCATTTCAGTCACCATTTCGGTGACCCCATCGAAATTTCGGTCGCTTGCGCCGGGCTCAAAAATTGAGCTACGAGAAAACGCTTGCGGGGGATTGTTCATGTGTCCGAATGCGAAGTGCTGTGTGAGCGGTTTGAAATTCGGTGCAACGGTTACAGGGAATTCTCGCGGCCGAAATGTGTCAAATTCGTGAACTTTGACCCTATGAAAGTCGGGTCCTATTGGGCCTAGAGAGAAACTTTTTTTTTTAAAATTGATCTACTCTTCGAGAGCAACATTTTGGCTATCTCGGATTTTTAAAATTCGCGAAGGGAGTTTCTGCGGGGAATTTCCGTTCGATTTTTGGCCTATTCTTTAAACCTTCAAAAATTCGCCATAAAAAAACTATTGAAGCTAGGACCACGAAATTTGGAGGGTTTGTAGGAAAGAATAGGGAGCCCTTTCACACCAAAATTTGCGCAATTCTATCGAACCGTTTCGGAGATATTCGCGAGTTTTTGTTTTCGCATTACGGCGAAAAGGGGGGGACCCCCCCTGGTGAGGGGCGACTGCGGGGCATGGGGAGGAAGGCCGAAACCCTGTTAGGCCACGTTTCAAATTTCAAGTCGATCGGACAATTAGGGCCCGAGATATCGGGGGTCAAAGTTTGGCCCATTTCAGTCACCATTTCGGTGACCCCATCGAAATTTCGGTCGCTTGCGCCGGGGTCAAAAATTGAGCTACGAGAAAACGCTTGCGGGGGATTGTTCATGTGTCCGAATGGTAAGTGCTGTGTGAGCGGTTTGAAATTCGGTGCAACGGTTACAGGGAATTCTCGCGGCCGAAATGTGTCAAATTCGTGAACTTTGACCCTATGAAAGTCGGGTCCTATTGGGCCTAGAGAGAAACTTTTTTTTTTAAAATTGATCTACTCTTCGAGAGCAACATTTTGGCTATCTCGGATTTTTAAAATTCGCGAAGGGAGTTTCTGCGGGGAATTTCCGTTCGATTTTTGGCCTATTTTTTAAACCTTCAAAAATTCGCCATAAAAAAACTATTAAAGCTAGGACCACGAAATTTGGAGGGTTTGTAGGAAAGAATAGGGAGCCCTTTCACACCAAAATTTGCGCAATTCTATCGAACCGTTTCGGAGATATTCGCGAGTTTTTGTTTTAGCATTACGGCGAAAAGGGGGGGACCCCCCCTGGTGAGGGGCGACTGCGGGGCATGGGGAGGAAGGCCGAAACCCTGTTAGGCCACGTTTCAAATTTCAAGTCGATCGGACAATTAGGGCCCGAGATATCGGGGGTCAAAGTTTGGCCCATTTCAGTCACCATTTCCGTGACCCCATCGAAATTTCGGTCGCTTGCGCCGGGGTCAAAAATTGAGCTACGAGAAAACGCTTGCGGGGGATTGTTCATGTGTCCGAATGGGAAGTGCTGTGTGAGCGGTTTGAAATTCGGTGCAACGGTTACAGGGAATTCTCGCGGCCGAAATGTGTCAAATTCGTGAACTTTGACCCTATGAAAGTCGGGTCCTATTGGGCCTAGAGAGAAACTTTTTTTTTTAAATTGATGTACTCTTCGAGAGCAACATTTTGGCTATCTCGGATTTTTAAAATTCGCGAAGGGAGTTTCTGCGGGGAATTTCCGTACGATTTTTGGCCTATTCTTTAAACCTTCAAAAATTCGCCATAAAAAAACTATTGAAGCTAGGACCACGAAATTTCGAGGGTTTGTAGGAAAGAATAGGGAGCCCTTTCACACCAAAATTTGCGCAATTCTATCGAACCGTTTCGGAGATATTCGCGAGTTTTTGTTTTAGCATTACGGCGAAAAGGGGGGGACCCCCCCTGGTGAGGGGCGACTGCGGGGCATGGGGAGGAAGGCCGAAACCCTGTTAGGCCACGTTTCAAATTTCAAGTCGATCGGACAATTAGGGCCCGAGATATGGGGGGTCAAATTTTGGCCCATTTCAGTCACCATTTCCGTTGACGCCGGCGCAAGCGACCGAAATTTCGATGGGGTCACGGAAAGGGTCACGGAAATGGGCCAAACTTTGACCCCCGATATCTCGGGCCCTAATTGTCCGATCGACTTGAAATTTGAAACGTGGCCTAACAGGGTTTCGGCCTTCCTCCCCATGCCCCGCAGTCGCCCCTCACCAGGGGGGGTCCCCCCCTTTTCGCCGTAATGCTAAAACAAAAACTCGCGAATATCTCCGAAACGGTTCGATAGAATTGCGCAAATTTTGGTGTGAAAGGGCTCCCTATTCTTTCCTACAAACCCTCCAAATTTCGTGGTCCTAGCTTCAATAGTTTTTTTATGGCGAATTTTTGAAGGTTTAAAGAATAGGCCAAAAATCGAACGGAAATTCCCCGCAGAAACTCCCTTCGCGAATTTTAAAAATCCGAGATAGCCAAAATGTTGCTCTCGAAGAGTAGATCAATTTTAAAAAAAAAAGTTTCTCTCTAGGCCCATCAGGACCCGACTTTCATAGGGTCAAAGTTCACGAATTTGACACATTTCGGCCGCGAGAATTCCCTGTAACCGTTGCACCGAATTTCAAACCGCTCACACAGCACTTACCATTCGGACACATGAACAATCCCCCGCAAGCGTTTTCTCGTAGCTCAATTTTTGACCCCGGCGCAAGCGACCGAAATTTCGATGGGGTCACCGAAATGGTGACTGAAATGGGCCAAACTTTGACCCTCGATATCTCGGGCCCTAATTGTCCGATCGACTTGAAATTTGAAACGTGGTCTAACAGGGTTTCGGCCTTCCTCCCCATGCCCCGCAGTCGCCCCTCACCAGGGGGGGTCCCCCCCTTTTCGCCGTAATGCTAAACCAAAAACTCGCGAATATCTCCGAAACGGTTCGATAGAATTGCGCAAATTTTGGTGTGAAAGGGCTCCCTATTCTTTCCTACAAACCCTCCAAATTTCGTGGTCCTAGCTTCAATAGTTTTTTTATGGCGAATTTTTGAAGGTTTAAAGAATAGGCCAAAAATCGAACGGAAATTCCCCGCAGAAACTCCCTTCGCGAATTTTAAAAATCCGAGATAGCCAAAATGTTGCTCTCGAAGAGTAGATCAATTTAAAAAAAAAAAGTTTCTCTCTAGGCCCAATAGGACCCGACTTTCATAGGGTCAAAGTTCACGAATTTGACACATTTCGGCCGCGAGAATTCCCTGTAACCGTTGCACCGAATTTCAAACCGCTCACACAGCACTTCCCATTCGGACACATGAACAATCCCCCGCAAGCGTTTTCTCGTAGCTCAATTTTTGACCCCGGCGCAAGCGACCGAAATTTCGATGGGGTCACCGAAATGGTGACTGAAATGGGCCAAACTTTGACCCCCGATATCTCGGGCCCTAATTGTCCGATCGACTTGAAATTTGAAACGTGGCCTAACAGGGTTTCGGCCTTCCTCCCCATGCCCCGCAGTCGCCCCTCACCAGGGGGGGTCCCCCCTTTTCGCCGTAATGCTAAACCAAAAACTCGCGAATATCTCCGAAACGGTTCGATAGAATTGCGCAAATTTTGGTGTGAAAGGGCTCCCTATTCTTTCCTACAAACCCTCCAAATTTCGTGGTCCTAGCTTCAATAGTTTTTTTTATGGCGAATTTTTGAAGGTTTAAAGAATAGGCCAAAAATCGAACGGAAATTCCCCGCAGAAACTCCCGTCGCGAATTTTAAAAATCCGAGATAGCCAAAATGTTGCTCTCGAAGAGTAGATCAATTTTAAAAAAAAAAGTTTCTCTCTAGGCCCAATAGGACCCGACTTTCATAGGGTCAAAGTTCACGAATTTGACACATTTCGGCCGCGAGAATTCCCTGTAACCGTTGCACCGAATTTCAAACCGCTCACACAGCACTTCCCATTCGGACACATGAACAATCCCCCGCAAGCGTTTTCTCGTAGCTCAATTTTTGACCCCGGCGCAAGCGACCGAAATTTCGATGGGGTCACCGAAATGGTGACTGAAATGGGCCAAACTTTGACCCCCGATATCTCGGGCCCTAATTGTCCGATCGACTTGAAATTTGAAACGTGGCCTAACAGGGTTTCGGCCTTCCTCCCCATGCCCCGCAGTCGCCCCTCACCAGGGGGGGTCCTCCCCTTTTCGCCGTAATGCTAAACCAAAAACTCGCGAATATCTCCGAAACGGTTCGATAGAATTGCGCAAATTTTGGTGTGAAAGGGCTCCCTATTCTTTCCTACAAACCCTCCAAATTTCGTGGTCCTAGCTTCAATAGTTTTTTTATGGCGAATTTTTGAAGGTTTAAAGAATAGGCCAAAAATCGAACGGAAATTCCCCGCAGAAACTCCCTTCGCGAATTTTAAAAATCCGAGATAGCCAAAATGTTGCTCTCGAAGAGTAGATCAATTTAAAAAAAAAAGTTTCTCTCTAGGCCCAATAGGACCCGACTTTCATAGGGTCAAAGTTCACGAATTTGACACATTTCGGCCGCGAGAATTCCCTGTAACCGTTGCACCGAATTTCAAACCGCTCACACAGCACTTCCCATTCGGACACATGAACAATCCCCCGCAAGCGTTTTCTCGTAGCTCAATTTTTGACCCCGGCGCAAGCGACCGAAATTTCGATGGGGTCACCGAAATGGTGACTGAAATGGGCCAAACTTTGACCCCCGATATCTCGGGCCCTAATTGTCCGATCGACTTGAAATTTGAAACGTGGCCTAACAGGGTTTCGGCCTTCCTCCCCATGCCCCGCAGTCGCCCCTCACCAGGGGGGGTCCTCCCCTTTTCGCCGTAATGCTAAACCAAAAACTCGCGAATATCTCCGAAACGGTTCGATAGAATTGCGCAAATTTTGGTGTGAAAGGGCTCCCTATTCTTTCCTACAAACCCTCCAAATTTCGTGGTCCTAGCTTCAATAGTTTTTTTATGGCGAATTTTTGAAGGTTTAAAGAATAGGCCAAAAATCGAACGGAAATTCCCCGCAGAAACTCCGTTCGCGAATTTTAAAAATCCGAGATAGCCAAAATGTTGCTCTCGAAGAGTAGATCAATTTTAAAAAAAAAAGTTTCTCTCTAGGCCCAATAGGACCCGACTTTCATAGGGTCAAAGTTCACGAATTTGACACATTTCGGCCGCGAGAATTCCCTGTAACCGTTGCACCGAATTTCAAACCGCTCACACAGCACTTCCCATTCGGACACATGAACAATCCCCCGCAAGCGTTTTCTCGTAGCTCAATTTTTGACCCCGGCGCAAGGGACCGAAATTTCGTTGGGGTCACCGAAATGGTGACTGAAATGGGCCAAACTTTGACCCCCGATATCTCCGGCCCTAATTGTCCGATCGACTTGAAATTTGAAACGTGGCCTAACAGGGTTTCGGCCTTCCTCCCCATGCCCCGCAGTCGCCCCTCACCAGGGGGGGTCCCCCCCTTTTCGCCGTAATGCTAAAACAAAAACTCGCGAATATCTCCGAAACGGTTCGATAGAATTGCGCAAATTTTGGTGTGAAAGGGCTCCCTATTCTTTCCTACAAACCCTCCAAATTTCGTGGTCCTAGCTTCAATAGTTTTTTTATGGCGAATTTTTGAAGGTTTAAAGAATAGGCCAAAAATCGAACGGAAATTCCCCGCAGAAACTCCGTTCGCGAATTTTAAAAATCCGAGATAGCCAAAATGTTGCTCTCGAAGAGTAGATCAATTTTAAAAAAAAAAGTTTCTCTCTAGGCCCAATAGGACCCGACTTTCATAGGGTCAAAGTTCACGAATTTGACACATTTCGGCCGCGAGAATTCCCTGTAACCGTTGCACCGAATTTCAAACCGCTCACACAGCACTTCCCATTCGGACACATGAACAATCCCCCGCAAGCGTTTTCTCGTAGCTCAATTTTTGACCCCGGCGCAAGGGACCGAAATTTCGATGGGGTCACCGAAATGGTGACTGAAATGGGCCAAACTTTGACCCCCGATATCTCGGGCCCTAATTGTCCGATCGACTTGAAATTTGAAACGTGGCCTAACAGGGTTTCGGCCTTCCTCCCCATGCCCCGCAGTCGCCCCTCACCAGGGGGGGTCCCCCCCTTTTCGCCGTAATGCTAAAACAAAAACTCGCGAATATCTCCGAAACGGTTCGATAGAATTGCGCAAATTTTGGTGTGAAAGGGCTCCCTATTCTTTCCTACAAACCCTCCAAATTTCGTGGTCCTAGCTTCAATAGTTTTTTTATGGCGAATTTTTGAATGTTTAAAGAATAGGCCAAAAATCGAACGGAAATTCCCCGCAGAAACTCCCTTCGCGAATTTTAAAAATCCGAGATAGCCAAAATGTTGCTCTCGAAGAGTAGATCAATTTAAAAAAAAAAAGTTTCTCTCCAGGCCCAATAGGACCCGAATTTGATAGGGTCAAAGTTTCGAAATTTGACACATGAACATCGAATTTTTGCTCCGCTACCGTTACTATTGAAGCTCCCATTAACTATGCATTGGAAGTGCGGTCAATGACCCCAGGTCGCAAAAATTGAGATAGGAGGAAATGCTTTAATAGCCTTCATCAGACCCCTAAATGCGAGGTACAACGTAAGCGGTTTGAAATTCCGTCCGGCGTTTCTCGCAAATTTGACGTTACACCAAGAGAAATTATGAAGCGATTTTGAATCCTCTTGCTGCAATCGAATGCATTCCGGGGACTAAAGACGCTGATAAAGATTCAGACCGATATCTTCATTTAAACGGTTTGCTCCCATACACTTAACATTGAATATAGGGTCGAACCATGAAGTCGCAAAAATTGAGATAGGAGGAAATGCGTTTATAGGCATGTTCAGTCCCCTAAATGCGAGGTTCTGTGAAAGCGGTTTCAAAATCCGTGCAGCCGTTCCCTTAAAATTCGAAAGCATATGCGAAAACGCGTTATCTCGCGGAGAAACGACGATTTCGCACATTTAACGTTATACGAAGGGAACTAATGAAGCGATTTTGAATCCTCTTGCTGCAATCGAATGCATTCCGGGGACTAAAGACGCTGATAAAGTTTCAGGCCGATATCTTTATTTAAACGGTTTGCTCCCATACACTTAACATTGAATATAGGGTCGAACCATGAAGTCGCAAAAATTGAGATAGGAGGAAATGCGTTTATAGGCATGTTCAGTCCCCTAAATGCGAGGTTCTGTGAAAGCGGTTTCAAAATCCGTGCAGCCGTTCCCTTACAATTCGAAAGCATATGCGAAAACGCGTTTTCTCCCCGAGAAACGACGATTTCGCACATTTAACGTTATACGAAGAGAACTAATGAAGCGATTTTGAATCCTCTTGCTGCAATCGAATGCATTCCGGGGACTAAAGACGCTGATAAAGTTTCAGGCCGATATCTTTATTTAAACGGTTTGCTCCCATACACTTAACATTGAATATAGGGTCTTACCATGAAGTCGCAAAAATTGAGATAGGAGGAAATGCTTTTATAGGCTTGTTCAGTCCCCTAAATGCGAGGTTCTGTGAAAGCGGTTTCAAAATCCGTGCAGCCGTTCCCTTAAAATTCGAAAGCATATGCGAAAACGCGTTTTCTCGCGGAGAAACGACGATTTCGCACATTTAACGTTATACGAAGAGAACTAATGAAGCGATTTTGAATGCTCTTGCTGCAATCGAATGCATTCCGGGGACTAAAGACGCTGATAAAGTTTCAGGCCGATATCTTTATTTAAACGGTTCGCTCCCATACACTTAACATTGAATATAGGGTCGAACCATGAAGTCGCAAAAATTGAGATAGGAGGAAATGCGTTTATAGGCATGTTCAGTCCCCTAAATGCGAGGTTCTGTGAAAGCGGTTTCAAAATCCGTGCAGCCGTTCCCTTAAAATTCGAAAGCATATGCGAAAACGCGTTTTCTCGCGGAGAAACGACGATTTCGCACATTTAACGTTATACGAAGAGAACTAATGAAGCGATTTTGAATGCTCTTGCTGCAATCGAATGCATTCCGGGGACTAAAGACGCTGATAAAGTTTCAGGCCGATATCTTTATTTAAACGGTTCGCTCCCATACACTTAACATTGAATATAGGGTCGAACCATGAAGTCGCAAAAATTGAGATAGGAGGAAATGCGTTTATAGGCATGTTCAGTCCCCTAAATGCGAGGTTCTGTGAAAGCGGTTTCAAAATCCGTGCAGCCGTTCCCTTAAAATTCGAAAGCATATGCGAAAACGCGTTTTCTCGCGGAGAAACGACGATTTCGCACATTTAACGTTATACGAAGAGAACTAATGAAGCGATTTTGAATCCTCTTGCTGCAATCGAATGCATTCCGGGGACTAAAGACCCTGATAAAGTTTCAGGCCGATATCTTTATTTAAACGGTTTGCTCCCATACACTTAACATTGAATATAGGGTCGTACCATGAAGTCGCAAAAATTGAGATAGGAGGAAATGCTTTTATAGGCTTGTTCAGTCCCCTAAATGCGAGGTTCTGTGAAAGCGGTTTCAAAATCCGTGCAGCCGTTCCCTTAAAATTCGAAAGCATATGCGAAAACGCGTTTTCTCGCCGAGAAACGACGATTTCGCACATTTAACGTTATACGAAGAGAACTAATGAAGCGATTTTGAATGCTCTTGCTGCAATCGAATGCATTCCGGGGACTAAAGACGCTGATAAAGTTTCAGGCCGATATCTTTATTTAAACGGTTCGCTCCCATACACTTAACATTGAATATAGGGTCGAACCATGAAGTCGCAAAAATTGAGATAGGAGGAAATGCGTTTATAGGCATGTTCAGTCCCCTAAATGCGAGGTTCTGTGAAAGCGGTTTCAAAATCCGTGCAGCCGTTCCCTTAAAATTCGAAAGCATATGCGAAAACGCGTTTTCTCACCGAGAAACGACGATTTCGCACATTTAACGTTATACGAAGAGAACTAATGAAGCGATTTTGAATCCTCTTGCTGCAATCGAATGCATTCCGGGGACTAAAGACGCTGATAAAGTTTCAAGCCGATATCTTTATTTAAACGGTTTGCTCCCATACACTTAACATTGAATATAGGGTCGGACCATGAAGTCGCAAAAATTGAGTTGGGAGGAAATGCCTTTGTAGGTTTAATTAGGTCCATAAATGGGAGGTACTGTGTGAGCGGTTTTAAATTCGGAGCAACGGTTACAGGGAATTCTCGCGGCCGAAATGTGTCAAATTCGTGAACTTTGACCCTATGAAAGTCGGGTCCTATTGGGCCTAGAGAGAAACTTTTTTTTTTAAAATTGATCTACTCTTCGAGAGCAACATTTTGGCTATCTCGGATTTTTAAAATTCGCGAAGGGAGTTTCTGCGGGGAATTTCCGTTCGATTTTTGGCCTATTCTTTAAACCTTCAAAAATTCGCCATAAAAAAACTATTGAAGCTAGGACCACGAAATTTGGAGGGTTTGTAGGAAAGAATAGGGAGCCCTTTCACACCAAAATTTGCGCAATTCTATCGAACCGTTTCGGAGATATTCGCGAGTTTTTGTTTTAGCATTACGGCGAAAAGGGGGGGACCCCCCCTGGTGAGGGGCGACTGCGGGGCATGGGGAGGAAGGCCGAAACCCTGTTAGGCCACGTTTCAAATTTCAAGTCGATCGGACAATTAGGGCCCGAGATATCGGGGGTCAAAGTTTGGCCCATTTCAGTCACCATTTCGGTGACCCCATCGAAATTTCGGTCGCTTGCGCCGGGGTCAAAAATTGAGCTACGAGAAAACGCTTGCGGGGGATTGTTCATGTGTCCGAATGGTAAGTGCTGTGTGAGCGGTTTGAAATTCGGTGCAACGGTTACAGGGAATTCTCGCGGCCGAAATGTGTCAAATTCGTGAACTTTGACCCTATGAAAGTCGGGTCCTATTGGGCCTAGAGAGAAACTTTTTTTTTTAAAATTGATCTACTCTTCGAGAGCAACATTTTGGCTATCTCGGATTTTTAAAATTCGCGAAGGGAGTTTCTGCGGGGAATTTCCGTTCGATTTTTGGCCTATTTTTTAAACCTTCAAAAATTCGCCATAAAAAAACTATTAAAGCTAGGACCACGAAATTTGGAGGGTTTGTAGGAAAGAATAGGGAGCCCTTTCACACCAAAATTTGCGCAATTCTATCGAACCGTTTCGGAGATATTCGCGAGTTTTTGTTTTAGCATTACGGCGAAAAGGGGGGGACCCCCCCTGGTGAGGGGCGACTGCGGGGCATGGGGAGGAAGGCCGAAACCCTGTTAGGCCACGTTTCAAATTTCAAGTCGATCGGACAATTAGGGCCCGAGATATCGGGGGTCAAAGTTTGGCCCATTTCAGTCACCATTTCCGTGACCCCATCGAAATTTCGGTCGCTTGCGCCGGGGTCAAAAATTGAGCTACGAGAAAACGCTTGCGGGGGCTTGTTCATGTGTCCGAATGGGAAGTGCTGTGTGAGCGGTTTGAAATTCGGTGCAACGGTTACAGGGAATTCTCGCGGCCGAAATGTGTCAAATTCGTGAACTTTGACCCTATGAAAGTCGGGTCCTATTGGGCCTAGAGAGAAACTTTTTTTTTTAAAATTGATCTACTCTTCGAGAGCAACATTTTGGCTATCTCGGATTTTTAAAATTCGCGAAGGGAGTTTCTGCGGGGAATTTCCGTTCGATTTTTGGCCTATTCTTTAAACCTTCAAAAATTCGCCATAAAAAAACTATTGAAGCTAGGACCACGAAATTTGGAGGGTTTGTAGGAAAGAATAGGGAGCCCTTTCACACCAAAATTTGCGCAATTCTATCGAACCGTTTCGGAGATATTCGCGAGTTTTTGTTTTAGCATTACGGCGAAAAGGGGGGGACCCCCCCTGGTGAGGGGCGACTGCGGGGCATGGGGAGGAAGGCCGAAACCCTGTTAGGCCACGTTTCAAATTTCAAGTCGATCGGACAATTAGGGCCCGAGATATCGGGGGTCAAAGTTTGGCCCATTTCAGTCACCATTTCGGTGACCCCATCGAAATTTCGGTCGCTTGCGCCGGGGTCAAAAATTGAGCTACGAGAAAACGCTTGCGGGGGATTGTTCATGTGTCCGAATGGGAAGTGCTGTGTGAGCGGTTTGAAATTCGGTGCAACGGTTACAGGGAATTCTCGCGGCCGAAATGTGTCAAATTCGTGAACTTTGACCCTATGAAAGTCGGGTCCTATTGGGCCTAGAGAGAAACTTTTTTTTTTAAAATTGATCTACTCTTCGAGAGCAACATTTTGGCTATCTCGGATTTTTAAAATTCGCGAAGGGAGTTTCTGCGGGGAATTTCCGTTCGATTTTTGGCCTATTCTTTAAACCTTCAAAAATTCGCCATAAAAAAACTATTGAAGCTAGGACCACGAAATTTGGAGGGTTTGTAGGAAAGAATAGGGAGCCCTTTCACACCAAAATTTGCGCAATTCTATCGAACCGTTTCGGAGATATTCGCGAGTTTTTGTTTTAGCATTACGGCGAAAAGGGGGGGACCCCCCCTGGTGAGGGGCGACTGCGGGGCATGGGGAGGAAGGCCGAAACCCTGTTAGGCCACGTTTCAAATTTCAAGTCGATCGGACAATTAGGGCCCGAGATATCGGGGGTCAAAGTTTGGCCCATTTCAGTCACCATTTCGGTGACCCCATCGAAATTTCGGTCGCTTGCGCCGAGGTCAAAAATTGAGCTACGAGAAAACGCTTGCGGGGGATTGTTCATGTGTCCGAATGGTAAGTGCTGTGTGAGCGGTTTGAAATTCGGTGCAACGGTTACAGGGAATTCTCGCGGCCGAAATGTGTCAAATTCGTGAACTTTGACCCTATGAAAGTCGGGTCCTATTGGGCCTAGAGAGAAACTTTTTTTTTTAAAATTGATCTACTCTTCGAGAGCAACATTTTGGCTATCTCGGATTTTTAAAATTCGCGAAGGGAGTTTCTGCGGGGAATTTCCGTTCGATTTTTGGCCTATTCTTTAAACCTTCAAAAATTCGCCATAAAAAAACTATTGAAGCTAGGACCACGAAATTTGGAGGGTTTGTAGGAAAGAATAGGGAGCCCTTTCACACCAAAATTTGCGCAATTCTATCAAACCGTTTCGGAGATATTCGCGAGTTTTTGTTTTAGCATTACGGCGAAAAGGGGGGGACCCCCCCTGGTGAGGGGCGACTGCGGGGCATGGGGAGGAAGGCCGAAACCCTGTTAGGCCACGTTTCAAATTTCAAGTCGATCGGACAATTAGGGCCCGAGATATCGGGGGTCAAAGTTTGGCCCATTTCAGTCACCATTTCCGTGACCCCATCGAAATTTCGGTCGCTTGCGCCGGGGTCAAAAATTGAGCTACGAGAAAACGCTTGCGGGGGATTGTTCATGTGTCCGAATGGTAAGTGCTGTGTGAGCGGTTTGAAATTCGGTGCAACGGTTACAGGGAATTCTCGCGGCCGAAATGTGTCAAATTCGTGAACTTTGACCCTATGAAAGTCGGGTCCTATTGGGCCTAGAGAGAAACTTTTTTTTTTAAAATTGATCTACTCTTCGAGAGCAACATTTTGGCTATCTCGGATTTTTAAAATTCGCGAAGGGAGTTTCTGCGGGGAATTTCCGTTCGATTTTTGGCCTATTCTTTAAACCTTCAAAAATTCGCCATAAAAAAACTATTGAAGCTAGGACCACGAAATTTGGAGGGTTTGTAGGAAAGAATAGGGAGCCCTTTCACACCAAAATTTGCGCAATTCTATCGAACCGTTTCGGAGATATTCGCGAGTTTTTGTTTTAGCATTACGGCGAAAAGGGGGGGACCCCCCCTGGTGAGGGGCGACTGCGGGGCATGGGGAGGAAGGCCGAAACCCTGTTAGGCCACGTTTCAAATTTCAAGTCGATCGGACAATTAGGGCCCGAGATATCGGGGGTCAAAGTTTGGCCCATTTCAGTCACCATTTCGGTGACCCCATCGAAATTTCGGTCGCTTGCGCCGGGCTCAAAAATTGAGCTACGAGAAAACGCTTGCGGGGGATTGTTCATGTGTCCGAATGCGAAGTGCTGTGTGAGCGGTTTGAAATTCGGTGCAACGGTTACAGGGAATTCTCGCGGCCGAAATGTGTCAAATTCGTGAACTTTGACCCTATGAAAGTCGGGTCCTATTGGGCCTAGAGAGAAACTTTTTTTTTTAAAATTGATCTACTCTTCGAGAGCAACATTTTGGCTATCTCGGATTTTTAAAATTCGCGAAGGGAGTTTCTGCGGGGAATTTCCGTTCGATTTTTGGCCTATTCTTTAAACCTTCAAAAATTCGCCATAAAAAAACTATTGAAGCTAGGACCACGAAATTTGGAGGGTTTGTAGGAAAGAATAGGGAGCCCTTTCACACCAAAATTTGCGCAATTCTATCGAACCGTTTCGGAGATATTCGCGAGTTTTTGTTTTAGCATTACGGCGAAAAGGGGGGGACCCCCCCTGGTGAGGGGCGACTGCGGGGCATGGGGAGGAAGGCCGAAACCCTGTTAGGCCACGTTTCAAATTTCAAGTCGATCGGACAATTAGGGCCCGAGATATCGGGGGTCAAAGTTTGGCCCATTTCAGTCACCATTTCCGTGACCCCATCGAAATTTCGGTCGCTTGCGCCGGGGTCAAAAATTGAGCTACGAGAAAACGCTTGCGGGGGATTGTTCATGTGTCCGAATGGGAAGTGCTGTGTGAGCGGTTTGAAATTCGGTGCAACGGTTACAGGGAATTCTCGCGGCCGAAATGTGTCAAATTCGTGAACTTTGACCCTATGAAAGTCGGGTCCTATTGGGCCTAGAGAGAAACTTTTTTTTTTAAAATTGATCTACTCTTCGAGAGCAACATTTTGGCTATCTCGGATTTTTAAAATTCGCGAAGGGAGTTTCTGCGGGGAATTTCCGTTCGATTTTTGGCCTATTCTTTAAACCTTCAAAAATTCGCCATAAAAAAACTATTGAAGCTAGGACCACGAAATTTGGAGGGTTTGTAGGAAAGAATAGGGAGCCCTTTCACACCAAAATTTGCGCAATTCTATCGAACCGTTTCGGAGATATTCGCGAGTTTTTGTTTTAGCATTACGGCGAAAAGGGGGGGACCCCCCCTGGTGAGGGGCGACTGCGGGGCATGGGGAGGAAGGCCGAAACCCTGTTAGGCCACGTTTCAAATTTCAAGTCGATCGGACAATTAGGGCCCGAGATATCGGGGGTCAAAGTTTGGCCCATTTCAGTCACCATTTCGGTGACCCCATCGAAATTTCGGTCGCTTGCGCCGGGCTCAAAAATTGAGCTACGAGAAAACGCTTGCGGGGGATTGTTCATGTGTCCGAATGCGAAGTGCTGTGTGAGCGGTTTGAAATTCGGTGCAACGGTTACAGGGAATTCTCGCGGCCGAAATGTGTCAAATTCGTGAACTTTGACCCTATGAAAGTCGGGTCCTATTGGGCCTAGAGAGAAACTTTTTTTTTTAAAATTGATCTACTCTTCGAGAGCAACATTTTGGCTATCTCGGATTTTTAAAATTCGCGAAGGGAGTTTCTGCGGGGAATTTCCGTTCGATTTTTGGCCTATTCTTTAAACCTTCAAAAATTCGCCATAAAAAAACTATTGAAGCTAGGACCACGAAATTTGGAGGGTTTGTAGGAAAGAATAGGGAGCCCTTTCACACCAAAATTTGCGCAATTCTATCGAACCGTTTCGGAGATATTCGCGAGTTTTTGTTTTAGCATTACGGCGAAAAGGGGGGGACCCCCCCTGGTGAGGGGCGACTGCGGGGCATGGGGAGGAAGGCCGAAACCCTGTTAGGCCACGTTTCAAATTTCAAGTCGATCGGACAATTAGGGCCCGAGATATCGGGGGTCAAAGTTTGGCCCATTTCAGTCACCATTTCGGTGACCCCATCGAAATTTCGGTCGCTTGCGCCGGGGTCAAAAATTGAGCTACGAGAAAACGCTTGCGGGGGATTGTTCATGTGTCCGAATGGTAAGTGCTGTGTGAGCGGTTTGAAATTCGGTGCAACGGTTACAGGGAATTCTCGCGGCCGAAATGTGTCAAATTCGTGAACTTTGACCCTATGAAAGTCGGGTCCTATTGGGCCTAGAGAGAAACTTTTTTTTTTAAAATTGATCTACTCTTCGAGAGCAACATTTTGGCTATCTCGGATTTTTAAAATTCGCGAAGGGAGTTTCTGCGGGGAATTTCCGTTCGATTTTTGGCCTATTTTTTAAACCTTCAAAAATTCGCCATAAAAAAACTATTAAAGCTAGGACCACGAAATTTGGAGGGTTTGTAGGAAAGAATAGGGAGCCCTTTCACACCAAAATTTGCGCAATTCTATCGAACCGTTTCGGAGATATTCGCGAGTTTTTGTTTTAGCATTACGGCGAAAAGGGGGGGACCCCCCCTGGTGAGGGGCGACTGCGGGGCATGGGGAGGAAGGCCGAAACCCTGTTAGGCCACGTTTCAAATTTCAAGTCGATCGGACAATTAGGGCCCGAGATATCGGGGGTCAAAGTTTGGCCCATTTCAGTCACCATTTCCGTGACCCCATCGAAATTTCGGTCGCTTGCGCCGGGGTCAAAAATTGAGCTACGAGAAAACGCTTGCGGGGGATTGTTCATGTGTCCGAATGGGAAGTGCTGTGTGAGCGGTTTGAAATTCGGTGCAACGGTTACAGGGAATTCTCGCGGCCGAAATGTGTCAAATTCGTGAACTTTGACCCTATGAAAGTCGGGTCCTATTGGGCCTAGAGAGAAACTTTTTTTTTTAAATTGATGTACTCTTCGAGAGCAACATTTTGGCTATCTCGGATTTTTAAAATTCGCGAAGGGAGTTTCTGCGGGGAATTTCCGTACGATTTTTGGCCTATTCTTTAAACCTTCAAAAATTCGCCATAAAAAAACTATTGAAGCTAGGACCACGAAATTTCGAGGGTTTGTAGGAAAGAATAGGGAGCCCTTTCACACCAAAATTTGCGCAATTCTATCGAACCGTTTCGGAGATATTCGCGAGTTTTTGTTTTAGCATTACGGCGAAAAGGGGGGGACCCCCCCTGGTGAGGGGCGACTGCGGGGCATGGGGAGGAAGGCCGAAACCCTGTTAGGCCACGTTTCAAATTTCAAGTCGATCGGACAATTAGGGCCCGAGATATGGGGGGTCAAATTTTGGCCCATTTCAGTCACCATTTCCGTTGACGCCGGCGCAAGCGACCGAAATTTCGATGGGGTCACGGAAAGGGTCACGGAAATGGGCCAAACTTTGACCCCCGATATCTCGGGCCCTAATTGTCCGATCGACTTGAAATTTGAAACGTGGCCTAACAGGGTTTCGGCCTTCCTCCCCATGCCCCGCAGTCGCCCCTCACCAGGGGGGGTCCCCCCCTTTTCGCCGTAATGCTAAAACAAAAACTCGCGAATATCTCCGAAACGGTTCGATAGAATTGCGCAAATTTTGGTGTGAAAGGGCTCCCTATTCTTTCCTACAAACCCTCCAAATTTCGTGGTCCTAGCTTCAATAGTTTTTTTATGGCGAATTTTTGAAGGTTTAAAGAATAGGCCAAAAATCGAACGGAAATTCCCCGCAGAAACTCCCTTCGCGAATTTTAAAAATCCGAGATAGCCAAAATGTTGCTCTCGAAGAGTAGATCAATTTTAAAAAAAAAAGTTTCTCTCTAGGCCCATCAGGACCCGACTTTCATAGGGTCAAAGTTCACGAATTTGACACATTTCGGCCGCGAGAATTCCCTGTAACCGTTGCACCGAATTTCAAACCGCTCACACAGCACTTACCATTCGGACACATGAACAATCCCCCGCAAGCGTTTTCTCGTAGCTCAATTTTTGACCCCGGCGCAAGCGACCGAAATTTCGATGGGGTCACCGAAATGGTGACTGAAATGGGCCAAACTTTGACCCTCGATATCTCGGGCCCTAATTGTCCGATCGACTTGAAATTTGAAACGTGGTCTAACAGGGTTTCGGCCTTCCTCCCCATGCCCCGCAGTCGCCCCTCACCAGGGGGGGTCCCCCCCTTTTCGCCGTAATGCTAAACCAAAAACTCGCGAATATCTCCGAAACGGTTCGATAGAATTGCGCAAATTTTGGTGTGAAAGGGCTCCCTATTCTTTCCTACAAACCCTCCAAATTTCGTGGTCCTAGCTTCAATAGTTTTTTTATGGCGAATTTTTGAAGGTTTAAAGAATAGGCCAAAAATCGAACGGAAATTCCCCGCAGAAACTCCCTTCGCGAATTTTAAAAATCCGAGATAGCCAAAATGTTGCTCTCGAAGAGTAGATCAATTTAAAAAAAAAAAGTTTCTCTCTAGGCCCAATAGGACCCGACTTTCATAGGGTCAAAGTTCACGAATTTGACACATTTCGGCCGCGAGAATTCCCTGTAACCGTTGCACCGAATTTCAAACCGCTCACACAGCACTTCCCATTCGGACACATGAACAATCCCCCGCAAGCGTTTTCTCGTAGCTCAATTTTTGACCCCGGCGCAAGCGACCGAAATTTCGATGGGGTCACCGAAATGGTGACTGAAATGGGCCAAACTTTGACCCCCGATATCTCGGGCCCTAATTGTCCGATCGACTTGAAATTTGAAACGTGGCCTAACAGGGTTTCGGCCTTCCTCCCCATGCCCCGCAGTCGCCCCTCACCAGGGGGGGTCCCCCCTTTTCGCCGTAATGCTAAACCAAAAACTCGCGAATATCTCCGAAACGGTTCGATAGAATTGCGCAAATTTTGGTGTGAAAGGGCTCCCTATTCTTTCCTACAAACCCTCCAAATTTCGTGGTCCTAGCTTCAATAGTTTTTTTTATGGCGAATTTTTGAAGGTTTAAAGAATAGGCCAAAAATCGAACGGAAATTCCCCGCAGAAACTCCCGTCGCGAATTTTAAAAATCCGAGATAGCCAAAATGTTGCTCTCGAAGAGTAGATCAATTTTAAAAAAAAAAGTTTCTCTCTAGGCCCAATAGGACCCGACTTTCATAGGGTCAAAGTTCACGAATTTGACACATTTCGGCCGCGAGAATTCCCTGTAACCGTTGCACCGAATTTCAAACCGCTCACACAGCACTTCCCATTCGGACACATGAACAATCCCCCGCAAGCGTTTTCTCGTAGCTCAATTTTTGACCCCGGCGCAAGCGACCGAAATTTCGATGGGGTCACCGAAATGGTGACTGAAATGGGCCAAACTTTGACCCCCGATATCTCGGGCCCTAATTGTCCGATCGACTTGAAATTTGAAACGTGGCCTAACAGGGTTTCGGCCTTCCTCCCCATGCCCCGCAGTCGCCCCTCACCAGGGGGGGTCCTCCCCTTTTCGCCGTAATGCTAAACCAAAAACTCGCGAATATCTCCGAAACGGTTCGATAGAATTGCGCAAATTTTGGTGTGAAAGGGCTCCCTATTCTTTCCTACAAACCCTCCAAATTTCGTGGTCCTAGCTTCAATAGTTTTTTTATGGCGAATTTTTGAAGGTTTAAAGAATAGGCCAAAAATCGAACGGAAATTCCCCGCAGAAACTCCCTTCGCGAATTTTAAAAATCCGAGATAGCCAAAATGTTGCTCTCGAAGAGTAGATCAATTTAAAAAAAAAGTTTCTCTCTAGGCCCAATAGGACCCGACTTTCATAGGGTCAAAGTTCACGAATTTGACACATTTCGGCCGCGAGAATTCCCTGTAACCGTTGCACCGAATTTCAAACCGCTCACACAGCACTTCCCATTCGGACACATGAACAATCCCCCGCAAGCGTTTTCTCGTAGCTCAATTTTTGACCCCGGCGCAAGCGACCGAAATTTCGATGGGGTCACCGAAATGGTGACTGAAATGGGCCAAACTTTGACCCCCGATATCTCGGGCCCTAATTGTCCGATCGACTTGAAATTTGAAACGTGGCCTAACAGGGTTTCGGCCTTCCTCCCCATGCCCCGCAGTCGCCCCTCACCAGGGGGGGTCCTCCCCTTTTCGCCGTAATGCTAAACCAAAAACTCGCGAATATCTCCGAAACGGTTCGATAGAATTGCGCAAATTTTGGTGTGAAAGGGCTCCCTATTCTTTCCTACAAACCCTCCAAATTTCGTGGTCCTAGCTTCAATAGTTTTTTTATGGCGAATTTTTGAAGGTTTAAAGAATAGGCCAAAAATCGAACGGAAATTCCCCGCAGAAACTCCGTTCGCGAATTTTAAAAATCCGAGATAGCCAAAATGTTGCTCTCGAAGAGTAGATCAATTTTAAAAAAAAAAGTTTCTCTCTAGGCCCAATAGGACCCGACTTTCATAGGGTCAAAGTTCACGAATTTGACACATTTCGGCCGCGAGAATTCCCTGTAACCGTTGCACCGAATTTCAAACCGCTCACACAGCACTTCCCATTCGGACACATGAACAATCCCCCGCAAGCGTTTTCTCGTAGCTCAATTTTTGACCCCGGCGCAAGGGACCGAAATTTCGTTGGGGTCACCGAAATGGTGACTGAAATGGGCCAAACTTTGACCCCCGATATCTCCGGCCCTAATTGTCCGATCGACTTGAAATTTGAAACGTGGCCTAACAGGGTTTCGGCCTTCCTCCCCATGCCCCGCAGTCGCCCCTCACCAGGGGGGGTCCCCCCCTTTTCGCCGTAATGCTAAAACAAAAACTCGCGAATATCTCCGAAACGGTTCGATAGAATTGCGCAAATTTTGGTGTGAAAGGGCTCCCTATTCTTTCCTACAAACCCTCCAAATTTCGTGGTCCTAGCTTCAATAGTTTTTTTATGGCGAATTTTTGAAGGTTTAAAGAATAGGCCAAAAATCGAACGGAAATTCCCCGCAGAAACTCCGTTCGCGAATTTTAAAAATCCGAGATAGCCAAAATGTTGCTCTCGAAGAGTAGATCAATTTTAAAAAAAAAAGTTTCTCTCTAGGCCCAATAGGACCCGACTTTCATAGGGTCAAAGTTCACGAATTTGACACATTTCGGCCGCGAGAATTCCCTGTAACCGTTGCACCGAATTTCAAACCGCTCACACAGCACTTCCCATTCGGACACATGAACAATCCCCCGCAAGCGTTTTCTCGTAGCTCAATTTTTGACCCCGGCGCAAGGGACCGAAATTTCGATGGGGTCACCGAAATGGTGACTGAAATGGGCCAAACTTTGACCCCCGATATCTCGGGCCCTAATTGTCCGATCGACTTGAAATTTGAAACGTGGCCTAACAGGGTTTCGGCCTTCCTCCCCATGCCCCGCAGTCGCCCCTCACCAGGGGGGGTCCCCCCCTTTTCGCCGTAATGCTAAAACAAAAACTCGCGAATATCTCCGAAACGGTTCGATAGAATTGCGCAAATTTTGGTGTGAAAGGGCTCCCTATTCTTTCCTACAAACCCTCCAAATTTCGTGGTCCTAGCTTCAATAGTTTTTTTATGGCGAATTTTTGAATGTTTAAAGAATAGGCCAAAAATCGAACGGAAATTCCCCGCAGAAACTCCCTTCGCGAATTTTAAAAATCCGAGATAGCCAAAATGTTGCTCTCGAAGAGTAGATCAATTTAAAAAAAAAAAGTTTCTCTCCAGGCCCAATAGGACCCGAATTTGATAGGGTCAAAGTTTCGAAATTTGACACATGAACATCGAATTTTTGCTCCGCTACCGTTACTATTGAAGCTCCCATTAACTATGCATTGGAAGTGCGGTCAATGACCCCAGGTCGCAAAAATTGAGATAGGAGGAAATGCTTTAATAGCCTTCATCAGACCCCTAAATGCGAGGTACAACGTAAGCGGTTTGAAATTCCGTCCGGCGTTTCTCGCAAATTTGACGTTACACCAAGAGAAATTATGAAGCGATTTTGAATCCTCTTGCTGCAATCGAATGCATTCCGGGGACTAAAGACGCTGATAAAGATTCAGACCGATATCTTCATTTAAACGGTTTGCTCCCATACACTTAACATTGAATATAGGGTCGAACCATGAAGTCGCAAAAATTGAGATAGGAGGAAATGCGTTTATAGGCATGTTCAGTCCCCTAAATGCGAGGTTCTGTGAAAGCGGTTTCAAAATCCGTGCAGCCGTTCCCTTAAAATTCGAAAGCATATGCGAAAACGCGTTATCTCGCGGAGAAACGACGATTTCGCACATTTAACGTTATACGAAGGGAACTAATGAAGCGATTTTGAATCCTCTTGCTGCAATCGAATGCATTCCGGGGACTAAAGACGCTGATAAAGTTTCAGGCCGATATCTTTATTTAAACGGTTTGCTCCCATACACTTAACATTGAATATAGGGTCGAACCATGAAGTCGCAAAAATTGAGATAGGAGGAAATGCGTTTATAGGCATGTTCAGTCCCCTAAATGCGAGGTTCTGTGAAAGCGGTTTCAAAATCCGTGCAGCCGTTCCCTTACAATTCGAAAGCATATGCGAAAACGCGTTTTCTCCCCGAGAAACGACGATTTCGCACATTTAACGTTATACGAAGAGAACTAATGAAGCGATTTTGAATCCTCTTGCTGCAATCGAATGCATTCCGGGGACTAAAGACGCTGATAAAGTTTCAGGCCGATATCTTTATTTAAACGGTTTGCTCCCATACACTTAACATTGAATATAGGGTCTTACCATGAAGTCGCAAAAATTGAGATAGGAGGAAATGCTTTTATAGGCTTGTTCAGTCCCCTAAATGCGAGGTTCTGTGAAAGCGGTTTCAAAATCCGTGCAGCCGTTCCCTTAAAATTCGAAAGCATATGCGAAAACGCGTTTTCTCGCGGAGAAGAACGACGATTTCGCACATTTAACGTTATACGAAGAGAACTAATGAAGCGATTTTGAATGCTCTTGCTGCAATCGAATGCATTCCGGGGACTAAAGACGCTGATAAAGTTTCAGGCCGATATCTTTATTTAAACGGTTCGCTCCCATACACTTAACATTGAATATAGGGTCGAACCATGAAGTCGCAAAAATTGAGATAGGAGGAAATGCGTTTATAGGCATGTTCAGTCCCCTAAATGCGAGGTTCTGTGAAAGCGGTTTCAAAATCCGTGCAGCCGTTCCCTTAAAATTCGAAAGCATATGCGAAAACGCGTTTTCTCGCGGAGAAACGACGATTTCGCACATTTAACGTTATACGAAGAGAACTAATGAAGCGATTTTGAATGCTCTTGCTGCAATCGAATGCATTCCGGGGACTAAAGACGCTGATAAAGTTTCAGGCCGATATCTTTATTTAAACGGTTCGCTCCCATACACTTAACATTGAATATAGGGTCGAACCATGAAGTCGCAAAAATTGAGATAGGAGGAAATGCGTTTATAGGCATGTTCAGTCCCCTAAATGCGAGGTTCTGTGAAAGCGGTTTCAAAATCCGTGCAGCCGTTCCCTTAAAATTCGAAAGCATATGCGAAAACGCGTTTTCTCGCGGAGAAACGACGATTTCGCACATTTAACGTTATACGAAGAGAACTAATGAAGCGATTTTGAATCCTCTTGCTGCAATCGAATGCATTCCGGGGACTAAAGACCCTGATAAAGTTTCAGGCCGATATCTTTATTTAAACGGTTTGCTCCCATACACTTAACATTGAATATAGGGTCGTACCATGAAGTCGCAAAAATTGAGATAGGAGGAAATGCTTTTATAGGCTTGTTCAGTCCCCTAAATGCGAGGTTCTGTGAAAGCGGTTTCAAAATCCGTGCAGCCGTTCCCTTAAAATTCGAAAGCATATGCGAAAACGCGTTTTCTCGCCGAGAAACGACGATTTCGCACATTTAACGTTATACGAAGAGAACTAATGAAGCGATTTTGAATGCTCTTGCTGCAATCGAATGCATTCCGGGGACTAAAGACGCTGATAAAGTTTCAGGCCGATATCTTTATTTAAACGGTTCGCTCCCATACACTTAACATTGAATATAGGGTCGAACCATGAAGTCGCAAAAATTGAGATAGGAGGAAATGCGTTTATAGGCATGTTCAGTCCCCTAAATGCGAGGTTCTGTGAAAGCGGTTTCAAAATCCGTGCAGCCGTTCCCTTAAAATTCGAAAGCATATGCGAAAACGCGTTTTCTCACCGAGAAACGACGATTTCGCACATTTAACGTTATACGAAGAGAACTAATGAAGCGATTTTGAATCCTCTTGCTGCAATCGAATGCATTCCGGGGACTAAAGACGCTGATAAAGTTTCAAGCCGATATCTTTATTTAAACGGTTTGCTCCCATACACTTAACATTGAATATAGGGTCGGACCATGAAGTCGCAAAAATTGAGTTGGGAGGAAATGCCTTTGTAGGTTTAATTAGGTCCATAAATGGGAGGTACTGTGTGAGCGGTTTTAAATTCGGAGCAACGGTTACAGGGAATTCTCGCGGCCGAAATGTGTCAAATTCGTGAACTTTGACCCTATGAAAGTCGGGTCCTATTGGGCCTAGAGAGAAACTTTTTTTTTTAAAATTGATCTACTCTTCGAGAGCAACATTTTGGCTATCTCGGATTTTTAAAATTCGCGAAGGGAGTTTCTGCGGGGAATTTCCGTTCGATTTTTGGCCTATTCTTTAAACCTTCAAAAATTCGCCATAAAAAAACTATTGAAGCTAGGACCACGAAATTTGGAGGGTTTGTAGGAAAGAATAGGGAGCCCTTTCACACCAAAATTTGCGCAATTCTATCGAACCGTTTCGGAGATATTCGCGAGTTTTTGTTTTAGCATTACGGCGAAAAGGGGGGGACCCCCCCTGGTGAGGGGCGACTGCGGGGCATGGGGAGGAAGGCCGAAACCCTGTTAGGCCACGTTTCAAATTTCAAGTCGATCGGACAATTAGGGCCCGAGATATCGGGGGTCAAAGTTTGGCCCATTTCAGTCACCATTTCGGTGACCCCATCGAAATTTCGGTCGCTTGCGCCGGGGTCAAAAATTGAGCTACGAGAAAACGCTTGCGGGGGATTGTTCATGTGTCCGAATGGTAAGTGCTGTGTGAGCGGTTTGAAATTCGGTGCAACGGTTACAGGGAATTCTCGCGGCCGAAATGTGTCAAATTCGTGAACTTTGACCCTATGAAAGTCGGGTCCTATTGGGCCTAGAGAGAAACTTTTTTTTTTAAAATTGATCTACTCTTCGAGAGCAACATTTTGGCTATCTCGGATTTTTAAAATTCGCGAAGGGAGTTTCTGCGGGGAATTTCCGTTCGATTTTTGGCCTATTTTTTAAACCTTCAAAAATTCGCCATAAAAAAACTATTAAAGCTAGGACCACGAAATTTGGAGGGTTTGTAGGAAAGAATAGGGAGCCCTTTCACACCAAAATTTGCGCAATTCTATCGAACCGTTTCGGAGATATTCGCGAGTTTTTGTTTTAGCATTACGGCGAAAAGGGGGGGACCCCCCCTGGTGAGGGGCGACTGCGGGGCATGGGGAGGAAGGCCGAAACCCTGTTAGGCCACGTTTCAAATTTCAAGTCGATCGGACAATTAGGGCCCGAGATATCGGGGGTCAAAGTTTGGCCCATTTCAGTCACCATTTCCGTGACCCCATCGAAATTTCGGTCGCTTGCGCCGGGGTCAAAAATTGAGCTACGAGAAAACGCTTGCGGGGGATTGTTCATGTGTCCGAATGGGAAGTGCTGTGTGAGCGGTTTGAAATTCGGTGCAACGGTTACAGGGAATTCTCGCGGCCGAAATGTGTCAAATTCGTGAACTTTGACCCTATGAAAGTCGGGTCCTATTGGGCCTAGAGAGAAACTTTTTTTTTTAAAATTGATCTACTCTTCGAGAGCAACATTTTGGCTATCTCGGATTTTTAAAATTCGCGAAGGGAGTTTCTGCGGGGAATTTCCGTTCGATTTTTGGCCTATTCTTTAAACCTTCAAAAATTCGCCATAAAAAAACTATTGAAGCTAGGACCACGAAATTTGGAGGGTTTGTAGGAAAGAATAGGGAGCCCTTTCACACCAAAATTTGCGCAATTCTATCGAACCGTTTCGGAGATATTCGCGAGTTTTTGTTTTAGCATTACGGCGAAAAGGGGGGGACCCCCCCTGGTGAGGGGCGACTGCGGGGCATGGGGAGGAAGGCCGAAACCCTGTTAGGCCACGTTTCAAATTTCAAGTCGATCGGACAATTAGGGCCCGAGATATCGGGGGTCAAAGTTTGGCCCATTTCAGTCACCATTTCGGTGACCCCATCGAAATTTCGGTCGCTTGCGCCGGGGTCAAAAATTGAGCTACGAGAAAACGCTTGCGGGGGATTGTTCATGTGTCCGAATGGGAAGTGCTGTGTGAGCGGTTTGAAATTCGGTGCAACGGTTACAGGGAATTCTCGCGGCCGAAATGTGTCAAATTCGTGAACTTTGACCCTATGAAAGTCGGGTCCTATTGGGCCTAGAGAGAAACTTTTTTTTTTAAAATTGATCTACTCTTCGAGAGCAACATTTTGGCTATCTCGGATTTTTAAAATTCGCGAAGGGAGTTTCTGCGGGGAATTTCCGTTCGATTTTTGGCCTATTCTTTAAACCTTCAAAAATTCGCCATAAAAAAACTATTGAAGCTAGGACCACGAAATTTGGAGGGTTTGTAGGAAAGAATAGGGAGCCCTTTCACACCAAAATTTGCGCAATTCTATCGAACCGTTTCGGAGATATTCGCGAGTTTTTGTTTTAGCATTACGGCGAAAAGGGGGGGACCCCCCCTGGTGAGGGGCGACTGCGGGGCATGGGGAGGAAGGCCGAAACCCTGTTAGGCCACGTTTCAAATTTCAAGTCGATCGGACAATTAGGGCCCGAGATATCGGGGGTCAAAGTTTGGCCCATTTCAGTCACCATTTCGGTGACCCCATCGAAATTTCGGTCGCTTGCGCCGAGGTCAAAAATTGAGCTACGAGAAAACGCTTGCGGGGGATTGTTCATGTGTCCGAATGGTAAGTGCTGTGTGAGCGGTTTGAAATTCGGTGCAACGGTTACAGGGAATTCTCGCGGCCGAAATGTGTCAAATTCGTGAACTTTGACCCTATGAAAGTCGGGTCCTATTGGGCCTAGAGAGAAACTTTTTTTTTTAAAATTGATCTACTCTTCGAGAGCAACATTTTGGCTATCTCGGATTTTTAAAATTCGCGAAGGGAGTTTCTGCGGGGAATTTCCGTTCGATTTTTGGCCTATTCTTTAAACCTTCAAAAATTCGCCATAAAAAAACTATTGAAGCTAGGACCACGAAATTTGGAGGGTTTGTAGGAAAGAATAGGGAGCCCTTTCACACCAAAATTTGCGCAATTCTATCAAACCGTTTCGGAGATATTCGCGAGTTTTTGTTTTAGCATTACGGCGAAAAGGGGGGGACCCCCCCTGGTGAGGGGCGACTGCGGGGCATGGGGAGGAAGGCCGAAACCCTGTTAGGCCACGTTTCAAATTTCAAGTCGATCGGACAATTAGGGCCCGAGATATCGGGGGTCAAAGTTTGGCCCATTTCAGTCACCATTTCCGTGACCCCATCGAAATTTCGGTCGCTTGCGCCGGGGTCAAAAATTGAGCTACGAGAAAACGCTTGCGGGGGATTGTTCATGTGTCCGAATGGTAAGTGCTGTGTGAGCGGTTTGAAATTCGGTGCAACGGTTACAGGGAATTCTCGCGGCCGAAATGTGTCAAATTCGTGAACTTTGACCCTATGAAAGTCGGGTCCTATTGGGCCTAGAGAGAAACTTTTTTTTTTAAAATTGATCTACTCTTCGAGAGCAACATTTTGGCTATCTCGGATTTTTAAAATTCGCGAAGGGAGTTTCTGCGGGGAATTTCCGTTCGATTTTTGGCCTATTCTTTAAACCTTCAAAAATTCGCCATAAAAAAACTATTGAAGCTAGGACCACGAAATTTGGAGGGTTTGTAGGAAAGAATAGGGAGCCCTTTCACACCAAAATTTGCGCAATTCTATCGAACCGTTTCGGAGATATTCGCGAGTTTTTGTTTTAGCATTACGGCGAAAAGGGGGGGACCCCCCCTGGTGAGGGGCGACTGCGGGGCATGGGGAGGAAGGCCGAAACCCTGTTAGGCCACGTTTCAAATTTCAAGTCGATCGGACAATTAGGGCCCGAGATATCGGGGGTCAAAGTTTGGCCCATTTCAGTCACCATTTCGGTGACCCCATCGAAATTTCGGTCGCTTGCGCCGGGCTCAAAAATTGAGCTACGAGAAAACGCTTGCGGGGGATTGTTCATGTGTCCGAATGCGAAGTGCTGTGTGAGCGGTTTGAAATTCGGTGCAACGGTTACAGGGAATTCTCGCGGCCGAAATGTGTCAAATTCGTGAACTTTGACCCTATGAAAGTCGGGTCCTATTGGGCCTAGAGAGAAACTTTTTTTTTTAAAATTGATCTACTCTTCGAGAGCAACATTTTGGCTATCTCGGATTTTTAAAATTCGCGAAGGGAGTTTCTGCGGGGAATTTCCGTTCGATTTTTGGCCTATTCTTTAAACCTTCAAAAATTCGCCATAAAAAAACTATTGAAGCTAGGACCACGAAATTTGGAGGGTTTGTAGGAAAGAATAGGGAGCCCTTTCACACCAAAATTTGCGCAATTCTATCGAACCGTTTCGGAGATATTCGCGAGTTTTTGTTTTAGCATTACGGCGAAAAGGGGGGGACCCCCCCTGGTGAGGGGCGACTGCGGGGCATGGGGAGGAAGGCCGAAACCCTGTTAGGCCACGTTTCAAATTTCAAGTCGATCGGACAATTAGGGCCCGAGATATCGGGGGTCAAAGTTTGGCCCATTTCAGTCACCATTTCCGTGACCCCATCGAAATTTCGGTCGCTTGCGCCGGGGTCAAAAATTGAGCTACGAGAAAACGCTTGCGGGGGATTGTTCATGTGTCCGAATGGGAAGTGCTGTGTGAGCGGTTTGAAATTCGGTGCAACGGTTACAGGGAATTCTCGCGGCCGAAATGTGTCAAATTCGTGAACTTTGACCCTATGAAAGTCGGGTCCTATTGGGCCTAGAGAGAAACTTTTTTTTTTAAAATTGATCTACTCTTCGAGAGCAACATTTTGGCTATCTCGGATTTTTAAAATTCGCGAAGGGAGTTTCTGCGGGGAATTTCCGTTCGATTTTTGGCCTATTCTTTAAACCTTCAAAAATTCGCCATAAAAAAACTATTGAAGCTAGGACCACGAAATTTGGAGGGTTTGTAGGAAAGAATAGGGAGCCCTTTCACACCAAAATTTGCGCAATTCTATCGAACCGTTTCGGAGATATTCGCGAGTTTTTGTTTTAGCATTACGGCGAAAAGGGGGGGACCCCCCCTGGTGAGGGGCGACTGCGGGGCATGGGGAGGAAGGCCGAAACCCTGTTAGGCCACGTTTCAAATTTCAAGTCGATCGGACAATTAGGGCCCGAGATATCGGGGGTCAAAGTTTGGCCCATTTCAGTCACCATTTCGGTGACCCCATCGAAATTTCGGTCGCTTGCGCCGGGGTCAAAAATTGAGCTACGAGAAAACGCTTGCGGGGGATTGTTCATGTGTCCGAATGGGAAGTGCTGTGTGAGCGGTTTGAAATTCGGTGCAACGGTTACAGGGAATTCTCGCGGCCGAAATGTGTCAAATTCGTGAACTTTGACCCTATGAAAGTCGGGTCCTATTGGGCCTAGAGAGAAACTTTTTTTTTTAAAATTGATCTACTCTTCGAGAGCAACATTTTGGCTATCTCGGATTTTTAAAATTCGCGAAGGGAGTTTCTGCGGGG